>NC_135330.1:123820810-124126478 GCF_023851605.1 Tamandua tetradactyla
GAAGGGGTGTTGCTACTGGCAACTGTAGGTTGATGCCAGGGATGCTGCCAAACATTTCATTATACAAGACAGCCAGCAGAACAAGGATTTATTGGTCCTGAACTGCCAATTATGATAAGCTTGATGAACCCTGTCTTGGAGAGAAAGGATGTAAGCTAAAGGATGTAAGAAGGAAAGAAGAATCATCACTATTGAATTTTGGATAACAGCTACTGAATAGTAAATGCACTGGCATGTGTTCTTCCAGAGTTTAGAAAGGATTCCTGGAAATTTTTCTAAATTGCTTAACATAAAGGATTTATCCCCAACTCCTGTGAGCATATTCTGCTTTGGAGATTGGCAGAGGCAGTGTCTTCTTGCAGCTGCAGGTATTGTCTCAGGAGTCAAAACCAGTAACATATATATCAGAAAAGTCTCCGTGGAATAAAGGAAGGGTGTTGCTTGGGATGGCTGTTTTCTTTATTCTTCTGATGGAATCTCAAGCAGATTACACAAGAAAGGGAGGAAAAACTGATTTACCAGATATAAGAGAGAAAAAGGATCTGCCTCTGGGACTGTCTACAAGGTCTAGTCAACTAACGTCCCAGGCTGAGGTGACCTTGATCTTGATGTGTGGGTGAAAACTGTCTTCACCATGAGATCAGGAGTTTGTGGGGGCTACATACTAGGAAGGTGAAATAGTGCAGATGCGACAGGTCCAGGAATGGCAAGGTTCAAGCAGCAGCTAAATATGCCCGGATGCTGCGGAATGAATGTCTGTATTGATCCCTTAGGCCTCTTCCAACCATACATATTTTTAGTTCTTTTGAAGTATTTTATGGGATGCCAAAAGATGTCAGATTGCCTTCCTAAAGGAGGTGAGGGGAAGGTGAGTGCAAACGGTTCCTTAAAAAGTTTTATTTCTCCTGACACATGTTCTGTTTTACCCATCTGTAATGCAGGGTGGGTGGTTCCAATGCACATTTATGAATTTGAACTTGAAATGACTCTGGTTTTAAAATAATAATGGTAATGTGTTAAAAGGGTGACAGGAACTCCGATGGCAAAGTTGAAAGTCTGCACACTGACAGGCTAATTAATATAAATAGTAATTGACATAGCCAATCTACATTTGAGATTTTATTTGGTATAATTTGGCTAAATATGTACTTAGTGTGTTAAAATTAAAGCCACTATACACTGTAGTGAATATCAGCGTTACCAAGAGACCAAGAACACTTTGTAAAGCACTCGAGAGGCAGAAGAGGATGCTGAAATTGGAAAACCATAGCCTCCACCTCGGAGCTGCTTCTTCCAGTGAAGACTACAACCTCCACAGTAACATGCATACCTTCTTGCTTTTTATTTATGTTGGCATCTTCCAATATTAAAGTAAAGCAATGTAATTGCTGATATACCACTACTGTTCAAGCAGATTTTCTTCCTGGTGGTCAAATTGCATTGAGGAATTTGCATCTTATTTCACAGCAACTGGTATGACTCCACCTGCCCTATTTCAGACAGAACGTCAAAACCAAGAGAGGAAATAGAAGCAGTTGAAGAGCAGAAGGTGTATTACCAACATCTCACCCACCAGCCACCCCCACTTAGCAGCATTGAACATGGCAACTGAGAGAGGGGCGTGAAAAATTCCCTTGCTTTGCATCCCGCTCTCTGTTTCGTTCCTTTCTGTCTCCTTACTGCTGCAGTTCAGTGCAGGTAACTTCCACTGGTGATGCTAAGCCAAACTAAGTTCATCATGAGGGTGTATTTATCTCGAGAAATGTTAAAGACAAGTGAAAAGTGACACGCAAACTTAGAATGTCTTCCGAACTTTACAACCCCTCCTACCTACCTGACTTTTATTGGCCTCAGACAGGTTCAAACTACAGATCACAGCTGAATATAATAAGACTTTGCTTTCTCACCTCATTCTGTGATCAAAAGCGTGTAATCTGGGGAAACTTTCCCCTTTTGCTGAAGCGCGCGTGCATCATTATAATTTCTTTTCCCTGTTTCAAGTTTCAAATCCTAGGGTCACAGCTGCCATTAAAGGTGACTCATTACAGTAATTTAGAGTGCCCTAACAGATGGATAGGACTTTGTTTCCCAGGGAACACTGACAGGTTACGATTCTCAACAGCTTTTCATCATTTCAACAAACGTATGCACATCTGTCAATTACCCTATTGGGTAGAACTAATAATACAGCAACTTGAGGGTGACTAAGTGCCAGAGTTTTAAAAAAATTTATTCCATAAAGAAAAGAAAATGTTAGGACAAATATATATTTAAAAGACTTTTTTCTAATCCATGGGTAAAGACTTCTTGGCTTTTCTATCATAATTCTCACATTCTTGTTGTTTATTATGCAAAACAATTCTTAGCTGCTTCTTAATTGAAAGCATTAGGGACAAAATCATGAAATAGAAAGAATGATACAAAAAATGGAAAAAGCACATAATACAGCAGTCATTTTTTTTGCATGAAAACTTAAATCATTGCACAATAAGTGCTCCTAAGTGAGTGGAATGAGGAGCATTTCCTGATAAAAGTTACAGAGGGGAAGTAGAGGGCGGTAGCTAAAATCATGGGCTCTGCAGTTCAAATCACAGCTCAGTTCAAATCACGGCTCCCGCTCACCTCTCTCTCACTGCATGACGCTGTATCAGGAGTGGGCAAACCATAGTTTGTGGGCCAAATCCAGCCTGCAGCCTGTTACTGTAAATAGAGATTTCTTGGAACCCATCCCCACCCATTCATTTACCTATTGTCTGTGGCTATTTTCGAAGACAAAGGCAGAACTGAGCAGTTAGGACCAAACCTGTGTGGCCCGGAAAGCTGAAAATATTTACTGTCTTCCCCTTTGCAGAAGAAATTTGCCAGTCCGTATGTTATATAACTGCTGTGTGCTTCAGTGTCCTCATCTGTAAAAGGCAAATGATAAGAGTAACTAAACCCTAAGGCAGCTTTAAGGAAGAAATGAGATAATACATGAAATTCCTGGAACCATTTGGACAAGCAGTAAGTTCTCACTGAGTGTTGTCTAATAGTACAAACAATCTCTTCTCTGCAATACAAATCCACCCACACATAACCACAATACATAACTTCAAAATCTTTTGAAGGTGTTTATCAGGCAAATTATTCTAAAACAAAATGCAGCAAAAGAACAACAATAGCGACAGTTTAGTTCAAGGATTTATTTAGTGTGCTGTCATTTCCCAGCCAGTAAAATCAACCATACTCCTTTCATTAATAACCAATAAAGTCACTTAAGCACCACAATGTCACGGAAATCCTGCAGGCCTTTACCTTGTTTGCGGCGAGCTGGTAGAACGTATGGACCCCATGGTCAAATGCCTCTCAGTAACGTTAAACAAGTGGCAGCTGGCACCACACAGCTCTGGTAAAATGAAAACATGAGGTGGCTGCCATTACACAGTCCTGCACTAATGAGAACAGTAGGAGGGAGCATTACAATGGTCTAATGAAAACAGGAAATGGCTGGCATTAAATTGGTATAATAAAAACAGGAGGTGGCTAGCATTATACTGGGAGAATAAATAAATTAAGAGATGTCAGGCCTTCCCAATCTCATCTCCGTTATATATGACCATATCGCCCACAATTAAACTAGAACCACTCAAAGTCAAACCCATGTTGGATGAAACGAGATATGTCTGTACAGGGCTCCAAAAGTTTCTTGTGCTTCAATTTGTGTTTCCTTAGGCTGATGCAAGCATGTTATAAAAAAAACCGATATGATTTGCAGTGAAATCTCCACACTCCACAGCCCCCCTTCGTTCCCAGAAAAGCAGCATTATTTCCGACTCTGAAGAAGATTGTCTGGAATGAAAGCCAACAATTCAACAAGAGTTTCTAATTTTGTCCTTGCCTTTTACTTTTCTTTCTCTTTTAAGTATCAATGGTGACTAAATACTCAGAGTTGCATAAAACACCCTAAAAAGGAACACAGAAAGGGGAAAAAAAAATGCCATGGAGAAAAAAAGAATTTAAGCACAGAAATCAATCATTCAACGAATGGACTTTTTTTTCTATGAACAAGAGGTCAGGGCTTGGTTGAATTTTTAAAAAATTATTAGTGTAGATAGAAAATTCTTGGGTATAGCTCTCAGACAATAGATTTACAAGAATCCTGCTTTATTGTGATTCTCAGAGCCAGCTCTATTTGATTCTCCCTGGTCTTTTTAATCTGGGCTGAAAACTGAGCAAGTTGGCACAGTTTAAATTCAGAACATTAAGATAGCACATCAATCCACTCTATTACTCAGTGGCTCCAATTCCCATTTTAAAAATCTGTATTAGTCACTTAAAAATGTGTAAATGTGTGTGTGTGTATGTATGACTTCCAAATAAGGACAAGTACGTGTATAGAAAGAATAGCATTTCTGCAAGCTAAATTAAGTTTTATCTTCCAGTGCAGAAAACAGAGGAAAACATTCTAGTAAGCTACCACATAATAAAATATCAATATGATTCAAATAAGACACAAATATTGATAATCAAATAAAACTATTTAATCCAGTTTTACAAACTGACATTTAATTTTCTTTGTTCCATAGTTTTTATTATTCTTTTATAAGATTTCCAAATTAGCTTAGCAAACAAATACAGTTTCATGAATGCATTTATATCTAATGTGTAGTAAAGAGGCAGGTCAGTGAAGGAGGAAAAATAATATTCTTACACTTATTTTTATATTTTGGTAATGATTAGTTCTTTCTTTTTGAATATGCCTTTGTAAGAATTCACCAAAATTGATTTTGCTAATATTTATAATTAGCAATCACGGGGAAAAATGTGTCAATTAACATTCTCTATCCATTTCGTTTTCAAAGAAGTGTAATTTATAGCTTAGAAGTGATTTCTGTCACATGTTTAAAGCCAGAATTAAATCTATGATGCTCGAACGCTAATACATGTGTTGCATAAAATCTGTTGCTGGGCTTGCCTGGGACTCACAGACATGGCTTAATCGAGACACAAAGTGATGTGTGCCAGGCATTCAAAATTAGCATCTGGCTCTGGGCCACTAAATCTGGCATCCCAAGAACTGATTCTATGCTTTGCCAAGTTTCTGTAGGGACTAGGCTCACTGAATTCTGAAACACAGCCTCTAATTTCCTCTTCAACAGAATCTCTTTGAATTTGGGGACCAGAAAAACTTGTGAGTGATTGTAAAAACTGAATGTGAAATATAGAACTCTCCAAAGTAGAGCATTCTAGTTAAAAGGTGAATACAGAGCGTGGACTATTTCCAGTTAACCAATTGCAGTGTGGATTGCTGACTAGTCAGCTCACTCTCCATTCGATTTGTTTATTCTTTACATAAACAGAGAGTGCACTACAGGCTGCCAGTGCTGCCAAACTCCAAAGAAATACTTGAGAGCTTATGAATTTTGCATATGATAAATTTTCTTGACAGGACTCCTCACCCTGTAAGCAATATTATTTATGGGCCAACTTTGTGGAAGAAATGGCATTTTGCCCTATTTCTAAACTAACCAATTCTGTCATGGTTGGCATCTTTATTACATTATTAAATACATCAGTCAATACCACCTGGTGTAAGTGAGTCTTGTTTTGTAACTCAAATAGTTGCTAAACTATGGATTTTTTTTCCAAAGTCAAATCAACAGGCATGAAGGCATATGGTTTTATGGGAGTTTTCAAAAACCATTTATAACTGCTACAATTATTTCTGATTTGAAATTATGAATCGACCTTTCCTTAGATTATGCTCAAAATTTATAATTGTATTCCTCTGAAAGAACTGCATTAAGCATTTGATTATATGGGATTTCTGCTTTGTGTAACATATGCAACCCATGAAACCTAGCACCTGGAAACTACAAGGGGATCACGAATGAGGTGGCATATGTAAGAAGAACTTGAAAAGACGTTTAAAATTGAGAAGGGGGTAGAGTGGAGTTGGAGGGAAAGGGTTAGGGAAGACACCATTTAATAGGAAAAAAAGAATTCTTTCTTTCAAGCCTTTAAAAAAATAGCTCTAGGAAAAAGCTTAGTGAGTTTTCTTGATATTCAATAAAAACTATTTTAAAATAAATGGAAAAGATGCTAAGGGAGGGAAAATTCTTGGAAAAAATTGCAAGTGTTTTGTTTTCTTCTCTCTCAAAGCTCATTAAAACAATTTTAATGACTATAAAATAATAGCATAAGATTAAGATAAATTTCCACAAAGTCAGCATTATTATTTTTTTAAGTCAGTATCTAATCTGGAAAAGGCAATTTAATTTTTTACTTTTCCCCAAACTCTAACATCTTATTAATTGTACTCTCTAAAGGAGAGTAAAATACTCTTACAATCTTATCAAAAAAAATTCCCTAGAGAAAATGTATTATATTTTTAGCATACCTAAACTTCTAGGATTTTCACAAGTAGAGATCATGGTAATGATTATCATTGGATAAAATTATATGTGATTGAGTTCAAATAAAAATGATAAGTTAAATGAAAGATTTTTCATATAATGCAAAAATAAAATGTAATTTAACCATTTGCTTTCAAAACTTTTACAGATGTATATTGAGTATAAAAATAACCTTCTGAAAACATAAAATATGTTTGATTGAACGAGACACATATTTTTAGGGATACTTTTACTCAATAAAACTAGTCTTTGTCATGTATGTTGAGACTAATTTGTCTTTAAGAAATAAAAATCTCTATGAACATATGTCTGAAAGGTCAGTCCCAAGATTAAACTGTCTCCTTTCGTTCTGACAATGCTTTACTCGCTGTCATTTGAAAAACAGCATTCAGGCATCGTACTTAAATTGGGGGTGGGTGGGGAGGGGTGTTGGGGATGGGTCATTAAACAAAATCAGAGCTAGATACCTGCATACATTTCAATATCCACAAGTAAAATCTACTGAATACTTTGATAACGTAAAAGTGACTTTACCACAAAGCCCATATGCTATTTCTTATGAATGTTTGGATTCTTTTGGTATTTTTCTTTCTACCCTTTAGTTTCTTGGTTTAAGCTTTTTTTTTTTTTTTTTTTTTTACCTTAGGCATCACTGTTGTGTTGTATAGTCCCATGGATTTTTTTTGTGTGTTAGAGAAGTTGTAGGTTTACAGAAAAGTCATGTATAAAGTAAAGAGTTCACATATACCACCCTATTATTACTACCTTAATGTGGTACATGTGTTATAATTCATGACAGAACATATTAATAATTGCACTAACAACTATAGTTTGTGATTTACGATAGGATCTATAGAGTGTGTTGTATACTCTTATGTTGTTGTTTTATACTAGGAACATATACACAACCTGAAATTTCCCCTTTTAACCACATTCAAATATATAATCCAGTGCTGTTAATTTCATTCACAATGTTGTGTTGCTTTCACTACCTTCTATTAACAAAACTTTTTCAAAATGGAAACTCTGTACAATTTAACTCCCTATTTCCTACCCCAATCTCGTCCCCTGGTAACCTATATTCTAGATTCTGAGTTTATGAGTTTTCTTAGTCTATTTATTTCATATTAGTGAGATCACACAACATTTGTCCTTTTGTGTCTGAATTATTTCATTCAAAATCATGTCTTCAAGGTTCACTCATGTTGTCATGTGTAATCAGGACTTCATTCCTTTTTATGGCTGAATAATATTCCATTGTGTGTATATACAACGTTTTTGTTTGTCCATTCATCAGTCAATGTACATGTGGATTGCTCCTTAGTTTTGGAAAATGTGAATAATTCTGCTACGAGCATCAATGTGCAGACATTAGTGAGTCCCTGCTTTCAATTGTTTTCTGTATATTCTAAAAGTGGGATTGCTGTGCTGGGTCATAAGCTGATTCTATACTTACGTTTCAGAGGTGCTGCCAAACTGTCCTCCATGGTGGCTGCACCATCTTACATTCCTACCAATGAAGGAATGCTCTCCAACACTTGTAATTTTCTGTTTTTTTAATAGTAGCCATTCTATTGAGTATGAAATGGTATCTCATTGTGCCTTTGATTTGCTTATCCATAATGGCTAATGATTTTAAACATCTTCTTATGTGCTTTTTGGTCATTTTGTATATCTTCTTTGGAGATATACAAAAGGCCATTGAAGTCTTGGATTTGAATTCAAGTCTTTTCATGTCTTTTGGCTTAGGCTTTTCTCAGGAAACTATACTTAAAGAACTCTATTTCTCTTTTTATTTCAGAGATCTCATAAAATTATAGTTGAATTTCATATGCAACTCACAACTTTAATTTTGTGCCCAAGGCAGGTATGAATTGATAATCCAAAACATCACTGTTGAAAGTAACCACCAAGTTGCTTTAAAGAATAAGTAAAAGTTTGTACAGTGAAAGTGGTGGGTGGAGAGATGTGTGGAAACAATGAAATTCTAAAAAATGGAAGTAGCATATGCAATGCCTGAATGCCTGACTTGTTTAGAATGTTATATTAATAGGAATCTTTTTACAAGAATAATTGATTGCTGTCAAAAATCATCAACCCATTGAACGGTTCTTGGCAAGTATGTTATCCAAGAAGTATTCCTTAAGGGAAAATGAACTTAAGTTTATTTATAGTCTTCAGGTATTACAAATTATTTATATTATTATGTAAGTGAATTTTGTACAAGAATAAATGTAAACCTAAACACGAATTACATTAATAGTTCTCATGTGAAAAAGAAAAAGAAATTCACATATTGTATACAAATAGGGATTCAAATCCAATAGTACTCAAATTAATTGCAATTAATTTAAGATGATGAATGATTGTGTTTTGCTGAAACTAAATTGCCACTTGAAACATGAATATGAGTATGGCATACTACTCTATTTAGGGACTGCCTGCAGGTGTTTTTAAAATTCCACTTTGCTAATGCTAAACTGTGTATATTACAATGAACTCCCACCATATCTTTTTTTTACACTTATTGTAAAACATTCATCAGTACATGTGCCTTAATGTCATTTGAATGGATACTTCATTTACCTATTTATTCTGTTTTCTTTTCTCTTCTTTCAACTACTAAAAATATGGTAGTAAATATGAATTGTACTAACAAAATTTTTCTGGTATTTTAAAACTGGATAGCCTTACTTAAAAATCCTGGTAGAAAATTTTCTGATATCCAAGTGTTCTGGTTTGCTAGCTGCCGGAAGGCAATATACCAGAAACAGAATGGCTTTTTAAAAGGAGAATTTAATAAGTTGCTAGTTTACAGTTCTAAGGCCAAGAAAATGTCCCAATTACAACAAGTCTATAGAAATGTCCAATTTAAGGCTTCCAGGGAAAGATACCTTGGTTCAAGAAGGCCTACAACATTCAAGGTTTCTCTCTCAGCTGGAAGGGCACATGGCGAACATGGCGGCATCTGCTGGCTTTCTCGTGGATCTACAAAAGGGACTCTCTCCAAAATGTTTCCTCATTTAAAGGATTTCAGTAAGCAACTCCACCTTCAGTGGGTGGAGACACACCACCATGGAAATAATCTAATCAATAGTTACCACCCACAATTGGGTGGGTCACATCTCCATGGGAACAATCAAAATGCTCCCACCCAGCAATATGGAATGAGTATTAATGGACATGGCTTTTCTGGAGTCCACCACAGATTCAACCCGTCACACCAAGGATATGTCTGCAGAATCCCAGAGTATTTTCATATGGTTCCCAATATGAGAAATACTAATTATAGAAGGGAATTTCTGTCATTGGTCATTTTATCCTGAGATTTTTTAGCCCAAATTCTTTCTCTTACCCTTATTCTGTCCTTCACAGTTTTTCTCTAGAAAAAATGATCATTAGATTAGAAGATGATTTAGAATATGCAATGAAATTAAATTCATGACTCACTGTAGCAATTGTACTTGATTTTATGCATGGAATTTTTGCCCTTATCCATAATTCAGCTAAAAACACAAGTCAGTATCATCCAGAGAATCCTCCACTTGAGAAGCAACAATCTCCCCCCCCAAAAAAGGCCAATGTGACTAGGCCTTATTTAAAAAAAAAAAAAAAATCTCCATCTTGGCAAATTTCCTAAAAGGGAAACATGATGTGGCATTGAAGTGTCTCATTTTCACCTTGATGAGTCCTCAAAATGCTATTTACTATTGCTCTCAATTACTACATATTCCACAAGTGTTGACTATTTTTGGCTTGCAGCAGCCTTACAGTCAAACAATAATGAATGGGTATAATGATTTGTTCTGTTTTAACAGCAATCTAGTGTTAAAGCAAAAGAAGATATTTAAGACTTATCGGTATGATTCCCACTTTGAGTTTTAATAAGCTGCCAAAACAATGTGCTAACACTAGAGTGAAACAGTTATTCCAAGAAAACAGATTTTTTTCCCAAGGAAATAAGTGATTTCCTTCAAAAGGAAGTGATAATTTGGCATGTTTTCCCAATGTGTTATTTGTATTAATTATTTAGGTTCTAGAAGATCCTACTTCATATTGCTAAGAAACTTAGTAACTAGCAACGAACGTCTTGAAGGATGACAAGCATTCTCCATCCAGTTACGCTTTGATTGCAAGCACCTTTTCTGAAGTTGTGCTATGTATGCCGTATATATTTATGATGTATATGTGTGTGTATCTATTGGCTGTTTAGGGTCTACGTGGTGGCCAAAAGCAAAACAAAACAAAGCAAATGATTAACTAAAAAACATTGGCAGGGAAGAGTATACATATGGATGTGGGTGGCAGTGTTTGAACAACAGATCTGGTCGTCCCTAAGGGAACATTTCTAGAAAAAAATATTTATACCAAACTACTGCATTGTGTAGCATCCAATGAGGGCTTCTAACAAATCTTTGTATGCTATCAAGTTTAAAGACCTTTGCTATTGGCTGGCTTGTATCCTTTTTGTGAGAAAATATTTTGAACATTGTATAACTCTCCCGTTGCCCTACACATTTTTAATTTGTTACTCTTCTATAGAATTCATTTTAAAACACTGAGTTTTCACTATTTATGCAAATTGAACAATGTGAATGTCTATATACATTTATTTCACTGGGTTCAACACATGGGTTGGAAGCTGACAAATGTAACAAATATATTTGAGATTCATTATGTTATATGTTCTAAAAAGTTCATCTCCTTTCCTTTATTCTCATCTAAAATTTTCTAATTCTCTATTTCACATGCAAGAGATATAATTATTGATGATTTATTCAGAATATAGGCTTTTAAATCAGAGGGATATGTGTGAAATCTCAAACTCTTGCTACTGGGTGAACTTGGACGACTTATATACATGATCTGAGTCAGGTTTTTTATCTGTATTATTATGTGCATTTTCCCCTAGGTTGTTGTGAAGATTAATTGTGATAATGTCTATTTTATGGTGTACATACATCATGATATCTGGCATATATTAGTTGCTTTTTTTTTTTTTTTGCATGGGCAGTCACCAGGAATCGAACCCGGGTCTCCGGCATGATCGATTGCTTTTTAAAAGGTCCTTCTGATTAATAAGATATTCTTTTATTATACTAGTTACTTCAAAATGTTAAATATTTATTAAGCTTTAAAGAAATATCTGGAACTTGTGGTAAAATAAACAGATGACTAATATAAAGGACCATAGAGTTATAGCAAGTGAATATGGAACTACTAAGGAAAGTAAGAAGAGACTCATACTTAGTTCCAGATACTTTAATATTTAATTTATTCTATATAATTTTTGAATAAGTACTTTGACATTATTATCAATGCCTATTCTTTATTAGAGAAGTTGTGGCTTTACAGGATTCCTATATACCATTCTATTATTAGTGCCTTGCCTTGGTGTGGTGCCTTTGTTAAAATGAATGAATTTTTACTGTCAGTAATGCATTTTAAGTACTATTAACTACAGTGCATGGTTTAATCTAGGGCTCACTGTTTGTGTGGTGTAATTCTGTATATTTTTAAAAAATTTTATCCTGTTACTGTAGCTGGTGCCTGGCTGGCAATGGCGACAGTTGAGCCCTGTCGCAGGTTCAGGCGTCTCACTGCTGTAAGAATTTAGACAAATGAGAGGGCCAGTAGGGACAAGCAGTAAAGTTTATTAAAGAGAAAGGGAGTACACGTTAAAGAGATTAAATATGGATGTGCCCAAGGGAGGGACACACCCTGAGCGGATTGGGTTTGGCTCACTTTGTAGGAAATTCTGTTGGTGGCAGATTTCCATAGTAACCTTTGAGCACCAGATGTTTTCTTTCTGCAGGTTCTTACAGCGACCTTCAGACACCAGTTGTTTTCTTTGTTCTAGGAGGAGATAGCTACTCCAGTCTGTGGTTTGCTGTCATGTATCCAAAATTTGTCTTTGGGAAGATGTTTAGCAATCTTCATGACCCTATGCTTTTTGTAATTAACTAAGAATTTGCTTTGGGCCTAGGATTTTACGAACTTTTACGATTTGCAGAGGTTTCCATGGTTTGGGGGAGGTTTCGGGGCTTGAGGGTTAATTTTTGTCCCATGAATTTTGCAGCCCTGCATTAACTCTTTTGTAGCTGAATAGAAGACCAGGGACCACAGCCTTGAGACCCTATTCTGTCCTGCCTCATTACTATATATATAACCTAACATTGTTCCCCTTTTAGCCACATTCAAATATATATCTCAGTGCTGTTAACCGCATCCATAACGTTGTGTCACCATCATCACCATCCTTTACAAAAACATGCCCATCACTCCAAATAGCAATTCTGAAAATTAAAACAAAAATTTAATAGAGAGGTAGGTTTACATAAAAATCACACAAAAAATAGAATAATCATACACTCCCCCTCATACACTCAATGTTCCCTGTCATTAACACTTTGCATTAATGTGGTACCTTTGTTAAGGCTGATGAAAAATATTATTATGATTATATTATTAACTATGAATTCATAGTTTATGTCAGGGTTCACTGAATTGAGTAGTCCTATATTAAAAACATTTTTTTTTTTTACTCTACCAATAAATTTCAAGTATGAGAAAGCTGAGGCACAGATATGATAATAAACTTGCTTAAGATTATATGGGCTTCTAACCCAGGCCTGGTTTTACTATATTGTGTTTTATTTAGGTGAATCTCACCAGGGAAACAGGGGAGCACATTCATGAGAAAGATACACCATGCAAACTGGACCTTCATGAGATATAAATGGGTAGGAAAATGGAAAAGAATTGTAAGATAAAGGAACATCTAGAGCAAAGGCACACAGATGGCTGATATTTCATTGATTATTTGGATATTGGCAAGTACAACCATGATTGGAATATGGAATTATGGAAAAATGAACTAGAATGTGATATTTGAAATGTGCTAGACTTGGATGACCTTAGATGCTATGAGTTTGTACTTTATTCCATGGTGTCTCAGTTTGCTAATGCTGCCAGAATGCAATGTACCAGAAATGGGTTGGCTTTTACAGAAGGGATTTATTAGGTTACAGGTTTACAGTTCTAAGGCCATGAAATTATCCAAATTAAGGCATCAACAAGAGGATACCTTTACTCAAGGAAGTGTCTGAGGTTCCTCTGTCACATGGAAAGGCACATGGCAACATCTGCTTGCCCTCTTTCATGGCTCCTGGTTTCAAGTGGTTCCTGTCTGTGTTTCCTCATTTAGCTTCTTTGGGGCACATTCTCTTAGCTTAGCATCTCCAAACATTCATGTCTTGGTTTCATCTCTCAGCTCTCTGTGCCAGCTCTGAGTTCTCCTTTCTCCTTTCTGAGCTCTTTTAAGGACTCCAGCAAACTAATTAAGACCCACCTTGAAAGGGTGGGGTCAGATCTCCATGGAAACAATCTAATCAAAAGGTCCCACCCACAATGTGTCTGTACCCACATGA
Organism: Tamandua tetradactyla; assembly: GCF_023851605.1. Taxonomy (NCBI): domain Eukaryota; kingdom Metazoa; phylum Chordata; class Mammalia; order Pilosa; family Myrmecophagidae; genus Tamandua; species Tamandua tetradactyla. The sequence continues at coordinate 123,834,636 of NC_135330.1, forward strand.
TTGAATAAAAGAACATGGCTTTTCCACAGTACATAACAGTTTCAAACCAGCACACATGGGTAATTAGGAGAGGTTTTTGAACACAAAGATTGGGTGAATTGGTGAGACAATTTCCTGGTAAGAATATAGAAATAGTTCACCTAGAGGTTGGATGTGTAGTTGGAATTCAGGTTATTTTTAACCAGAAATCATGGAGAAAATGATTAGAAATATGCCATTGAGTAAAACTGTTCTTCCTGTGAAGAGGCACAAAAAGACAATAGTAAAGCAAAGCAATAAATGCATTTGGATGAAAAATTTACATGTCTCTGTAGTCAACAAAACTGGGGACAGGATGCCATAATGGATAGATAAGTATAACAAACTATACATACCAGATTGGAGCAAAGTAAATGAAAGGGAGGAAAGAAATAGTTGCTGCAGAATAACTATTATACCAACCCTGAAAATTAGAAATTAAAATGAAAGAATGAAGTATTTACTTTTTAAGAGTAACTGTAGTTTATTCTTAGGCATGCTGCTTTGAAACTGTTGTGTATCCCCAAAAGCCATGCTCTTTAATCCTGCTTCAATATTGTTGGGTGGGATCATTTTGATTAAGTTGTTTCCATGAAAATGTGACCCATCCAACTGTAGGCGGAACTTTTTGATTAGGTGGTTTCCATGGACATGTATCTCCACCCATTCAAGGTGGGGTTGCTTACCTGAGTCCTTTAAGAGGGAACAATTTTGGAAGACACTTCAGAGCCTGTGCAGACCTTTGGGGATGCAAAAGAAAATGCCTCCAGAGGAAGCCATTTGAAGAAGCGGGGAGAGCAAGCTAGCAGACATGATCATGTGCCCTCCCAGCTGAGAGAGAAACCCCAAATGTTATCAGTCCTTTCTTGAGTCAAGGTATCTTTTCTGGATGCCTTAGTTTTTGACATTTTGTGGCCTTGCAACTTAATAAATTCCCTTTATAAAAGCCAACCCATTTGTGGTATATTGCATTATGGCAGCTTTAGCAAACCAAAACACTGGCTAATATGGGAAAATTTCTTTATGGGGGGATGCCAACAAATAAATTGAGAAGAAATAATAGAATAGGAAATAAATAATTTTATAATCCACAATGACATAATTTATTCATTCAAGGATCATCAATGGCTATTCCTACATGACAAATATCCCACATATTACCTGCTATTTCTAAAGGGAAAAAATTCTTTATGAAGAGAGATCTTGTAGTCATAACTAATTGAGTGATTAAACTTGGCATCACTAATAGTGAGACAATCTGACATCATGCTGCTCCTGATATTTACAATACAAAAACTACAGCATTATCTATAATACATTCTTAATAAAGCTTTTATTTGAATTTAAATCTCAATCTTGGAACAAGCATTCACTTTACATAGAATTTCAGGGAGATAGGAATAGATTCAGTGAGGCCATAAGGAAAAAATGATATTCTGTAAGGCTACTGGCCTGGGCTTCTCCAAATTCAATGTTCTGATTTTTTTAAAAATCCTATAATGGATTAAGAGACCAGAGAGACATAATCACCAAATACCATGTGTGAAATTTGGTAGAATTCTGATTTGGAAACATGCAGAAAGCTCAAAAATAAGTTTTGTTTTTCAAATAGGAATAGTCAAATATGTTCTTAGACAATTATAATTGATTTTTTAATGTTACAATGACAGGATGGCATAGTTATTTTTAGGATTTCATGTTGAAGTATTATGATTTAAATGTTAAGATATCTGTAATATTTTTAAAAAGGTAAAAAGGTACAGGAGAGATAGATAGACATAAAGATAGAGATATAGATACAGACATAGATATAATTAACCAACTATGATAAATATAGATCACTGAATCCAGGAACTGGGGACATGTATTTAATAAACTATTCTTAAAATTTTTCAGGATGTTTCAAAATTTTTAAAATTAAAAGTAGGGGGGAAAGAATAGGTGGTAAGAAACCTGAAGATGAGTAAGACGGTTAGTCAAACAATCCAAGCCATGACTTGGAGATGGTAACTTAGTACCTGAACTCCCAACCATCCTGAAAGTTCCACTTGTTTCTGATTTATGAAGGAGAAAATCTTATCCTCCTTCTTCACATAAACCAACAACCTTGGGAACTTTCATACAAAGAGAAAAAGGGAGGTAACTTCGGTTTCACACATAGTTTCTGGAGACTGCGTTGAGTAAAAACATAATGTGTAAATAAAAATAGTTCATTAATTGGCAAAATACCTATAATAATGACTTTCCCTAAAAAAATGTTTTGAACGAATTTGGAGGAATGCGAAGGAGACATATTTATACCACATAAGTAGTGATTTAAAAATAACAGGTTTTAACAGTTTAAAGTGTATTGAGAATAAATGGTACTCAATCAATACTTTTTTGAATAAAACTTTCATAGCATTTAAATTTCATGAAAAGGTTTTTCATTCATATATGTGTGGAAATGGAAAGAGTAGATAAGTGCTTAAAGCCTAGGAATCTTACAATCTGAAATATTTGCCCTCACAAACCTTCTATCTTCTATACATCTTGCCCTACAAACTTCTATTTCTCTAATATCATGGTAGAATATGAAATACAAATTTAAGTAAAGGCTTATTATATGCTAAGCAGTGCTACAATTGCTTTATCTCTATTCAGGTATTTTTTCTTCAAAATAATACTATGTAGTTAGGTATTATTATCATTACCTTAAAAGGACAATGAAAAGGGCGGACCACCATGGCTCAGCAGGCAGAATTCTCGCCTGTTCTGCCAGAGACCCGGTTTTGATTCGCGGTGCCTGCCCGTGAGGGGGAAAAAAAAGTACATACGAAGAAACTGAAGCTCAGAGAATAAACAACCTGCTCAAGGATATATGGATAGTAAGTAGTGGAGTCAGAATTCATATTTACCCAGCGAAACTGCAGAATTTTACTCGAACCCCTCTATCCCTCTATATTACTCCCTCTATGGAAGGACAGGCTATATAAAACTAGTATCATAGCAAACATTTTAGACTGAAAGGAGAATAAAAAGAAGGAATGATACACACAAGGGCATTATTTTAGTTTGGAAAAGATTTCCGCCAGATTCCTGCCAAAGAATTGGAATGAAGCTGGACAATTAAGGGCTCAAGGATGGCATAACAGAGTGCTCTAAGTTGAAGTTGGAGGGCTGCAGGGTCCAGAACCATCTTGTTACCTCCTGATGTGAATGCGCATCATGTCACGTATATAAAGAAAGGATTCTGCAGTCGCTCGGTATCTAAAGGCTGAGTTTGTTTGACTTAGGAGAACTAAGGGTTTCTAGGTAACTGGCAGAGTCCACAGCCATCGTTGTGAATGAAATAGCAGGAGTGAGTCGGGATTGCGCATCCAGGAACCCTTCTAAGAATATTTCATTCTCACAACCTCCTTGTTTTTGCATTTGAACCTGAGAAGTGTTACTTTAACAATGGCTGTAAAGTGGGTTTGAAATAATCTCCACTTTTTCTCCCTTTCATTCATTGACATATATGTACAGCAAATATTAAGATTTGCCAAGGATCAATGAACATTTTTCTATCATATAATATTTTGGCCTCAAAATAGTTCCTAGTTACATTATCTAAAACAACTGAATGTAGAATGCCAATATGAGTAGTTTGGATTTATCAGGTTACTTTTCTTCAATACCAGAATGTGTGTTTGCTATTTATGATATTGCAATAATCATTTCATCTCCACTTTGACCTTGTAAACTTAGCCAGCATGAATATTTACGAGGTGTAAAAACAAGCAAACTGAAACTAATTGAAATATTAGTCAACACTGTATTCAAGTTGAATAAGGCAAGATTCACATGGCACAGGCAATATCTGAAATATAAGTCTCATCCTAAATAATCTCATATTCAAAGTTATCAATATATTCTATGACAGGACATAGAGCAAAACTACCTATCTCTATCCCTCTACAGATATACATATATATGTGTGTGTATAAATATATTATATTATCTAAGTATCTTATTATACTATAAGCTCATAGAACTCTAGAAAAGCAGATCAGCCAATGTTTAATATGGCTTTTGAGTCAGACAGATTTGGGTTCAAATCGTAGCTGAGTGACTTTTAGCCATTCATTGTCTACAAAATAAAAATAGTAACGGCTATTTCAGATGTTGAAATAATGACTATAAAGCACCTAATACAATGTCTGGACCAAAGCATGAATGAATAAATAGTGCCACATTGAAGAAACAAAGCAGCTGCTCAACTGGTGAAATAAAACATGTAGCTATGTGTCTATAAAAATATCTTCAGTTACTCTACCTATCATTCATCATTTCCTCACTTCCTTGTCAGTCTCTTGTCAGGCCAATTTAGTAGTTCTCAGCTGAGGGTAATTTTACCCCCAGGAGACATTTGGCAATGTCAGTTTTGATTGTCACAACTGGGGAAGTTCGCTACTGGCATCTACTGAGTAGGGTCAGGCACACTGCTAAATAGCTGGCAATTTACAGGCAAGCCCCTCCCCCACAACAAATATATGACTCAATGTGTCATTAGTACATAAGTCGAGAGACCCTATATTAATCCCTTTCTTGTTGGTATTCATAATGGTTCTATTTTAGTGTTAATCAATAATTAAATATTTATTGGGTGCCTACTATGAGTGGAGTGAGCACTGAAGTCAGTGATGAGTAGAATTTCCAGTCCCTTCCCTCATGTCAATTCCAGTCTAAGCACACTACTTTTTCTGTCCTCTTCCATTATATTCTTTAAATGTTCTTTTAATACAGCATGTAGTCATCTTTTCAGAACTTCCAGCAAGCCACTTGTGACCTCTCCAATCTTCCCATATCCTCTCTTTTCCTGATGACCACAGTGCTAGTGGTTTGCATCACACACTTTGATACCTAATTATAAACCATCATGCATTGTTCACTAATTGTCTTAAGTGCACTAATTTTGTATCCATAGCCGAATCGTAATCAAGAGTCACAGCTGTTTTCCAAAATGCGTATTTACTGATTAATTTACATAGGAAGAATGAATTCTCCATCCCTGCAAAAATGTAACTTTATTTTTTTCCCCCTCACTGAAATAAATTTTTATAAGGAGACATTTCATCTGGTAATGAAAAAACTACCACCACCAATCCAGGGTGAACCCAGTTGCTACTTCCCTGTTGTTTCTGGATCAATGTGGTCAATAGTGGCTCCATGCTTTCTTCACTTCTCCTTGGGAAACCATCTAAGTTTTGGCAGTGAATGTGGCCTTGGGGGCAGATGTGCGAGTACCACTTGGTGTCCTTATTTCCGCTGAAAGGACACCCAGGTCTGTTAGTTCGGGCCACACCCAGGCACAAAGAGAACGCACTCCATTAGGGAGCAGAGAGTATCCGCGAGAGCTGCCTTATGCCTGCCTCTTTCCCACTCGCCTCTGCCTTGGGTGAGCGGGCACATGCCATCTTCTAAGGGACACTCAGTACCACCCTCTATATTCTTTGGCTTTGTCTCTCAATTCTCTCCTTACTTGAAATCATCTTCATATGGTCTATGTGTATGTTCTATGGGGTGGAGGAGTGGAAATGGCAGCAAAGAATCAGTGCTGTGTGTGTACTTCCCAGTCTTTTCCCACAGCGCCCAGAGTAATGAGAAGTTACCAAGAATCTTTTCTTCAAATGCTCCAAAATAATCCCTTGCAATGCATGGAACATTCTGGAATAACTCTATTACAGCTCTCACCTCCATCCCTCCTCCCAAGTCACTTAAAGGAAATCCCTCTCTACCCAATTAGTTTCTGTTAGATTAAGTTTTGGAGATTTCTGTGTACCTGGAATTTTCCATTTGTCTTCCTCTTTGTATGCGATCTTTCCCTTCAAAACTGACTTTAATGCACATTACTTCATGCAGGAAATCACAGAGGAATTATTCCATATCTAATGAAAACAATGAGTAATTTTGCATCTAAAGGGAAAGGCTTATTTTGTCTCTTCTTTTTCTCAAATTGTTAATTTCTAAAATCAGAACTTTTTAGTAGCACACTAGCAGTTAGCACACTGTGGGAATACAATAATCAATTGCATTCATGATTATGTATGTAATATATTCAAGCATTTATACTTCAAATGTAATCTGTTCTGTGAAGTAAGGAAACATGGAATTAAATTAATACACAAATTGAATATAGCTTGGGCAATTTTGAAGTAAATGTTCAGCATAAAATAATGCTGAATATAGAAGAAGTTGCATGATAACAAGAGTTCTCGTATTTGAATCTCGTACTTTATGGACAGTCCATATTCTGCATCCTCACTACTCCCACGTAATGCTGTCATAAATATTTCAGTACTAATCTGAAACTGTTCATCTCTTCGTATGAGCAATTTCGTTTTCCTTTGCTTCCTGGGATAGCATCAAATGCCTACCTTCGTGCTTCCAAACAAAAGCAATCCAATCCCCACAATTTTTCACCTGATGCTAGTCAAAAGCAGCCAGAAAAAAATGGAATCTTCCTGTTAATGCCATCATTTGCATAGCTATTGGTATTCCAGGGCATGGTTGCATCAGAGAATAGGAGAAAAAAGTAACAGTGTATTGTATTCAATCACAAAACAGTCAGTGCTAAAAAGCCTGTGTCCAAATGTAACCTTTTAATTATTTTCCCTTCCATATGGGATTGTACTGTGAGGTATAGAGGCTTTTCTTTCTGTAAAAACAAGGATATCTTGCCCTATAAGGGAGAAATCTACAATGGAACTGCCACAATGAAACTGCCAGGGATGGAAATCATATGTGTGTTTCTCTAGGGAAACTTTGGTCCTGCACACTCCCCAGATCAAATCTTTCTATGAGTTTTCACTGAGGATGTTATTGCCTATTTTACTGCTAGATTAGGCCAATGCTGTCATTGCAATCTGCTATCACTTTACCAGTGAGGCAATTTCACACCATTAATTTTCTTCTTTAAAAGAAGCAATCACAGGTGAGGGTAGGGGGCAATTGGAAGCTTCACAATATATAGCTAACATCCTTTAGTAAATAGTGCACTTAGCTACTCACAAATATCCACCTTTGTATACACTTAAACACACGCATACATAGTCAATTTTTAAGAGACAATGGATTTTTCACAGATCCATTGTGAACTTACTGCCAACATAATCAGTGCTGTGAAAAGCAGACAGCTCAGACTGGCTCAGCTCTCACTCTCTTCTAAAGGTACTTCTATACACTTTGGGGATTTAAGTGTACTGTTGTAATATATGAAGGTGGAAAAGAAGTAAAATACCGGAAAGTCATGGAGTGTGAAGATAGCAGCTCATATCTAATTTAGAAGGTTTGGCAAGCATTATATACATTGATTTCATAATTATTTTGGAGCTTCTTCCTTTTAAGTTAAAAGGCCACATAAAGTGCTGTAAAGTATAACATAAGCTCTCTTTTCTCTTGTGTGGACATACTTTGCTTTTTTGGACATCCTTTTACTGTCAATACTTACATCTGTTGTTTAAAAAGCTATTCGTGGTGCAATTGCTTTTTAAATGCAAACCCATATGCGTGATCTCTAGAGGAACTGGTAAATTTCACCAAATGGGCATTCCTAAATTACATGCCATCTGTAGCTAGTGAAGAGAGGACTAAACCTGCTCAGCTGTGATTTTGCACCAATGCTTCCATCATTTTGATTGGCTCTAGGGAAATCAGTCATTTTTGGCATGAACTTTTCTAACCCCAACAGGTAATTGTGGTCTGCTTGAATTGCATGGGATCAATGAATATTATATTTTGGCATATGTTAAACCTACTCAGCTTTTTGTTGGTTTCTTTACCACTTTTTACCATTAGTGCTTAAATCTTTTCTTTTTTCTTTTTTTTTTTTGTTTGAGATTCCAAACAATTTAAGAGATGGTAAAGGTAATTCTATTGCCTAAGTAGAATTGCATGAACTGTTGAAAGAAAAACAAATAAGCTCCAGATTACACATTTCAACAGTTGAATTACCTTAGTCAGATTGCCACATTATATAATTGAGGCTAAAAGATCATGTTAGAAAAAAATATATAAGGCAGAGGAAAAATCCCAAGTGCACAGTTTTCTCAATGCTCTACTTCAAATAGAGGTGAAAAATTATTCCATTTTTCTTCAGCTTACCTGAAGAAAATGAATACAACTATTCATACTTAATTTCTTTTCTAGCCAAAGACTGTTTTAAGTTCATATATATTAAGCTATGGCTAAAGTCACAAAACATCAATTACGATAAAATACTCAACTGACTGGAGTATTGGAGGTATTCCTTCAACCACAATTGTTGAATGTTTAGCTCTAAAACAATTCAAAGTTGATGTAAGAATGTTGTCATGGGAGATTTATCCAAATGGTCTCACGTCTGTCGTTTTTAATCCAGTCTAACATTTTTGTAAAGTTGCTGAAACGGGAACAAAGTTGAAACATTAGCAAAATGATTATTATGCCTGTGTATCAGAACCACAAGCAGGAAAGTCCCCCTACTTTTTCCATTCCATTCCATTCTGTAGTCATTTTTCAATATTTCCTTTGTTTCAACTTCAACCAGTACAGATGACTGGTGTGTGTGTGTGTGTGTGTGTGTGTGTGTGTGTGCGTGTGTGTGTGTCCTGTGGCAGAAGATAAAGCTGGTGAGAGGCTTGACATGGGACAGTGAGAATTGTCAAAGCCAGGAATGGGGAAAAGAAATGGATTGGGACTATGTGTTGATGATCAATATGGCAGGCTGGTGAGGAAAAAGGAAATAGAATTGGGAAAGGAGAAGTGGGTCAAAAGTCAAGGGATAAAACCTGGTATAAAGGGGAAGGAGAAACCCAAGCCACAAGATTCAACACTAATTGACAGCACCCCATTTCTCTGATGTCTTTTTTTTTTTTTACATGGGCAGGCACTGGGAATCGAACCCGGGTCCTCTGGCATGGCAGGCTGAGCCACTGTGGCCTGCCCATCTGATGTCTTTTTGAAGTCTTTGTGTCTAAGCTTCCCCTTTCACCTCAAATTTTTCAAGAATGTCTGCTCAGAGACAGCTCAGACAAACTGACTGAATAAAACGGAAATACAATAGGGTTTGAAGAAAAAAAGTCAAAACTGAACTTTTAAAAACCTGTTCAAAAATGAGAAAAAAAAATATTGTCATCAATATTGATGTTAGAAATATTTAGCAAAATAAACTTTGATCTTTGTATTTTTGCTTTTATCATTACACATGGAGTGATATCATTATAAGAAGTAATACTGCCATCATGTCTTACTTAATTCATGCTAGAAATTGCATAGAAAGTATTTTAATGGAATTTTAGCTGAGAATTTGGAGGAAGGACCTAAAATTTCCTTTGAAAAAAATCTTTTAATCTATTTAGATTTAAAGAACAAGCAGTTCTTCCCAGTATGGCCCGGTGACAAAGCAAAGATTTGATCCATGACCTGTTTACTTTAGAATCAATGACAAAGGGTCACTTGAGTCAAGAAATCCTGGATTTACAATGTAACCAAAACCCCTGGAATTTGTTTTGACAATTTAAGATGTGTTGAACTGAATAGCAAAACTTCCAATCTCTGTTTCATCCATGTATTATTAATTTAGTTAATGGAACACTCACATTTAATGATATCCTTATATTAACAGAGAACCTTATGTAAGACAAAGAACACAGGATGTTTTAAACCATTATCTCCAAAGGTTCTTGAATTATCTCCCACATAACCTTATTCAGGAAACACTTCTCAGCTGTTTTTCCCTATACATGCTCACACCTATACACATAAGGGAAATATTATGGCACTGTCTGGCTTATATACTGATAAGACCATGTAGGATCTAGATATTCATGACTAAATAGAATATAGAATAGAGACATATGTTCTGTGAGGGCGTAATTGAGTAAAGAATCCCAAGGTAGAAATTCAGGAAAAGGAGAGAAAGCAGGAACTTTTCCCTTTTTTCACAAGTAATATATGTGACCTCTTAGGAACATAACCACAAATCCTCCCATCCCCCATCCCCTACCCCCACCAAAAAAGAGGGAGGGGTGACTATGCTCTTCTGATCTTTCAAAATATGACATTTGTATTCTGCAACCCAATGACTACTATTTTATGTAGGTCTTTTTAATAATTTCTGCTAAGTTAGAGACAGTCATTTAAAATGGCCTCATTTATCAATAAGCAACAAGTGATAAAATTGCTAGATAGAAGAAAGATGGGGAATCAGCAATTTATTTACTTTCTTGGATAAAGGAAATCATGGATATGGTTGTAAATGAGAGGAAGGATCTCAGAAGATTTAGTGAGTATGTATCTGCTTGGGAAGTTAAGGACACATTTAGCGATATTTTCCCAGGCCAGGCCTGGACTATTACCTATCATTTCCCCTCTTGCTTGTTTGCGTACATTCAGAATGCTTCTATTTTGCAAAAGAATGCAAGTAGCTGGAGGAAATGTTAAATCTTAACCAGCCCCAGCTGCTTGCCAGGGCACAAAGGCTGCTCATTGGCAGAGCCCCCTCACTCTTGGAGTGTATAAAAGCCCAGCACTCAGGCTGCACAGCTGTCTCTCATTTCTCACCAAAGAGGGGTGTGCAGAATCACTGAACATTTGATCTTCCTGGGAGGAGTCAGTTATGATGACATCTCTTCTCCTGCTCTTTTTGGACTCTTGGAGCTGTGTAAATAATAAAGCTGTCATTTACTGGGAGTGTCTGTTGTGCTTGAGCCTGTGTTCTTGTGGTGTGCAGTTTAGGAGCTCACTCCACGGTATCACAGCAAAAAAGGAAGGATCTAGGGAACCACTTGATTGTTATTCTTTATATTTTGTTGTACCTAGTTTTCACTAGTACCTTGGTTTGATGCCATGACCATTTTCATTGTTAGAAAGTTCCTATTGTGAAATAAAGGGTATAATGGCATGCTTTATTGTTCTAGTTTGCCAGCTGTCAGAATGTGATATGCCAGAAAGAGAATGGCTTTTAAAAGGGGAATTTATTAAGTTGCAAGTTTACAGTTCTAAGCCTCTGACAATGTCCAAATTAAAGCAAAAAGTCTATAGAAATATCCAATCTAAGGCATCCAGGGAAAGATACCTTGGTTCAAGAAGGCTGATGACATTCAGAGTTTCTCTTTTAAATGGAAAGACACGTGGCACACATGGTGACATCTGCTAGCTTTCTCTCCAGGCTTCTTATTTTACAAAGCCCTCCCAGGGGGGGTTTCCTTCTTCATCTCCAAAGGTCTCTTCTTATGTGGGCTCTTGTGGTTCTCGTGTTCTCCCCAAAATGTTTCCTCTTTTAAAGGATCCCAGTAAACTAATCAAGACCCACCTCTAATCAAGATTAGAGATAATCTAATCAAGTTTCCAACCTATAGTACAAGATGGGTCAGGATTAAAACATGGCTTTTTTAGGGTACGTAATCCTTTCAGACCAGCACATATACTAAACACAAAAAATGCAAACATCAACTTCTATGCGTGTTGAATATTTGTATTATGAATGTATTTGTGTGACGAAGAGTTAAAATACACATTTAAGACTATCAGTTTTCTTAAGCAGAATTCTTAGAAATCACTGTCTATAATAAAAAAGATAATAGCCCATTTATCTCCAGTAGCCATATAGCATCTGGGAAATTATTTGCAGTTTTGGACACAATGTATTAAATAATATCAAAATCCTTGAGAAGTATTTTGAAGAAAGTAATCAGAGTGCTAAATGCATACAAACTATTTTTGTGTATGACAAATCACCAAAACAATTAAAAGATGTTAAATTCTTATAACTGTTTAAGGGGAATAGACTCAGAAAATTGTTTTATATTTTCCACTGGACAAAAATAGGGACATAGAAAAGCCCATATTTGGAGACATATATTAGTTCATTTTATGGAAAATATTTTTAATATTCAGATCTATCGAAACAGAATGAATAGCAGTGAATAGAGGCATTTCAAACATAGTGACATTTTGTAAAGCTCACTTAAATATAAAATGGATAGATGCATTAAATTAAATTTAGGATTTCTCTTAACCTTGCAGGATGAAACTGCACGAACCAGCATCATTTACTTTTTTTTTTTTTTGCATGGGCAGGCACTAGGAATCGAAACTGGATCTCCAGCATGGTAGGTGAGAACTCTGTCTGCTGAGCCACCATGGCCCGCCCTCAGCATCATTTTGTGGCATCCTTTTTAGTACGTTAAGTCCTGTACAATCAAATTCTATCATAAGGCAGATTTATGAGGGAAGTAAATGTGAGAAAGCCAAGAGACAGCTAGTCTACTACTTTGCTATCTCATGTATTATAAATCTTCTGACAGTAATATATGACAATTTCATTTGGATCACAAAATTGAAATATCTATATTTTACAAAAGTTGAAGCCAGAAAACAATGATGTTTTAGAAATATTAGTAAATGCCACCTAAAAATGTTTTCATTGTTGATGGAACTGAGTTCACCATTAAATTCTTTTCTAAACCACAACATTTGTACACAGACCATTCTCATATAGGCTAAGCCTGTGACTTAGCTTATATTAACTTGGGGTTAATTTTCTAAGTAATAACCTCCCCTATTCATGTAATTCCATCATGATAGGCATTATGAATCTCAGAGTTTTGTCCCATTATTTTAATTTTTTTTTGTTTATTATGTTTATAGAAATATTTATCTTTGTCTAGGATACCAAATTCTTTTCTACAGATGCAAGGTCCTAGTGATTGACATGTTAAGACAATTAAATAACATTAAATCTTAAGATAGAATAAATCTAATTCAAAATAAAAAAATGTGCAACTTAGAAATGGAAAATTTACAAATCCTATTGTGAGATATATAAAAGTCAATTGTCTGTTGCTGTAGTTTCACACTAGCTTGGCCCAGCCAATGTGACCTAATTTTTTGCATCTTTTCCCAACTGCATGTTCAGTGACATCATGATGGTAACTTGAAATCAGTCATGGTAGGAATATTTATACCACAGAAACTCACAAATGTTACAAATCGGTGCTTTTGTTTTGTTTTGTTCTTTTCCTGGAAAGCTCAATGTTAATCATTTACTGACACATTACTGAAACTCAATCATTGCAAGAAGGTAGTGGGTATATTGAAGTTTAAATTCATAGCAAAAATATTGCCATATTTTAACTGTATGTCTACTACTTATTGAACTGTTGTAGGACTTGCCTAAATTACTCAAGGAAAATTGCTAAATCATTTTTAATTCACTAGGACGTTATTTATAATGCTTATAAAATATATTTAATGCTACCAGATAAAATAATAAGTTATATAAGCTAAAGACTGAATGTGGGTAGAAAAATGAGACAAAGTCAGTCAGTGCTGGTTCTCTCAGGAGAGAGAATATATTTTCTCTGAAAAGAGTACATATTTGAGAAGAAAGAAGTCACCATATTTTTAATGGAAATAATGAATACATTTTTAAGAAATCTAACACACCAGCCATATATAATAGAGAATCTCAGCTGTGTCCAACAAAGCAAATCTGAAGTACCTGCTCAAGTCTTGAGGCTTTATAAAATAAGCAAGTCAGAATTCTATTTGCATTTCTCTACCATGGAGATAAGCCTTAGTAGGAGAAAGAGGTTAGGCAAAATAGCCAACAGAAACAAAAATATGCTTATAAAACGGGAGTGATACTAAATGCAATATGACTTATCTGGCATTCAATTTTTTTTAACATTTTTTATGTGAAATATAACATATACCTAAAAATGATACATTTCAAAGTACATTTTAACAAGTAGTTTTAGAACAAATTTCCAAGTCTGGTATGGGTTACAGTTCCACCAGTTCAGGTGTTTCCTTCTAGCTGCTCTAGAAGAAGTGCAGAGAGACTAAAAAGAAATATCAAATAATGATTCAGTAGTCATGTTCATTTGTTAAATCCAGTCTTCTCTGGTACAACTCCTTCTCCTTTGATCCTTCTCACACTCTTTAAAAATAATTGGGCAATGGCCATTTCAACTTCTTCATGTTGAAAAGGGTTGTCCAGCATTATGGGGTAGGGGGATGCAAGTGGTTGATGCTCTTGGAGAGGCTGGTAACTCTGGGTTTCAGGGATTATCTGGCCTAGGAATTATCTGAAGGTTTTTAGATTTCTGAAAAATAAACTTAGTGAGTGAAACTTCTATATAGTCTCAGATAGTGCCCTGGATGTTTTTTAGGGTTTATAAAAATACTGTTGGTTAGGGCTTGGTATACCAAGGCAATTAGCAATATCTAGTTGAAGCTTGCATAAGGGTAGCCTCCAGAATAGCCTCTCAACTCTATTTGAAGTCTCCTGCCACTTACACCTTATTTTGTTACATTTCTTCACCCCCTTTTGGTCAGGAAGGCATTGTCACTCCCACTGTGTCAGGCCAGTTTCATCCCTGAGAGTCATGTCCCATGTTTCCAGGAAAATTCATACCTCTGCACATTATGACCTATGTAGTGGGGAGGGTCATGATTTACTTGCAGAGTTGGGCTGAGAGAGAAGCCACATCTGGAGTTGAGCTGAGAGAGTGACCACATTTGAGCAACAAGAGAGTTTCTCTGGAAGTAACCCTTAGGCATGATTGCAGGTAGGCTTAGCTTTCCCATAACAGATATAAGTTTCAAAAGAGTAAGCCTCAAGATCAAGGGCTAGGTCTATTGGGTATCCCTTAATGTTTGAGACAGTATCAGGGGTGTCCCAAGAGGGAAAGTTTCAAAGTTCCAGATTTTTTCTCTAGTTCCTCAAGGGATTTTGCTCAGACCATTAAATTATCTGCCCAATATACTCTGAAATACATCCAAGTATTACATCAAGCATTGAAAGGCCTCGATCACAATTCTAGGCTCCATGTGTTTAGGTTCTTTAACTGAAATAACCAGACAGGCTAAGTTAGATTGTATACTACAGAAAATGTAGGTTTTGGCCAAAATAAAACTCTCATCCTTTAGTCTCATACAGTAGGTGAGGTTCTAAAATACAAGATTAAAATAAAAGGATTGTCTAATGCTGTACCTTACCCTGTATTCTGATTTACTTTTGTCCTAACCACATCAACTTTGTTCTTATCTCTAATTGAAGACTGGTCTCTTTTTTTGGCTTCTTTAACAGTTGCTGTATGTAGGAATGCTGACTTTCAGAGCTGCAGATCTCCAAATCTGTGTCTTAGGTATCACACAGGTACCCAACTTTCCAGGTAAATATCAGGTTATACACATATAGCACAGCATCTCAGAATCTAGAAATAACTCTTAAAGCTCAGGAATAAATATGACTGCTGTAACAGCTTACAATCTAGGCCCGAAGTTCCTTATAAGTATTTTCTTAAAAAGACCATACAATATTTGTCCTTTCATTTCTGGCTTATTTTGCCCAACATAGTGTCCTCACCGTTGATTCACCTTGTTGCATGCCTCACAACTTAGTTCCTTTCTGTAGCCATATCATATTCCATCATACGTACATGCCACATTTCGCCCTTCTACTTCTCAGTCAGTGTACCCTTCATCTGCCATTCAATTTTGTCTCTGAGTCTACATCCGGGTCAAAGGGAGAATGAATTTGTTAATAAAATCTGAAAAGCAGTTGTCACTGAAACTCTAAACAGTGCCAAAGAAGGCAGAATAGATTTGGGAAGCCTCTGACAAAGGTAACATGAGAGAGAGTTGTTTCCCTTCACCATAATCACAGAACAAATCTAAAACTCTGAGGATTCTCTTGCATTAGCCACAGAGCTCACTCAGTGAACAGATGAAAAATTAATATACTTTCTCATGAACATATTTGAATCCTCTGTTAAATCCAAGAAATCACTTGTAGGATTTGACAAAAGGCTAGCGTACTGCAATCACTGAAGAGTATTAGCCTATGAAACAATGATTAAAATGGAATAGCAACACAAATTTCCAGTTTGACAAAAATCAGTCAAACATACCTGTTGGCATCTTTTACTAACCTCTTTTAAGGAAATAGCTATATAAAAAAGTGACTTTTATTTTTATTTTATCACTGAGCCAAAGAAGTGATCAAATAAATAAGATACATCAAATGTAAGTACATACATTTGTTATATAAATTTATAATATAAATTATATTTGGAATGAGTAAAAGGGAGAAATCATTATTTCATGCTATCACAGATGTAGAGTTCTTCCATTTTATTGTGTGTACATGTTCTTTGGAAGGAGGAAAGAGTCAAAGATGAAAAACTCATATTTCCATCTCTCTGTCTCTTGGGACAGAAGACAAAAGGAAGCAATAGAAAAGAACGTTCAAATTTTATGAAAGAAGGATTTAAAAGCCTTGTTTTGTTATCTGGAAAATTGAAAAGACACCAGGGTGTAAGAGAAAGCAGAGAATATCAAGAACAATCATATTACGGAAAATTTCACGATGTTATCCTTTGACTCTTTTTCTCTTGTTTTTTTTATGTGCGTTTGCTCTTTCATCTTGGGGCACATCAGGTAGAATTAGATCTGTAGAGCACAGTGTGTACAAACACAGAGGTACATACATAACTTGTATTTTCTCCTTGCTTGTCACATTCTGAATAAGGGCTGTTCCTTAGAGACAGTCTCTATCTAGTCTCTTCAACCTAGCGTCAAAAAGGATCATTCTTAAACACACGGCTGAATTTGAAATCTGTAGCTCTGTGGAATTTTCTTTGTTCTTCTAGGTTCTCAGGACGTATTTCCAAGGGACACTATGGCTTAAAGCTTACCATTGTCTCATACTCTCAAGTTTTACATACATGGTTGTACCATTCCTCAAGTCTTATTTTTACTGTTGTCTTATTTTTTCTTAGGTCTAGGATATTAAATCTAGGATATTAAATCACCTTCATTGACTAGTGATCCAAATTTTATTCATCCTCAAACTAAAACAATAAAAATAAAAATTTAAAAATATTTTCTCTTTTCCATTAAAAATAGCATTGAGATGTTATGAGCATTTTACCCTTTGCTTTTGATATAAGAATGTATTAAGATGTTCCAGAAAAATCCACAAGGCAGTTAAAATTAAATAAATAATCAAACATCTAGTTTAGCAACCAATTTGAATGATTAAAAATGTCTATACAATTAAACCTTTACAATTTTTATTAGTGCCCAAGGAAGACAATTTGATAATTGGCAAATAATGTGGATTATTTATTGAGAGTATCTGTATAGACTAACCAACCTTACCAGACAATTACAGACTTTTTAATTTAGTTTTTATAACAAAGGGACACTTAACCAGAAACATTTTGTTAGACTCTCACATTTTAAAATATCCTATTTAATGTTTAATAATATTTGTGTTTAATGTTGACACTTTCTTGGTTTGTTCATCTTGCTAATTTTCTCTACTCATTGTAAACGATTTAACATTGCTTCCTATGAAGGTTAGCTTTATGTATCAGCTAGGCTAGGTTGTATCCGGTTGTTTGGTTAAACAAGCTCTAGCTTAATGTAACTGTCAGGGTATTTCACAGATGAATTTGCATCTATAGTCAGTTGATTGCAACCAAGGCTGATTACATTTACAATCAACAAAAGAGACTATTACCCTCAGCAATAAAGCAGATTTCCTCTCCCTATCAGTTGAAGTTTTTTGAGTCAGAACTGAAAACTTCAGATGTCAAGAGAATTTGTGTCTACTTCAGCCAGCTAGCTTCTCCTGGGGAATTCAACTTCCCTTTCACTGGTGTTTCCAAATTGTGACGTGCTCTGTGGAATTCAGGTTTGCTAAAACTTATGGTCACATAAGCCAATTTCTATAATAAACCTCTTAATATTTACACATATATCCTGTCAGTTGCTTATCTGGAGAAACCTAAAATGCTCCCTTTCACAAATAACCACAACAAATAGCTTAATATCTTTGGAATACTTCAACAACCATTGGCATTATTCTTTCTCCTGTAACCCAGGAGAAAGAAGTTGAGGCCATGTTTAAGTATATTGGCTTCTAATATGCTTTATTTATTTATTTATTTTTAGCTTTTCAAGTATAAGAAGAAATGCTTTGCTTCATCAAATTTGTTTTCTAGAAAGTCCATTTGAGAATCACTAAAACATGTATTAATAGTTATAATTTTTTAATATTTCTATTTTCCCTATTATAAAACATATGTGCACCTGGAAAGTAGATAAAATATAGAAATTATAAAATGATTATTTTACCTACAAAAATCCAACAGATAAAATGTTTCATTGCTCTATTCTCTTGATTTTCATTAGCAACATGCCACTTGTTTCTATATTCCAAACCCTCCTGGCTAAGGAATGTTTTCTTATATGTAAAAGTATGCATTTGACTCTTACGCAGGTTATTTTTTTATGTTGATCTTACTTTCTGTTTTATTTTGATTAAGTGCATTGAAGAGGTGTTTAAGGTAAAGCTCCCACTGCAATTGATGGAACTAAAGGAATTCATTAGTTTCTGAGGGCTGGGATATAGTGATGATATGTCATTTTATGCAGCACATTGCCCAAGGGTCTGCTATTTTTAAAGCTTTTTGTTGCTATAAGAATAAGGTGATATAAGTATCATAAAGTTTACAAGGTCTTTCATAATTTAGCCCAATGTTGATTTTTCCAGACACATCACACAATTTCCAATCAAGTAGTTTTATTCATCTCAGCTCATGAAAAGGGATTTTGTGACTTCTCTTAACCTCAACATCTTGGACATGGATTTGGAGTATATACTTTTAATAATTCATCTTTATTTCCCTCTTTCCAAATGGTTTATCTGAGAAAACTTTGCAATTTTACTGGAAACCAGTTTTGTTACACTTTGAAATAATGACAGCTTTCCAACACTGTTTGACTCTAACATTCTTTTTCATATTTTTCCTCATGGAATTCAAGAGGAATGGCATCAGATCTCACCCATCATTATATCCCAGTGTACTGTAGAATTGCCTGGGACAAAGGGAAAGGATGACCTCTTATAGAAAATCTCATCTTAAATGTTTGTGAAATGAATGAAAGTATCACACCCTTCAAATTGTTTCCTTATCTCCTAAAATGAGGTAGACTTGAGATGTCTTTCATCAATGTTACTTTCTCAAACTATATCACAGAATTTATTATGTTCTGTTATAATTATTGATATTCCTTTTTCTCTCATACGATATTTTGAGTTTGAGTTCCTTGAGTGAGGGACTAGTAAAGATGGCAAAGTCATGAGATAGTGAAATAAGTGACAATAGGATAGAGAAAACTGGGTGCAGTATAATGATATTTAGTTAATAGGATTGGTATGACTTAGTGAGCAATTATAAAAAAAGACTCTGGACCTCTCTCTCTAAGCCAATTTGGCAAGTGAACTCATTACCCTGCGCCCTGCATGGGACATGATTTCCAGGGATGTAAATCTCCCTAGCAGCATTGGCCAGAACTCCTGGGACTCACTGGTACTCAGCATCATGGGATTTGAGAAAGCCCTCTTGACCAAAAGGGACAAAAGAGATACGAGGCTAAATAAGGTTTCAGTGGCTGAAAGATTTCAAACAGAGTCAAGAGGTTATCCTAGAGGTTATTCTTATGCATTGCATAGATATCCCTTTTAAATTTATGTTATATTAGAGTGGTTGAAGTGAAGTACCTGAAACTGTTGAGCTGTGTTCCAGTAGCCTTGATTCTTGAAGATGATCATATAATGATAAAACTGTTACAATGTAACTGTGTGATTGTGGTAAAACCTTGCATCTAATAATCCTTTTATCTAGGGTATGGACAAATGAGTAAAAAAATATGGATAAAAAATAAATCAATAATTGGGAGGTAAGGGGTAAAATAAATTGCATAGATTGAATGTAGTGGTCAGTGAGAAGGAGGAGTAAGGGGAATGGATGTATGAATTCTTTTTCTTTGTTAAATTTCTTTTTCTGCAGTGATGCACATGTTCTAAAATGATCATGGTGATGAATAGACAACTATTTGATCATACTGTGAGCCATTGATTGTACACCATGTATAGATTGTATATGTGTGAAGATTTCTCAGTGAAAATATTAAAATACCCTCTGGAAATAATAAATTCAAAATAAAGGGGAAAGAAAAACTCACGGAGTTTTCTATGTTTTGTGTTTTGCTGCGTGTGTGTGTGTGTTTAACCTTCAGTGACTATCAATAAGAGGAGAAATTTAATAAGAGAACCATATTTGCCATGATAATCAATTCAGTTTGGCACCGTGATAGGTTTGAAATGTCTATTAGGTATTGTATATTTGAGTTTGCAGTTCAGTAGAGAAATCCAGAATGAAATTTACAGTGCAGTGGATAGCTGAAAGCATAAAATCATAAAAGATCATTTAGGGAGGAGGTAGTATGAGATTAAGAATACAGATTAACCTTGAAGCTTATGTACATTTAAAAGATAGGGAAAAAATGAGTCAGCAAACAAGACTTCATCAAAGATGACATTATTATGTATAAGCATTAAAAATTTATTCTGAAATCAGATACTCATTGATGGAAATTGAATCCATCTCTGTAAAACGTTAGCCTTATCTAGCTGGAATTCCAATCCTGATATGTGGTTAGGTGAGAAGGTGGATTATCTGTGAGTAGATAACTCATAGATATTGCCAGCCAGGGTCACTCTTCTACTTAGAAAATATTTGGTTCATTTTCCTTTCCAAAGAGAAATCCTTCTTGCTTTTGTCCAAAGAAGACATCCAACAGTCCCAACCAGCCAGGATATCAAGTTCCTTTTATCAATGATGAATGGTAGTCTCTATATTAGTTCCTTATATGGATCCTCTTGAGTCTGAATTGTGAATGAAAAGACAAATTTTTAACCACATTCAACTTATAGTGGATAAATAGGGTCAGGATAATCACAATAAGCACGCTCTCACAGAAAGAGGAGAATGGAAAACACACAATAGCAAAAGCAATTCTGATATCCTGCTTAGAAGGCCTTGTGAAAATCTGCTACCCTGGGGCAGAGGAATGCTTTTTGATTAGGCTCATTTTTGCTCTCTGTGAGTGGGGTCTCCAGTCCTTTGTTTTGGAGGGCTTTTCTTGAAGGAGACTTGTAGAATAAACTTTTCTTGGGAATGGAACTACTTTCTGCTGTAGATGTTTGAGGACCTAATAATTGTCTTAGTCACAAACAATTTCAATCTGTTAGTTTAGCACTAGTACGTTTGTTGGCAGTGTGACTCTCTAATAAATGAGTTGACTACTTCTCGGTTTGATTCCAGTCAGCTCCCTGTGCCAATAGGTACACTCTGTTCTTTTTTGGATTTGTTTCTTATCTGTTCTATATTTCCTTGCACTCTCTCCTCCTGCCTTCCCCAAACTCTCACTCTCGGTCTCTCAGAATAACTGTAGGTACATTTAACTGTAGGTACATAGTAAGCTTTCATGGGAGAGGCATAGCCTTGGCCTTTTTTATAGTGGAGGCTACTATTATATAAGGATCAAAAGGTTTATTTCACTGAAGGTAAAGATCCAAACCAATGATAATTTTGATACTAGTTTTTGGGATAACTTTTGTCATTTTTCATGACAAAAATTGCTAGACACTAAAGCAGTTATTTTTCAATCTTGTGCTTGGGAACTGTGAGGACACAGTGGATCAGAAAGTTATTTTTAAAAAGTGTGATCCCTGACCCCAAATTGTTTATAGGATTATGGGTTTGCCAGGTTTGGGAGTGAGATTTTTATATACTTTTTATTCCATAGCCCTCACTTAATCTTGCTTCTGATCCTCAGCCATGTAGGTATGGATTCTGTGGTTGCCAGCCTCCATGATAGCACACACTGATCCCCACTTCTTTGTATTCATGCCTATAGAGTCATCACTCACACTGAAAGGGATGAGCTGTGTAACAGATTTGATCTAGTGGAAATGATGGAGCATGGCTTCCAAGGCCAGGTCATAGAAAACATGGAAGATTCTGTGCCTTGTTTTCTTGGATCACTTGCTCTGAGAGAAACCAGCTGTCATATCATGAGGTCACTCAAGTAGCACCATGGAGAGGGCCATGTGGCAAGGAACTGAAGCCTTGGTCCATAGCTAGTAAAGAACGAAGACTTTCTTTCAATAGCCATTGCATGAGCCATCTTGACAGTGAGTCTTCTTCCCCCAGTCAAACCTTCAGATGTCCTGACCCACATCTTGGTTGCAACCTTATAAGAGACCCTAAGTCTGAACCACCTGGCTAAACCACTCCTTAATTCCTTATCCACAGAAACTGAAATAATGTTTTAAGATGCCAAGTTTTGTGGTGATTTGAATGTAGCAATAGATAACTAATAAAGATCATTCTAATATTCCTGAAAACACCAAAATTTCAATAAGTAGGCATTATTCCAAATGGCACTTGAGACCCCTGTCCATGAAGAAATTAGATCAGGAGTTGAAAATAGCTACTAGCTATAAAACCAATCTCAATTAGCTGATGTTTTATGCTTACAGAAAAAAAAAAATCTAACATAAGCATTATTCACAGTCTCAGTCCAAATATTTATTTTCTGCTTATTATGGCCAAATACTGAACGAGGTGTTGGGGATTCAGTCTTAAATGTTTAACCCTGCACTCATAAATATTAATGTTTAGTGAGGCAGATAATAAAGTAAGCGACAATAATTACTCTCATAACAGGATGTGTTATTTAAGTGCAAGAAAGGAGCACCTGAGAAAAACTGGATGTGCTGAGCTAGGGAGCCCCGTGGGAAACCTCACAGGAGCTGGACTTGAAGAACAGGGGCAGATATGAGGTGGAATAAGGAAAGGGACATGCCAAGCAAAGCCAAGAGAATCTGTGAAACCATAGAAGTATGAAAGTGTATGGTCCCCTAGGAAATGTGGGGGGGTTCACTGTCGTTGGCCAAGTTTGTGTTTGCTTGATGTGGATGAAGTAGTGGATGCATCTGGAGAAGTAAGCAGGTGAATGTAAATGAAGGAAGCAAGCTAAGGAGTTGGAATTTTAACTCCTAAAGGCTCTGAATAGACATGGAAAGCTTCTAAGTAGGAGAATTAATAAAATTGTAAAATAAAGACCAAATAGAGTGTGGTTGCAATAATTCCAGCTGTAAGTGATAAAAGTGAATTTAAACAAGTAGTAGTGGATATGCTCAGAAAAAGATGATTGCAGAAATACAGTGGGACTTAATGGACTTTGAATTTGGGATTGCAAGAGAGATGAAATTGAGCCTACATCAATCTAAAGCAATCATGCCCTTATAATTTTTTGAGGGCTTCCAAATGACAACCTTATAAAGGCAGACAAAGGTTTTCTTTAGCTGGCTTTAGGAGCTTTTTTACCCATTTCCAAATACCCACCTGCCTTTCTGCCACATGGCATACTGGAATCATCTTAACAGTTTATTCACTAATATGAACGCTCATAAGACAGTCCATTTCTGAATGACAGTTCATCCTTGAGCTACATTCATAATTGGTATTCAAAATATTTGGTTTACTGACCTTAAAGCTCAGTTCTCCGCTTTGATATAACTTGTGGATAATCAAGCTCCATTGGGATAGAGAATATAAGAAATTAATTATGAAGGTGATGTTAAGTTATTAAATTTGAAGTGCCCTTGGAATACCCAAGGTAAGTCAATAGGTGCTTAGTTCATTCTACAGTGATAAGTTACAAGGGACAAGAACAAATTCCTGTGGAATATCTTAAAGAAGAATAAGTAACTGCTGAGAGGTTGGAAGAAACCAATGTTATGTGATAGAATAAAAAAAATGAAAAAATCTCTAGAGGGAGAAAGTAACAAATGACAAGTAAAGACTAATTGAGTTTTGCTATGTGACTGACATTGCTATTAAATAATAACAAAAGGAAGCCAAAACACAAAATAGGGACAATTCTTAAAACAAAAATTGACAAACTAAGGTACAGAAAGAGAAGGTAACATTGTGAGTAAATGGCAGAGCTTGGATTCAAGTTGTTGCATAATCCCATAGTTTAAAAACATATAGTTTATTATAGAATATTCAAATTAAATAATGCATGGAATTTATTGTAATGAAAAGGTAAAAGTTGACCTTATCATTAATGTGTTAGTTATCTATTGTGTAAAAATAAATTCACCCCAGTTTAGTGGCCAGTGGTTTGAAAACAATGTTTTTAAACTTGGTGGTTTAAAGTGACTCTAAGTGAAATCATTACCCTAAACTCCCTATGTGGAACATGACATCCAGAGGTATGAGTCTCCCTGGCAATATGGGACATGACTCCCGGGGACAAACCTGGCCCCAACGTAAATGGGATCAACAATGCCTTCCTGACCAAAAGGGGGAAAAGCAATGTAACAAAGTAAAGTATGAGTGGTGAAGAGATTCCAAATAGAGTTGAGAGGCAGTTCTGCAGGCTACTCTTATGTAAGCTTCAGCTAGATATTGCTCATTGTCATAGTTTGCCTAACTCCAACCAACATCATTCCTGTTAACCCTAAAGAATACCTAAGACTCTATCTGAAATCCTGTGAATGTTTCACTCCCTAAATCTACTTTTCAGAAACCTAAAACTTTCAGATGCTTCCTAGGCCAGATAAGTCCTGAAACCCAGAGGTGCCAGACTCTCTAAGAACATTAACCTGTCCCATCCCCCTATCCATTATTTTCAATACCTCTTTTCAATATGGAAAAAGTTAGTGGGCATAACCCAAATACCCCTACAGTTTGGGAGAAGGATTGAAAGAGAAGTTATAACGGAGAGTTAAGGTTTAACAAATGAGCAGGACTGCTGAATCATTATACTGATATTTCTTTTAGTCTCCAGTGTCTTGGAGGAGCCAGAAGGAAAAACCTAAAATTGTGGAATTGCAACCTTTACCAAACTTTGAAATCTGTTCTCTAACTACTTGTTAAAATGTACTTTGACATTTATCGCTTTTTTATATATATATGTTATATTTTACAATAAAAAATGTTTTAAAAAAATACAGTGGTTTAAAACAATATCTGTTCATATTTCCTGAGGGTCAGGAATCTAATTACTGCTCAGTTGGTTGCCTCTGGCACAAGATCTCTCAGCGAGTCTGTTGTGTGGACTGTAGTCTCATCCAAATGTTTCACTGGGAAGTGGAGGAAGCCACTTTCAAACTTAATAAGCTTAATCTGAGCATGGCTTCCTGATGTGGCAGCTGGTTTCTCCCATGGTAGTGATCCTTGAGGGTGAGAGCTTGCAACCAAGATGAGGCGGAGAGGATTGGAGATCCCCTTAGGGGCAACTGATCAAGAACAGTATCATGATTTCTCATAGAGAAAATAATGCTCATCAAAATAAGTGTGCATTTATATGTACACATATAATATCATGTGTGACATATTTATTTCTTGGTTGCATATATAACATAGACAGTTTTGTTTTACATGTATGTGCATTACCTGCATTTTGCTGTAAGCTGCTTTTAGCATTCTAGTTTCCTTTAAAAAAAATCAGTGCTTATTTTAGACTATGTGTTGTTCTATGTCCATTTAGTTATTTCAACATAAGAATCTACTATATTTCCCTATCTGTTCTTCTCAGGTATAGACACCCAGGCTGTCCCCAAATGTTAACTGACATAGCAAACATACCATGACCCTCCTTGTATATATCCACTTGGTAATATGTCTGAAAATTTCTCCTGGTCATAACCAAGTATGAGACTGCTGAATTATAAAATGCATGTATACTATATTTCTCTAAGTAAAGCAAAATTTATTTCCAAAATTCTGTAACAAATGACTCAGTTGGTTTTAATGTTGTAAATATTTTATCCGTCCACTTTGTCTATGGGGTACTTAATGAAACTGATTATTTTAAGGTTGTTATGTTCATATCAATTAACTTTTACTTTCCTTCAAAAACTGGGTTTGGTTTAGGTAATTCTTCTTTATTCCAGAGTTAAGAAATTATTATTCTTTATTTTCATTATAAATCATTACTATTCACGTTAATATTTTATATAATCTGGAGTACAACTCTGTATTTAGTGAAATGATTTGTGCTAGAATAATCTTGAAGATGTCATGTTGAGTGCAATAAGCAAGACACAAGGAAAAATAGTATGACTTCACTTATTGAAATACCTGGTGTGCTAGTTTAATGCTATTATGTACCCCAGAAAAGCCATGTCCTTTAATCCTCATTCAATATTGCTGTGTGAGATCTTTTTTATTGCTTGAAATGTGACCCACCCAATTGTGGGTGGTAAATTTGATTAGATGGTTTCCATGGAGATGTGTATCCACCCATTCAAAGCACAGTTGTTTACTGGAGCCCTTGAAGAGGGAAACATTCTGGAGAAAGCTCAGAGCCAGGAGAGCCCACACAGCCAGAGAACTTTGGAGATGCAAGAAAATGGCCCCAGATAAGCCATTGGAGAAGACTGGAGAGAAAGCTAGCAGATGTCACCTGTGTCTTTCCAGCTGCCAGAGGTGAATCAAGGGATCTTTCCCTGGATGTCTTAGTTTGGACATTTTCATGGCCTTAGCACTGTAGACTTGCAGCTTAATTCCCTTTTTAAAAGCCATTCCATTTCTGGTATATTGCATTCCAGCAGCTTCAGCAAACTAAAACACCTAGAAAGAGCAAATTTGTAGTATCAAGAAGTAGATTACCAAGAACTGAACAGGGGGATTTATTGCTTAACAGGTACAGAGTTTCTGTTTTGGATGATGAAAAGTTTCGGTAATCAATGGTGGTGATTAAACACACACTATGAATATGATTAATATCACTGAGTTGTATGCTTGAAAATGGTCTCAATGGGAAATTTTGAGTTATATACATGTTACCACAATAACAAATTTAAAAAAACAAAGGGAAGAAAGTCGAGAACAAAGTTAAAAATAATGATACAGGGTCTATACATAGAACACTTTAATGCTTTATATTTGATTTCAATTTGAGGTTAGTATTGCCTTCATTTTTAGACCCTTTCAGGATTTTTTGACATTACATGTTCTTATTTTATTCTAGGTATTTTAATGTTTCATACTGCATTTCACTGTGGTTAGAGCATATCAGGCATATAGTAAATTTAAAATACTGAATTAAAATCTGTATGTTCTTTGCCCATAAGTTCAGCAATTTTCCAGTTTAAGACAGAAAGAAGGATCCAATGTAAATAGCTTGTAAAGTATAGCCTTAGATCCATTCTACCTCATCCTGTTTTACCATATTGATTATCCCATTCAGATAGCTACTGTAGACATGAAGTGGAAATTCCCTTCGTAAAGTTTTGAATTACTATTACTTGTCTCTGAGGTCTCATGGCCTAAACAATGGTACAGGATTTGTGGCAGTGTTTTATCCATCTATTTTCTGCTTCATAGGGAGCAGTGCATTTTGTGATAGAACTAGTGAACAGCTGTTAATTTCTGTAACATTATTTAGGCAAATTGCAAGAAGAACTGTTGTCACTCTTTGTTTAAATGTCATCACATCGTGTTTATTGTTTATGGATATGAATTGAACAGATTTTCAGATGTAGACATGAATTCACAGCTATAGATTATGGACCGTATTTGAAAGATGGAAAGAGTAAATACATAGGTGGAATCATTTGTTATGTTAATGTCAGCAGTACATTTTAACTGGAACTTTGGAAAACTGTTCGCAAAGTGCTGACCTAGAAAGAAACCCCTAAAAATCATTTATTATGGATTTCTTAGCGAACTAAACACTCCTCTCCTCTGTACTTGCTATCAATTGCTTGCCAGATTCGATTCAAAAGTCTGATTCTGATCCTTTTAAGACTTGAACAGAGAAGAAAGGAAGTTCTCCCGTTTACTGAATCTTGCTTCTTACAAAATGGGTTCTTATAAAACATATGTGCAGTTTTGACATTTCCTAAGTGATGAAAACAGATGACTGCATTCTATTATGAATTAGAGTTCTATTATGAATTAGAGTTCAATTTTATGACTTTACAGAAGCTTACACGATTGCGACTTCCTAGAATGACTACTATGCATGTGTTCTGGTTTGCCATAAGAAATGGCATAAGCTTTCTCTACATCTGAAATGAATAATTACATACTTTTAACGTAGCACCATGGGGGTTCCAAAGTGATTTCAGCATACGTCATTACATTTAGTAAATTAGAAACTCATTTCCCACAGCTGCAGTGTAACTGCAGGGGATTTCCAAGTCATTTTGACTAGGGTGCAAAACTGTGTTCCTTTGAAATTAGATTGAACCCATCAGACACTCTGAACATATCACATATTTCCTTACCCTAAAAGTTTATGAGAAGTGGCAGCCTATACTTAACTAAGGGGTGCCAAGTTGCCCTGGATTATGTGGGTCCATAAAAAGGTACTGTGAAAAGTCAAAATAAGGACTTCCTGGAAGATGGCGGCTTAGTAAGACGCGCGGATCTTAGTTTCTTCTCCAGGACACCTACTAGGGGAGTAGAAACGATACAGAAAGCGCCCAAAGCCACAACAGAGATAAAAAAGACAGCGTACCCCATCCTGGAACGGCTGGCTGGCTGAGAGAAGCAGCTCGGGTGAGATCGCCGAGGCGCGCGGGCCTTACCGGGCGGGGTGGCAAGCGGCCGGAGTTACTCCCTTCCCCCTTCCCGGGCCGGCTGGGAGAATTGGAGAGGCGGTCCCCTGAAACAAAGACGGTTGGCGCCTACACCACGCGCAGCCCCCGGACCAACTGAGAGAATTGGATCGGAAACCCCCAGGCCGCGGAGAACGGTGACGGGTGGGGGAGGCCCCTTCCAAACCCGTGACTCCCGGGGAACGTGCACTCTCTCGGGCGGGCCGCTGCCGCTGGCGCCCTCCCGCCACGCTTGTTGCCCAGGGCCGACTAGGAAATTCGGACGGGCTCTTTCCCTGGCTGCGGCGACCAGCAACCCTCCCTGCGTTCGGACCCCGGGCCGGCTCAAGCCGTTTCAGCTAGCGAACCTCCCGGACGGCGAGAGTTTTCCAAAGTTTAAGGTCCCACAGCACCTTTTACTGGTGGGACCCGCAGACAAACGTGTGCCACGAGCGCCACCTACTGGGCAGGATAAGAAAAACAGAACCCAGAGATTTCACAGAAAAATATTACAACCTTGCTGGGTCCAACACCAAGAGAAATCTGAATAAATGCCCAGACGCCAGCAGCAGAAGATAACTGTCCACGCTCAAAAGATTGAGAATAT
Source organism: Tamandua tetradactyla (assembly GCF_023851605.1). Taxonomy (NCBI): domain Eukaryota; kingdom Metazoa; phylum Chordata; class Mammalia; order Pilosa; family Myrmecophagidae; genus Tamandua; species Tamandua tetradactyla. The sequence continues at coordinate 123,863,750 of NC_135330.1, forward strand.
GGCCCAGTCAAAGGAACAAACCAATAGCTCAAATGAGACACAAGAGCTGAGACAACTAATCCTGAATATACGAACAGAAATGGAAAACCTCTTCAAAAATGAAATCGATAAATTGAGGGAGGACATGAAGAGAACATGGGCTGAACATAAAGAAGAAATAGAAAAACTGAAAAAACAAATCGCAGAACTTATGGAAGTGAAGGATAAAGTAGCAAACATAGAAAAAATAATGGATAGCTACAATGATAGATTTAAAGAGACAGAAGATAGAATTAGTGATTTGGAGGATGGAACATCTGAATCCCAAAAAGAAACAGAAACTATCGGGAAAAGAATGGAAAAATTTGAACAGGGTATCAGGGAACTCAAGGACAATATGAACCGCACAAATATACGTGTTGTGGGTGTCCCAGAAGGAGAAGAGAAGGGAAAAGGAGGAGAAAAACTAATGGAAGAAATTTTCACTGAAAATTTCCCAACTCTTATGAAAGACCTAAAATTACAGATCCAAGAAGTGCAGCGCACCCCAAAGAGATTAGACCCAAATAGGCGTTCTCCAAGACACTTACTAGTTAGAATGTCAGAGGTCAAAGAGAAAGAGAAGATCTTGAAAGCAGCAAGAGAAAAACAATCCATTACATACAAGGGAAACCCAATAAGACTTTGTGTAGATTTCTCAGCAGAAACCATGGAAGCTAGAAGACAGTGGGATGATATATTTAAAATACTAAAAGAGAAAAACTGCCAACCAAGACTCCTATATCCAGCAAAATTATCCTTCAAAAATGAGGGAGAAATTAAAACATTCTCAGACAAAAAGTCACTGAAAGAATCTGTGACCAAGAGACCAGCTCTGCAAGAAATACTAAAGGGAGCACTAGAGTCAGATACAAAAAGACAGAAGAGAGAGATATGGAAAAGAGTGTAGAAAGAAGGAAAATCAGATATGATATATATAATACAAAAGGCAAAATGTTAGAGGAAAATATTATCCAAACAGTAATAACACTAAATGTCAATGGACTGAATTCCCCAATCAAAAGACATAGATTGGCAGAATGGATTAAAAAACAGGATCCTTCTATATGCTGTCTACAGGAAACACATCTTAGACCCAAAGATAAACATAGGTTGAAAGTGAAAGGTTGGGAAAAGATATTTCCTGCAAATAACAACCAGAAAAGAGCAGGAGTGGCTATACTAATATCCAACAAATTAGACTTCAAATGTAAAACAGTTAAAAGAGACAAAGAAGGACACTATATACTAATAAAAGGAACAATTAAACAAGAAGACATAACAATCATAAATATTTACGCACCAAATCAGAATGCCCCAAAATACGTGAGGAATATACTGCAAACACTGAAAAGGGAAATAGACTCATATACCATAATAGTTGGAGACTTCAACTCACCACTCTCATCAAGGGACAGAACATCTAGACAGAGGATCAACAAAGAAATAGAGAATCTGAATATTACTATAAATGAACTAGACTTAATAGACATTTATAGGACATTACATCCCACAACAGCAGGATACACCTTTTTCTCAAGTGCTCATGGATCATTCTCAAAGATAGACCATATGCTGGGTCACAAAGCAAGTCTTAACAAATTTAAAAAGATTGAAATCTTACACAACACTTTCTCGGACCATAAAGGAATGATGTTGGAAATCAATAATAGGCAGAGTGCCAGAAAATTCACAAATACGTGGAGGCTCAACAACACACTCCTAAACAACGACTGGGTCAAAGAAGAAATTGCAAGAGAAATTAGCAAATACCTCGAGGCGAATGAAAATGAAAACACAACATATCAAAACTTATGGGACGCAGCAAAGGCAGTGCTAAGAGGGAAATTTATTGCCCTAAATGCCTATATCAGAAAAGAAGAAAAGGCAAAAATTCAGGAATTAACTATCCATTTGGAAGAACTGGAGAAAGAACAGCAAGCTAACCCCAAAGCAAGCAAAAGGAAAGAAATAACAAAGATTAGAGCAGAAATAAATGAAATTGAAAACATGAAAACAATAGAGAAAATCAATAAGGCCAGAAGTTGGTTCTATGAGAAAATCAATAAGATTGATGGGCCCTTAGCAAGATTGACAAAAAGAAGAAGAGAGAGGATGCAAATAAATAAGATCAGAAATGGAAGAGGAGACATAACTACTGACCTCACAGAAATAAAGGAGGTAATAACAGGATACTATGAACAACTTTATGCTAATAAATACAACAATTTAGAGGAAATGGACGGGTTCCTGGAAAGACATGAACAACCAACTTTGACTCAAGAAGACATAGATGACCTCAACAAACCAATCACAAGTAAAGAAATTGAATTAGTCATTCAAAAGCTTCCTAAAAAGAAAAGTCCAGGACCAGATGGCTTCACATGTGAATTCTACCAAACGTTCCAGAAAGAATTAGTACCAATTCTCTTCAAACTCTTCAAAAAAATCGAAGTGGAGGGAAAACTACCTAATTCATTCTATGAAGCCAACATCACCCTCATACCAAAACCAGGCAAAGATATTACAAAAAAAGAAAACTACAGACCAATCTCTCTAATGAATACAGATGCAAAAATCCTCAATAAAATTCTAGCAAATCGTATCCAACAACACATTAAAAGAATTATACATCATGACCAAGTAGGATTCATCCCAGGTATGCAAGGATGGTTCAACATAAGAAAATCAATTAACGTAATACACCATATCAACAAATCAAAGCAGAAAAATTACATGATCATCTCAATTGATGCAGAGAAGGCATTCGACAAGATTCAACATCCTTTCCTGTTGAAAACACTTCAAAAGATAGGAATACAAGGGAACTTCCTTAAAATGATAGAGGGAATATATGAAAAACCCACAGCTAATATCATCCTCAATGGGGAAAAATTGAAAACTTTCCCCCTAAGATCAGGAACAAGACAAGGATGTCCACTATCACCACTATTATTCAACATTGTGTTGGAGGTTCTAGCCAGAGCAATTAGACAAGAAAAAGAAATACAAGGCATCAAAATTGGAAAGGAAGAAGTAAAACTATCACTGTTTGCAGACGATATGATACTATACGTCGAAAACCCGGAAAAATCCACAACAAAACTACTAGAGCTAATAAAGGAGTACAGCAAAGTAGCAGGTTACAAGATCAACATTCAAAAATCTGTAGCATTTCTATACACTAGTAAGGAACAAGCTGAGGGGGAAATCAAGAAACGAATCCCATTCACAATTACAACTAAAAGAATAAAATACCTAGGAATAAATTTAACTAAAGAGACAAAAAACCTATATAAAGAAAACTACAAAAAACTGCTAAAAGAAATCACAGAAGACCTAAATAGATGGAAGGGTATACCGTGTTCATGGATTGGAAGACTAAATATAGTTAAGATGTCAATCCTACCTAAATTGATTTACAGATTCAATGCAATACCAATCAAAATCCCAACAACTTATTTTTCAGAAATAGAAAAACCAATAAGCAAATTTATCTGGAAGGGCAGGGTGCCCCGAATTGCTAAAAACATCTTGAGGAAAAAAAACGAAGCTGGAGGTCTCGCGCTGCCTGACTTTAAGGCATATTATGAAGCCACAGTGGTCAAAACAGCATGGTATTGGCATAAAGATAGATATATCGACCAATGGAATCGAATAGAGTGCTCAGATATAGACCCTCTCATCTATGGACATTTGATCTTTGATAAGGCAGTCAAGCCAACTCACCTGGGACAGAACAGTCTCTTCAATAAATGGTGCCTAGAGAACTGGATATCCATATGCAAAAGAATGAAAGAAGACCCATCTCTCACACCCTATACAAAAGTTAACTCAAAATGGATCAAAGATCTAAACATTAGGTCTAAGACCATAAAACAGTTAGAGGAAAATGTAGGGAGATATCTAATGGATCTTACAACTGGAGGCAGTTTTATGGACCTTAAACCTAAAGCAAGAGCACTGAAGAAGGAAATAAATAAATGGGAACTCCTCAAAATTAAACACTTTTGTGCATCAAAGAACTTCATCAAGAAAGTAGAAAGACAGCCTTCACAATGGGAGACAATATTTGGAAATGATATATCAGATAAAGGTCTAGTATCCAGAATTTATAAAGAGATTGTTCATCTCAACAACAAAAAGACAGCCAACCCAATTACAAAATGGGAAAAAGACTTGAACAGACACCTCTCAGAAGAGGAAATACGGATGGCCAAGAGGCACATGAAGAGATGCTCAATGTCCCTGGCCATTAGAGAAATGCAAATCAAAACCACAATGAGATATCATCTCATACCCACCAGAATGGCCATTATCAACAAAACAGAAAATGACAAGTGCTGGAGAGGATGCGGAGAAAGAGGCACACTTATCCACTGTTGGTGGGAATGTCAAAGGGTGCAACCACTGTGGAAGGCAGTTTGGCGGTTCCTCAAAAAGCTGAATATAGAATTGCCATACGACCCAGCAATACCATTGCTAGGTATCTACTCAAAGGACTTAAGGGCAAAGACACAAACGGACATTTGCACACCAATGTTTATAGCAGCATTATTTACAATTGCAAAGAGATGGAAACAGCCAAAATCTCCATCAACAGAAGAGTGGCTAAACAAACTGTGGTATATACATACGATGGAATATTATGCAGCTTTAAGACAAGATAAACTTATGAACCATGTAATAACATGGATGGACCTAGAGAATATTATGCTGAGTGAATCCAGCCAAAAACTAAAGGACAAATACTGTATGGTCCCACTGATGTGAACGGACATTCGAGAATAAACTTGAAATATGTCATTGGTAACAGAGTTCAGCAGGAGTTAGAAACAGGGTAAGACAATGGGTAATTGAAGCTGAAGGGATACAGACTGTGCAACAGGACTAGATACAAAAACTCAAAAATGGACAGCACAATAATACCTAATTGTAAAGTAATCATGTTAAAACACTGAATGAAGCTGCATCTGAGCTATAGGTTTTTGTTTTGTTTTGTGTTGTTTTGTTTTGATTTTACTATTATTACTTTTATTTTTTTCTCTATATTAACATTCTATATCTTTTTCGGTTATGTTGCTAGTTCTTCTAAACCAATGCAAATGTACTAAGAAATGATGATCATGCAGCTATGTGATGATGTTAAGAATTAATGATTGCATGTGTAGAATGGTATGATCTCTAAATGTTGGGTTAATGTCTTTTTTTCTGTTAATTAAAAAAAAAAAAAAGAGAAGGGATAATTGGAGATGAAGGGATACAGACTGTACAACGGGACTGGATATAAAAACTCAGAAATGGACAGCACAATACTACCCAATTGTAATGCAATTATGTTAAAACACTGAATGAAGCTGCATGTGAGGTATAGGTTTTTTGTTTTGTTTTTTTTGTTTTTTTTTTCTTTCTATTATTGTTTTAATTCTTATTCTGTTGTCTTTTTATTTCTTTTTCTAAATCGATGCAAATGTACTAAGAAATGATGAATATGCAACTAGGTGATGTTATTAAGAATTACTGATTGTACATGTACATTGAAATGATTTCTAATTGTTTTGTTAATTCTTTTTTTAATTAATAAAAAAAAATGTAAATAGGAAAAAAAAAAAAAAAAAGTCAAAATAATCAAATTGTATTCGTACAGACAAGTGATTCTTTATGACCAGAAACAGCTACATAATGTGTGAGAACTAGTGCAAAATGAACATTTGGAGCCACTTGTTCAAAAACTAAGACTTTCAAGATGGCGACATCAAAGTGGTAAATCACACATGGAGTCCTTCATTGAGACTAGTAGAGTTGCACACTCATGAAGTTGGCCCTGATCATGAAAGCGTACATGCAATAGACGGACATGACAATAAATTGTGAAACCTATCATATAACACACAGCATTGGGCTTTCACACCCTGCATCACTTAACTCTCAGAAAACAAAACTGAGGAGTACTGTTACCCAATTGCAGAATGAAGAAACTGAGGCGAAGATTTTGTAAATTCACCAAATGTCTTCAGGAACATAAAACGTTTCTAACCTTCCTCTTTCTCTGGTGATAGATTTATATTTAATTAATGATTTAACTATCCAGGCTGGAAATTTAAAAGAGGATTATTATAAACATGGAATTTGAAAGAAGAAAACAGAGTACGGCTGAAGAGGAGAATATCTGTAGGCATACCTCACAATCTTAACCCAGGCTTGAGCTACTGGGATTCTAAAATGCTTTTTCTTAATTCTGGGTATTTCCAAGTGATGGAATATTTTATTTTGCTTTTGAACTCTTTCATACTCTCATTGGTTGGCATATAGCAAGAGGTAAAGATGTAAATACTTTTAGTTATTTGATCGCTGATAGATGAATGAAGATTAGATGGGGGTCTTGTTTGGAAATATGGTCCTTCCATATTTCCTAATAATGCTTTTGAAACTTGGGCACAGGGATGAAAGATGTCCGAGCCACCATGATGCTGCAATATAGAGGAAACTTGTCTTATACAATTTATGAACATAGTTGACCAAATGCAATCATTGGAGCTGGACTAGAGAAGCTGAATGCCCACACTCTTGGAGTATAGGACTCCCTGTGAGCAATCAAATTATTTTTTAAACATTTACAACTCAGAATTGTCTCTGCCCATGGTATATTAGGCTGACAATTCCAAGGTTTAAATTTTTAAACTAATTCAATTTTTTTCAAATAATGTTCACATTACATGGTATATCTCGATAGAAACTATTATTCTAAGAGTCCAAAGTGTGGTTGCTCATTAATGTCTACTTTTTCTCCTCATTATGATTCAGGATCCTGGTGCCTTCCCTTTTTTTTTTTTAGTAGAAAAGGTGTGGGCTTACTGACAATCCTACATAAATATAGGATTTGCATATGCCACCACCCCACCACCAACACCTTGCCATTGGTTTGGCACATTTGGTGCAATTGATGATGCACTTTTTTATGATTGTACTGTATTTTTTAACAGTAGTTATCTTTGTTACAAGTGATGAGAGATCATTAAAATATTACTAATGACTATCACCCATACTTTCATTAGGTGCATTTTCCCCATATATAATCCTATTAACACCTTGTATTAGTGTCGTATTTTATTATAATTCATGAAAGAACACTTTTATATTTGTATGATTAACTATAGTCCATCATGTATAATAGGGCTTGCTGTGTTATACTGCCCTATGTTTTATCTTTTAATTTTTATTCTTGTAATATATATGACCTAAAGTTTTGACTTTTAACCACATTCACCAGTATACTTCAGTGCTGTTAATTACAGCCGCAATTTTGTGCTACCATCACCGCCATCCATTTCCCCAAACCCTTACAATCAACCTAAATATACATTCTGTACAAATTAAGCATCAATTCCTCATTCTCTAACTTTAATCTATTCTCTGGTAATCTATACTCTAGATTCTCCTTCTGAGTTTGTTTATTTTTTGTTAGTTTTTATCAATGAGATCATACAATATCTGTCCTTTTGTGCCTGACTTATTTCGCTCAGCATATAATGTCTTCATTATATATATATAATGTCTTCAAGCGATATATAATCGCTCATCTAGGTTTTTGCATGCATCAGGACTTCATCATTTTATGGTTGAATAACATTCTATTGCACGCATGTGCTATATTTTGTTTATTCACTCTTTGGCTATTGGACACTTGGGTTGCTTTCATCTTTTGGAAATTGTAAATAAAGTCACTATGAACCTCTGTGTGTAAATATCTGTTCAAGCCCCGACTTGTAATTCTTCTTTAGAAAAAATTCTAAATTTCATACTTAGTTTTCTAAGAAATGCCAAACGATCTTCCACAACAACTGTACCATTTTATATTCCCACCAACAATGGATGAGTGTTTCTGTTTAAATGATTGTAGATTTTTTTTTAATGGGTGTGAAATGTTATCTCTTTATCATTTTTGTTTGCATTTCCTGAATAGGAGTTATGATTAACATCTTCTCATATCCTTTTTAAATATTTGTCCATCCTCTTCTGAAAATGTATATTCAAATCCTTTGCCTTTTTTTTTTCCTTGCATGGGCAGGCACCAGAAATTGAACCCAAGTCCTAAGCATGGCAGGCAAGAACTCTGCCTGCTGAGCCACTGTGGCCAACCCTCCTTTGCCTATTTTTTACTTGTGTTGTTTCTTTTTATTATTGGATTGTAAGATTTCTTTATATGTGAATATTAAACCCTTATCATAGATGTGCTTTCCAAATATTTTCTCCCATTGAATAGCTTGTCTTTTGACATTTGTCACAAAGTCCTTTAAGGTACAAGTTTTTAAAATTTCATTGGGGTCCCATTTCTCCATTATTTTCTTTTGTTACCTGTGCTTTGTATATAAAGTCTAAGAAACTATTACCTAATCTGAGATCCTGAAGATGCTTCCCTAGATTTCTTCTAGGAGTTTTATAGTCTTGGTTCTTATATTTAGGTCTTTGATTCCTTTGGAGTTAATTATTGTATATGGTGTGAGATAGGAGTCCTCTTTCGTTCTATTGATATGGATATCCAATTCTCCCAGCAACATTTGTTGAAAAGACTATTCTTCCCAATTGAGTGAAATTGGCTGTCTTGTCAAACCAGTTGGCCATATATGCGAAGGTCTTTTTCTGCACTCTTAATTCAATTTCATTTGTCAACATATATAACCTTGTACCAATACCATACTGTTCTGACCTCTTCAGCTCTCTTCGGCTGTGTAATATGTTTTAAAATCAGTAAGTGTGAGTCCTCCAACTTCGTTCTTCGTTTACAAGATGTTTTTGGCTATCTAGGGCCACACACCCTACCAAATAAATTTGATGACGGCTTTTCCATTTCTGAAAAGTAGGCTATTAGGATTTTTATTAGGATTGCATTGAATCTGTAGATAATTTTGGGTAGAATAGATAATGTAATGATATTTAGTCTTCCAATCCATGAACATGGAAAGCCCCTCCATTTATATAGGTCTTCTTTAATTTTTTTGCAATGTTTTCTAGTTTTCTGTATACAAATCCTTTATATCCTTGATTAAAGTCAGTTCTAGTAATTCATTCTTTCAGTTGATATTGTAAATAAAATTTTTCCTTAATTTCATCCTCAGATTGCTCATTACTAGTTGTATAGAAACACTAGTAACTTTTGCATGCTGATCAGATATCCCAGATTTCACTGACTTCATTTATTAGCTCTAGTGGCTTTGAGGTACATTTTCCAGGACTTTCTATATATAAGATCATGTCATCTGCAAATATTGATCTTTTCCAATTTGGATGCCTTTTATTTCTTTTCCTTGCCTAACCACTCTAGCTAGAATTTCCAGTACAGTGTTGAATCACAATGGTGACAGTGGTCATCCTTGTCTTGTTCCAGATCTTAGGGGGAAGATTTCAGTCTTTCACCATTGAATATGTTGTTAACTGCAGGTTTTTTCATATATGTGCTTTACCATGTTGAGGAAGTTTCCTTCTATTTTTATTTTTCTCAGTGTTTTTATCAAAAAGGATGTTGGATTTTGTCAAATGCATTTTCTGTGTCAATCGAGATGATCATGTTTTATTTTTTCTCCTCTTCATTTGGTTAGTGGTGGATTACGTTGATTTTCTTAGGGTGAACCACCCTTGCATACTAGGAATAAAACTTTCTTGATCATGGTGTATAATTTTTTAAATGTACTATTGGAATCTGTTTTTAAGTATTTTGTTGAGGATTTTTTTTTCCATATTCATGAGAAAGTGATCTGAAATTTTCTCGTATCTTTATCTGGCTTTGATATACAAGGGTTGTTGGTCTCATAGAATGAGATAGAGCATTCTCTCCTCTTCAGTTTTTTTGGAGAAGTTGGAACAGGATTGGTTTTAATTCTTTTTTGAATGATTGGTAGAATTCAACTGTGAAGCCATATGGTCCTGGCTTTTCTTTTGTTTGGATGCTTTTGATGACTGATTCAATCTCTTTATTTGTGATTGGTTTATTGAGGTCTTCCATTTCTTCTAGAGTCTGCACAGGTTGTTCACATGTTTCTAGGAAGTTGGCCGTGTAATTTGTTGGCATACAGTTGTTCATAGTATCCTCTTATGATCTTTATTTCTGTGGGGTCATTAGTAATGTCCCCCCAATGATTTTTTATTTTACTTGCATGTTCTCTCTCTTTTTTTCTTTGTCAGTCTAGCTAAGGGTTTGTCAATTTTGGTGATCTTTTTGAAGAACCAACTTCTGGTTATGTTAATTATCTCTATTTTTCTACTCTAATCTTGATTTCTTTCCTCCTGCTTGCTTTGGGACTAGTTTTCTGTTCTTTTTTCTAGTTCCTTCAGATGTACACATAAGTATTTTATTTTAGCCCCCTTTTCTTAATGTGTTTAGGGATATGTCTCTTTCTTAGGTCTGCCTTCTCTGCATCCCATAAGTTTTGATATGTTGTTTTCTTGTTTTTGCTCATCTCAAGATATTTATTGATTTCCCTTACAATTTCTTCTTTGCCCCACTGATTGTTTAAGAACATGTTATTTAAATTCCATATATTTGTGGATTTTCCAGTTCTCTCCCTTATTATTAGCTTCATTCCATTATTGCCAGAGATGTTTCCTATAATTTCAATTAGCTTAAATTTCTTGAGACTCTTTTTATGAACCCATATGTTGTCTGCTTTGGAGAATGATACATGCAAACTTAAGAAGAATGTATATTCTGCTGTTTAGAGGAACAATATTCTGTATATAACTGTTAGGTCTAGTTTGTTTATCATGTTATTCAAGTTCTCTGTTTCCTTCTTAAACTTCTGTCTAGATGTTCTATCTATTGATGAGAGAACCTTATTGAAGTCTTCAACTATTTTCAAAGAAACATATCTTTCTTCCTTCAGTTTTGCCAGTATTTGCCTCATGTATTTTGGGTCACTGTGATTAGGTACATAAATATTTATATTTGTAACTTCTTCTTTGTGAATTTTGCCCCTTTTATCAATATATAGTATCCTTCTTTAAGTCAAAAGTTGCTAAGAGACAAAGTCTATTTTGTTCAGAATGAGTATAGCAATTCCAGTTCTTTTTATTTTGTTACTATTTACATAAAATGTCTTTTTTCATTCTTTCACTTTCAACCTATTTGTGTCTTTGAGTTTAAAATTAACCTCTTATAAACAACACATAATGCATCCTGCTTTTAAAAAATCGATTCTGCCAATATGTGTCTTTGGGGGAGTTTAGTCCATTGCATTCAGCATTATTCTGGTAAAGTCATTTTGTCCTGCAGTTTTTATATGTTCTATCACTTACTGACTTTATCTTCTTTTATTGCAATTTCCTTTTCTTTATAATTGATCTTGGGTGATGTATGTGACTCCCTTTCTCATTTCTGTTTGTGTACATTTTAAAAATACTTCATGTTTACCCTGGGGTTTATATTGTATAGAAATATATCTATAGCATACTAATTTGAAAATATACCAACTTAGCTTCAATACCATGCATATTCTCTGAATCTCTATTTCTTCACGCTCTTCCAAGTCACTCTCTCCTGCTTTTTCTTTATAACATGCAGATCTTCCTTTAGCAATTCTTGTAAGGCAGGGCTTTGTTGGCAAATTCTTAGTTTTTGTATTGCTGTGACCAGTTTAAATTCTCCTTCATTTTTAAGGACACTTGTGCCAGATTTTTTAAGGACAGTTGTTCAAGAATTTTTGTCTGGTAATTTTTCTCTTTCAGTACCTTAACTATATCATACCACTGCCTTCTCACATCCATGGTTTCTGATGAGAAATCAGGACTTAGTCTATTGAAGATCACTTATACATGATTAGTAGGTTTTCTCTTGCTCCTTTCAGCCTTTCAAAATTCTCTCTTCTTCTTTGGCATTTGACATTCCTAGTTTGCATCTTGGAGTAGATCTATTAGGATTTATTCTGTTTGTAGTACATTGCACTTCTTGGATATGTATGTTTATATCTTTCATAAGAGTTGGGAAATTTTCAGTATTTCCTCAAATATTCTTTCCACTTTTCCTTCTCTTCTCCTTCTGGGAAAGCCATGACATGTATGTTTGTGTGCTTCATGCTGTCACTCACATGTCTGAGACACTGCTCAATTATTTCTATTCTTTTCTCTATCTGTTCTTTTGACTGTACAATTTCAATTATCCTGTCTTCTAGCTCACTGATTCTTCTGTTTGTTCAAATATGTTATTTTATGCCTGTAGAGTATTTTAATCTCTACTATTGTGCCTTTCATCCCCATAATTTCTATCTTTCCTTTTTATACTTTTGTATACTCTTAAACCATCTTCTTAATATCCTTTATCTCTTTATGCATATTTCCCTTCATCTGCTTGTAGTGATTTATATTTGTTTGAATTTCTTTGATAAGTTGTTCCAAATTTTGTGTTTCTTCTGAATTTTTCATTTGTTCCCTGACTTAGACATATTTTCCTGTTTCTTAGTATGGCTTGCAATTTATTGCTGATGCTTAGGTCTTTGATTTTATTGATGAGTTAAGTCATTAAGTCAGCACGCTGATTTGAAACTGTTATGAACCTTATAGAAGACGTGTTCTTTAATCCTCTTTCAGTATTGTTGGATGGGATCTTCTTGATTAAGTGGTTTCTGTGGAGATGTCTCCACCCATTCAAGTTGGGGTTGCTAACTGGAGTCCTTTGAGAGGGAACCATTTTGGGAAAAGTTTCAGAGCCCACATAGCCAGAGACCTGTGAAGATGCAGAAGGAAAATGGTCCCAGAGAAGTTGCTTGAAGAAGCCAAAGGACCAGCAGATGTCAGCTACATGTCTTTCCAAATTATAGCGGTATTTTGGACTCACCAGCCTTTCTTGAGTCAAGGTATCTTTCCCTGGATGCCTTAGTGTGGCCATTTTTATAGTCTTAGGAATGTAAACTTAATAAATTCCCTTTATAAAAGCCAACCCATTTCTGGTATATTACATTCTGGCAGCTTTAGCCAACTAAAACAGTTCTCCTTTTTGTCTAGGTTTTTATTGATTGGCTTTGTGTTAAGGCTCTTCTTTGATGCATGATCTAAGTTATTCTGGACCTTTTAGAATAGTTCATGTTTAACTGATCAGATTTTCTCAGCTCTTCATCTAATTTTTGGCATGGACATGCAACACAATTTTTTGTGTAATTGTTTCACTTACTTGGACTGGATTGCAGCACTTTTTTGTGTAATTGTTTCACTTCCAAGAGAAGGCTTCCTTTTCTCTGTTCCTTCTCTGGGAATCTTGCTCTGTTCTGTTTGTTTTTTGTGCAGAGTTTTCTTCCAAGCACCTATAATTTGTTAAAATTATCTCCCTTACTTTGTGCCCATTTTCTTTTTATTTTTCAGTTATGAGACCCTCCAGTCTTACAGCAGTTTAGTTCATTCCCCCCAAACTTGTATCTGTGAGGATTTGGTCTCTGGTTTCTTCTCCATTTGGATATCTCATGCCAGATGGGAGAAATCTAGAAAAGTGGATCACTCCAAAAAAGTCCATTTTGCATGTAAGGTGTCCCATTGACAGTTACAGGATTGAGCGTATCACTCTGCCACTGCCATTCAACTGCAGTTTTTCTTCTTTACTCTTTGGGGACGCTTTTGTATGCAAAAGGCTTGAGTTTTACCTTGGGTTTCTGCAGACTTTGATCTCTGGGCCTGGATATTCATTGGGTTCTAACTCATTACCTGTGAGTTCCTCTGTAGTCTGTGTCCTCAGTGGGAAAGACCCAGGCTGCTGCCTCTGGAGAACTTCCGATCTTCACAGGATCAAGTGAAGCAGGGAGAGGGGAAAGGACCAGCCAGTCTGGGACAGAAGTTTCCACCTGAAATAATTCTCTTTCTTTGACTCAGCCTTAAATGTAGTCCTGCAGTCTATACCATCCTCCAGGGTTCTAAGCACGTGGTATCTCTGAGGACAATTTTTTTCAGGGGATGTCTTATGTGCCCATGTTGACGGCATCACTCCTTTTGGTTTTATGACTAGGACCTCAGAATTATTTTCTTCTATCTTTGGTTCTGATATGACATTAGACATTTCTCCAATATTTTCCATTCCTAAGCCAGTTAAAATTATTTTAACCTCTTCTGGTTCCCTCAATTAATAATGTTTTTCTTCATAAAGTAGACCTTTTTTTTTTTTTTGGCCCTGAAATTGTATTGTGAAGAAATGCTACCATCAAAGACTGTAGCAGAACTTTTTTGTTTCCTTTTTTGTCGTATCCAGGCATTAGCCCTACTTTAGGCCAACTAAATTTCCAATCCTACTAAATTAAATCTCCCTAGGTGATTCTGATATGATCTTTTGTTTCGGCATAGTTGTTCTTGGAAGACTTCATGGCTCTATATTGTGTGTTTGCCCAAATTTTAGGCGAAAAGCAGTTAACTTGGGTCAGTTTAAGAATAGAGACTACTGAGTTACACACAGTGCGTTGGGTTGGAGCTTTCTGTCTAAGACGAAAGGGCCTCAGCTGCTCACATCTTAGGTTATGGACTCTGAATTCACTCTTTTGTTTGACCCCTTCGGTTTCTTTCTTTGAATTCTCATCACTCTTTGAAATCTACTCTTTGGTTTCTCTCCTGGATACCCTTCCTTTTAGAACCATACTTGTCTGGTGCTTCAAGGGGTGATGATTCTGTCTATGATTTTGGAGGGACTCTCATCCCAGGCCAAGCAGTAACAAGAGTGAGTTTCAGAATAAAGGGACTAATAGGAAGCCTGCTTTCACAGGACCCAGCACCACGGCACACTTCTGGATCATGACTTTTATGAGGCCCGAGATGTTAAAAGGAATTTAAAATTAATACTGATGCACAGCAGTTGCCTAACCTTCTGGGTATGTATCCCCAGAAAAAGACTTTGGGAGGAAAATATTTTGTTCCTCCTCTTCCTGGCTTCACTCAGTTCACACAAAGAACACAGCAGATGGTGCCTTGTGGTGTCTAAAGTATTTCGTTTTTTATAATACATCTTCCAAGGTATGGCTTCCAAACCTGAACCACTCTATTCTACTTTTAGTTGTAGTTGCTTCATAGGCTTCATACAAGACTTCCTGTCTTCTTCCATTCTGTTGACTTATTTCATGTTATGTTAGTTTAATGAAATTCTCACTCTCCACCTGGAGGTATTTAAAAGCCTCTTCTTCGGTACTTGTCATAGAGGACCAGCTGCACCTTTAAATCGCCAGTTCTGTGATCGAAGAGGCTGATCTAACAACATTCACTCATTTCTGGCATTATTTATTTGAGTGAAGGTGATGCTGTGATTTCTTTTTTACAAATTTAGTTTCCTGCTTAGTCCAGGCTTTTCTGTAGGGTCAGGCTTTTTACTGGTACTACTCTCTGGCATTTATCAGAACTGATGGTCCCTGTAGGCTGACGGCTTTCTCTTTCTTTTGGTTGCTATAGACATCGGGATTCCCACTGAAGCTGCCTTGTAAATCTATTTGGCTTATGGGACAGAGATTTCAAGTGAAGACCCTTCTTCTCCTGTGACTATGCCAACTGGGATGGAGGACTGCTAGGGTCCTGTTATACTTTTGTTTCAAAGACTCCTTATGGAAGCTTTTTTTTTTTTTAACTTATAAAATAACATCGTTGTGTAGCATATCTAATTCTTTAGTTCTTTTTTTGAAAAAAGCAAATGGCCTTTTTTTAGCACTTGTTTCAGCACAGTGTAGCCCTTCTTTGGTATTGTTTTCATATTCCCCTGAGATGCATGTCTATTTCTCTTTCTATTCCCCAGGCCCTCTGTGAGAATAGAAAGGCAATGAACTCATTTGATTTTTGTTTTAGCAATGCCTGTCTTTTCAGTCAGTAAATTGCTCTGGCCATCGGTAAGAAACTCCAGTCTCTCTGTCACTGACCTTTTGTTCCTTCCATGCTTGAAAAAAACGTCTTATTTGTCTTAATGTCTTCAGCAATCGTCTTTTCATTTTCCACCTTTCTTTATCATATTTTACCTTTACACTTTAAGCTTCAATATCATTTATGTATTCATGGATTTTGGATGAGCTTCTTTTTCCCTGATAGTCCATTTTCCACTTGGTGGTAGTAGCACACGAATTGCCTGAGTGTCTTTATGTTCTGATGCAATTCATTCATTGTAGTGATTCAATAGAAATGCAAGTCATAGCTTAATTTTAGCTCTTCCTTTTTTGTACCTTAACTCTCAAATTGAAATACCAAAAGCATTATTCACTTAAATGTCATTAAATAAATATACACTTGATATACTATACCTTGATACTTGGGCTTTGTCATAATTAAGATCAACGAGACAGGCTAGAACTTTCTTGGTTCTTATTACAAAATGTTTGCGCCTTGTGTATTGCATATAGAACTTATAAATGTGTCAACATCAAAGGGAAATACTTTCACTGTAGCCCACACAGGGCAAAGGTCTCTAGGGGACTCTACTCCTTTGAATACACTTCATTGTAAAAAATGATAAATGGCATAGTTTTATAAATCATCCACATCCTTTCTCAATGCCTTCTGTTTATGCAAGAGATATTTTCTCAGTGAGGCAAGTTCTAAAATAAATATCTTCATGACCATGTGTGAGCTCATTTGTACCAGGTATTACAGTTGAGGCAGGACCAGGGGGGCTCAGGTGGTTACCGCGTTCAGATTCAGGGGAAAAGCACCAGTCGCAAATGTTTAGCACCTAAAAATGTTCATATGCCATAGCATTTTTAGAAAATCAAAACTAAATTGAGCAAACCATGAGTTTAAAGCCAAATAGCTTTTTTTTTTTTTAAAGCTGATATTTACCTATAATCTTTAAAATAACCCTATAAGGGAGGTACTAGCTATTTTGTAGATGAGGAAACTCAGAGTTTTGAGAAAATTTCCAGTCATTACTTTATTAAATAGCATCTCTCTCCTCACCGCTGGGAGTTCCCAATACACATGTTAGACCGCTTGTCCCTGGGGCTCTTCTCTTTTATTCTCAGTTGTTCCTCTGCCCGTCTTCAGCATGTATCATTTCTACACATTTGTCCTCAGGATCACCAAGCTGTTCCATCTCCAATCTGCTAAATTCATCCCGTGAGTATTTCACATCAGAGGGTCGTATAACTTCTATTTGTTTCCTTTTTATAGTTTCCATCCCTTTTTTTCCTGAATATCCTTCTCTGTTCACTCACTAAGACCAACATTTTATCCTGAGTCATTCAATACACTAATAATAACTGGTGTCTACTAAATCCAACGCCTGGGCTATCTCAAGATTTTTCTATTGACCATTTCTTTTTTATTTATTTTTGGATAGTGTCCTAATATCTTTAATTTCTAATACTTTTTATTGTATAATGATTTATTTTTCACCACAATGAAATTCTACTCTGTAATACTTTTGTATTTAAAGCTATATCGTTTTAACATTTTTATTACTCCTCAATTTTATTTGCCATTAAATGTAAAAATTGACAGGAAATAAACATCTGAAGACTTAAAAATAGTCTGTTAGAAAGCTCACATTTTTTTTTACTTTGTTTTCACTAAGGATGCATTTTATGAAAAAGAATAGCGACGGCATCAACATCAAAATTAAAAAGTCAACATCTAGTATATTAAGCTGTAATTCTTATTAGTTTATTTTGCCTAAAACAATTCTCTCTTGCTATGTGACGTCAAGATATATTTCTCAGTTGATGTAATCAAATACTTCTTGGTTGTCTTAACCTCCAGAGAAAGTGGCAATTTTAAAGAAGCCCCCTTAGAAAAAAAAGATTCTTCTTTATGATCATTGGAGCCTATAATAATGAAGTGCATTCTCTTATAATCTTTGTGAAATGAATACAGAATATTTGCTGAGTAGATCAGTAAGGTGGTCTTACATTTTTTGGTCATTATTTTTAGAATTTTGGATACTGTTCCTACATGGATATGACTTAGGAGGAATGCAGTATAATTTGCTTTCTAATTACACATGAGTGAATTGCCAGACCTCACCATTGTGCTGCTTGCTAAGGTGATCTGGCTTGCTCTTGTTAAGCCTGAACAAGGAAGCCCCAGTTAATTGGGCAATTAAAATTAGGGAACATGAAGCAGAAAGAGATTCTCCATGTTCAATGCAACTCAACATAAAATTAATTCAACATTAAAAGGAGCTTCTATCTTAAATAATAGATTTCATAATGATCCCCGGTAGATCTAGGGCTATTATTTTTATTTTGCTAAACAATTTATAAGTTAGAGGGAACAATATTTTTAATTAAAGTTTGACTATTTCTCTACCGCTGTGCTGTCTACTCTTCTCTGACGTCTTGGCAATATCCATAACAGGGTAAGAAAATGCTGAATTCCAAAACAGATCATAACCACTTGTGGCAATGAATCTATTTTCAGGAGGATAATGACAAGTTTAATTAAATTCTCCTGTATACAATGCTAATGCTTGTTATTTGGCTTGAGATTTTCTAGTGGTGCATTGAATTTCATATGCATGTATTAATTCCATATTTTAAAAATATACATGTAGGGCGGACAGTGGTGGTGCAGTGGCAGAGTTCTCACCTGCCATGCAGGAGACTTGGTGCCTGCCCATGCAAAAAAAAATGTATATATGTGTATATATATATATATATATATATGCACACACACACAAACATATACATGTAAATGTATAGTCACTAAATGGCTCTATTATTTGGGTGTATAGATTTCTGTTTTTGCTTTATAAAAATTTTTTTTTGCTAACTTTAAGAAACATCCCTAACCTGACTCTTTTTCTGTTTCTCTTTTAGTTCTCTGATTCAGATTATACAATTTTCTGTTTAGAACATGTTCAATAGTCAATAATGTACATCTACCATTTATTTCTGATAAAATAGCATTTATTATTTCTTTTGTGATCTGTTTATTGCATTCTTGCACATACCTCCACTGTACCTGCAGCTGGAGCATTCACCTTTCGTAGTCCAAGTCTGTTTTCTGGGGTCAGAGATTTGTTCTTCCATAACAAGCAGCTGGAGAGATTCTGCATGTCTCTTCCTGGCAATGTGCACCTGAAGCCTTCTTGAGTAACTGCTTTGACATTAGGTAAACATTTTCTGGTTCCCTGAGGTCATGGTTGAATGACTGTGGTCTGGATTATAGTCGACATCGTGTGGTCCTAGGATTTGGTTGCAATTGCACTCCTTTCTTCCTTGTTGAAAAGATCTTGGGTATGGAATAAGTACATTGGATAAGGAGGTTTCTTTGCTTAGGGGTTTAAAGACAATATTCCAGATAAAGCCCAAGGACAGGGATGAAAAATACCTATTTACCTGGAGGTTTGCATTTACTATTTTTATGTGCTCCTAAATATGAAGATGGTGGTTGGATTGTCAAAGGGCTAGCAATTACAATCAGTATGTGAGCTCATGATATTTTCCGTTTCTTACCACTTCAGATTCCATATTCGTTTGCGTATTTTATACTCATAATCTGTATTTGTTCGAGTCATACATACACTCCTTGGCTTTCTTTAGCCTATGCAACCAATTTAATGGTGGTGTTGATCCTGTCAGTGGGGCTGGTGCATTTCCTGATCCTTTAGAAAATACCACTGCAGAGAAACAGTATGGGAAATATGCAGACACCAATCATTTCTTTATAACTGTGGAAAGGAAGCAAAATATACTAAGCCATGGACTAGCAGAGAATTTTGTACCAAGCATACATTTTGTGCATAAGTGTGGAAACTCGTGCAGTTGTATACGACTTCAGAGACCTGAGGTCCCAAGGAAAGCATGTGTCAACCTGAACCAAATAAATGGTAGATCCAGTCTTAAAATATCTTGTAAATAGAGATCTGAAATTTGATGTTAAAGTGACCACTGTAGCATTACATTTTGTAACAATAGTCAAAGAGGAACCAAATCTTTGTTCCCACGCACATTCTGTGCAGGCGAAAGAGACTGACATTAAATGGCCAAGCCAGCAGTCTGTAATGCAGAGGCTCAATGCATAATTTCATTAATGTCTCTTGCTGTTATGGGTTTATTCTTGTTGAGTATTCTCTAGCCTCAAAGCAGAATAGAGATAAAGGATCTGGAAGCAGAACTGTGAGAAAGCAAAGGTTTTGGTTACCACTTCTTATGCACTGTAAGTCTGCTTCCGATTTAGATATCAGAACAAAGTCTTACGGCCTGGCAATCTGTAATTCCTTATAACTAAACAAATATTTATTGATGAAAAAAGATCAACTAAGTTCCAAAGTCTTTCTGTGCAAAGCACAGCCTCTGAGTCAATAGCATCAGCCTTGTATACCTGGGACTAGCTTAGAAATGCAGAATCTCTGGTTTTACCCTGAATCCACTAAATCAAAGTCTGTAGCTTAACAAGATCTCCAGGTGATATGTATGTATAGTAAAGTATGAGAAGTGTTACTCTAAAATATCATTAATTTGCCACCGTTTAAGTATTATTCTTCTTGGCCAACCATGGTAAGAGCCCAAATTCACAAATATTATATAAGGTGCTGAAGTATGCCAGAACTTGAGTAGACATGAAATCCTGCGTTGAAACGTCCCAATTCAAAGTTTTAAGGTGTCTGATATGAGCACGGGTTTCTTGGGGGAAGTATAGTAGCTGACTTGTCTTAATTATAGTAATTGTTTTTTTACAGGAATCTAATAATATTTGTTTTTGCCCATGTTATATAGCGTCATTATTTTATTTTTCTATGATATCTCTAATGATTCAAGTTAGTACAAAATCTTTATGTAAAAGAAGAATCTAAATCTTAAATATGTTATATAAAACAATGCATAAAACAGGACATACAAAATAAATTTTACTTCTAAATCACTTAAGACATTTTATTTAAAAAAGAAATAGTTGAAGTAATTATCCCATTGTAAATAAATCTTCCAGGCTTAATGCGTTTTTGCGGGCTCTCTTTTTGGACATAGTTGTAAATATGGCTTTGCTTGAAATCTTCTTTCAAGTATTATTTCATTATTTTCTTGTTACTATGTTATAACTGGCAGAGGTCCTTTGGAAACCCACCTTCAGATATCCATATGGTTTATTCTCTTAGAGCAAGAATGTAAGCATATCTGCCTGGATACTCAGTTACAGGACGCTCACTTGTCAAAATCAGTTTTTTTTTTTCTAGTTTCCAGCAATACCTTAAATATAGTATCAATAAGAAAATGCAATGCTACCTATTCCCTCTGGGAATTGGAAGGGATTGTGAAATCCACACCACAAAATGATTTACAGTTTTTGGAAACAAAATATATTACAAATGTGAAATATGGTAATGGAATTTCTCAGACTTCCACCTTTGAATGTCTGGCATTTTCTTGGGGGAGAAATAGGGAGAGGTAATATTTCTGCATTTGGTTTCTAAATTGTTTGGGCTTGTAATATTTCCTGATATAGCATTTCACGATGGAACTGGAGATTTTCTGGCAGAGACACGTCTGTGAACTACTGTAAGAAAATTCTGCAGGACTTCAAAGATAGTTCTGAGAGAGTTAATTCTATTTCTAAAAGTGCCTGTGGAGCTAGGAAGTAGCTGAATTACTGGGATAATCTGAGTCAGTTATATTGAATTCACATAAGGTAATGATGTCCTTCTCAGCCCCTCCCTTACCCACTTGTTCTTAATCAGTCCTGATTCCTTTTTTCAACTAATGTCCCCTATAAGCCTGACTCTGTCTTGCTTAAGCAAGAATCCTTAGTAATTGCTCCCTCATTTGGATCAGACTTCCCCATCAATTACCTTTCTAATTTTTGCTTCCTGCTGTTGTTTCTGACTACTGTACATTAAATATTTATGATTTCTTATTGTTGTTCTTTGCCAGAACTTTATATAAAATGTGAATTTCAGAATCCCCACTGTTTTTGAACAAAAGAGGGGAGGACCAGAGAACTGAATGTAGGTCGCTTTTATTTACTAGCTATGGCTAATTCCTAGGTTGAAAAAAAAATCAAGAAATAAACATCTATATTTCCATTTATTAATTATTTCTGGGCATCTGTCATCTGCAGTCTTATCTCTTTGCTCATCAGTCTTGGGTACCATTTAGGATTGAGAGTGATGGATTTATTAAATGGAAATAATTGTATCCGTCACATATTGACTTTTCCTAGCATCTATTTTCAGAGTCATGGAGTAATAGAACTGACCCTACATCATCTGAGACCACATTTCTACATTAGCATTAAGGCATGAACTAAACTAGCCAGGCGAGGTTTAATGATTGTATGGGAGGGGAGTCCGTTACCAACATGTAATGTCAAATCCCTATCCTGTAGGGCATCCATCTGCTTCTTATAATTTATATTTTAAACATAATGTATCGAGTATCCTCATGGGATATGAAATGTGTCAATATAAACCATCAAAGAACCTCTGAATCCTCAATGATCCAAACAGCTGTTCTTAGTTAAAGTAGCTTCTGTTTGCTATATACAAAAGTAGATGTTTTTACAACCATTATTCAATGCAGATTTTTATATATTTTCAAGAGAAAAACCTGCAAGGTAATTATGATTCCCAGTTTACAACATAACCTTTGTGACTTGAATTCTCTGGTTTAATCTGAAGTTTCACCCTGAGAACTAAAGAAGTCCTTCACCACTTCAGTCTCTCTTATAGCTGAGGTGGCCACAGGCAGCAAGTTAACATAAACTTCACTCTGTCCCCAGGCTTCTTATTTCCTAGGGTAGTCTGAGCTATTTCCCTCAGGGAATGCCATGCTTTTTCAAAGTTATTCCTTCCTTCTCTCCATTTTTAAAACCTCTTTTTTTTTAAGTGAAAAAATTTTAGGTGGTTGTCATAGAAGCAAAGATACAATTAATGACTTTATGCAAATGTATTTAATAATTCATTTAACTTGATGTTTCTCTTCCCAAGAATATAAACATTTAGAGAGATGAAAAACCAATGTTTATGCTAAGGAACCACTAATGATGGCATTTCCAGTGATATGAAAGTATCTTTGGGCTGGAGTTTTTTCTTTCATTCTCATTACTGTTGCTTATAAGGAATGGTATGCTGGAGTCAGTTTGTAACAACTTGCGAGAGACTATTGTTAATCTTAGGGAACATCGCCCCTGTAGATCTTACTTCCTAGGGTATGGTAGGAAAACAAAAACCCAAGAAAACTAAAACAAGATATGCATGTAAAATATGTTAGATAGGATGGCCAGCAAATGCCCACAGAGGATGTGACATTTATGTAGAGATATGAAGGAAGCGAAAAAAGCGAGCCTTGTGGATATCTCAGCAGAGTACTCCAAGTAGAGAGAGTGGCAAGTGCAAAGTTCCTTGGCAGGAGTAGGCCTGCTGAAAAACGAGGCCCCCGTTGCTAGAGCAGAGTGTGCAGGAGGTAAAAAAATTGGTGATAAAAGTAGAGAAACAACAAAAGGTCAGAACGTGGGGAACCATGTGGTTATAGTAAGGATTAGGGGAGAAAAGAAGCTTTTCAAGCATTTTGAGCAAAAAAGTGGTATGCGAACATTTTTATTTTTAGATAGGATCTGACTGCTACAATGAGAATAGACCTAAGGGGTTAAGAGTAGATACAGAGAAGCAATTATGGTATCCTGGTAGTATAAAATACAGTGGTTATAGCAGAAATTGAGAAAACAATTGAGATTCTTTGAGAAAGTACAGCTAAAAGAACTTGGATGAGGGTAAAATGAGTCTAGGCTATCTCCAAGGTTTTTTACCTGAATGAAGAAGTTTGCAGGAAGAAAAGGTTTGGAAGGCATATTAGTTTCCTAGGGCTGCGGTAATAAGGTGCCCAAAATGAGGCAGTTAGAAGCAACAGGAACTTCTTGTCTCACCGTTCTGAAGGCCAGAAGTCCAAAGTTAAGGTGTCAGCCGGGCCAAGCTTCCTCAGGAACCTGCAGGGAAGACTCCTCCTTTGCTTCTTCTAGTTTCTGGTGTCTGCCAGCCCCATCCGTGGTTCCTTGGCTTATAGATGCCTCACTCCAGGCTCTGCCTCCGCGGCCTTCACTGACCTTCACGGTAGGGGCTTGCCCCGTCGCAGTGTGATCTCATCTTAATTTAGCAAATTCTGTCTGTAATGACCCTATTTCCAAATAAGGTCATATTCTGAGGTACTGGGTGGGGGGTAGGATTTCAACATAAGGACTTTTTGGGGAGACATAATTCAACCCCTAACAAGAGGATATCACAGGTATTGTTCCTGGAAATACTATATTATGGATGCCTACTAGACTTTAAAATAGAGACGTTGGCTAAGCTGTTGGCCACATAAGTCTGGATGTTCAAGGACAAAGAACAACCTAAAGATAAAAACTGGGATATCTTCATCAAACAGATGGTATTTGAAACTATATTACTAAATGAAATCACTTTGGAGTGAACATAGAAAAAAAAAGGCTTTTTAATAGAAGAGGCTTTACTCAGACAATTGTAGTGAAATCACCGTGTACACATAAATCAAGTCTCTCTCCTTCCCCAACCTCTACACATGCATAATTGTAAACTTATAAAGCACTTATTCTATTGCATATTATTTCTAAAAATCTAGCTAGCTCTTACTAATGCTTTACGATTCAGCTTAGGCATCACACTTGCCATATATCTAGAAAATGGGTAATTTGTCACTTTAATGGAGAATTATGGTATCACGCATTAATCTCTTAATTTATGTCTCTGCACTATAATTGTCTGCTATATCACCTTTCTCACCTATTCTATCATGAAGTTCCTGAAAATGAGGATCACATATTTCCAATGCTTATGACTAGGCTCAAAAAGCTGAAGGCACTTAGTATATTAATGAATAAAAGAAAAGAATTATAGAAATCAAGAGGGGAAGGAGGGATAAAGGGACTTTGCGGGGTAAACAGTGAGGGAATAAGGGGAGGGAGACCAATATATATATATTTTATCTGATAGGTAATCCTGGTATTGAAAAGCTGTTCGTGATTTTTGCAAACACGGACTACACACTACATAACTTAGCAGAACCAGATTCAATTTACTCTCTGTGAAATTATTGAACTAAGTCCCTTTCAACTTTGAAATTTAGAAGGGTTTTGTGACTTTCAGATTCCTGAGTGAAATACAATTTGCGATTTGTTTAAGTTTCTTCCATGCATGGTCCTCTGAAATATTGGTGATTGCCACAGAGCCCTCACAACCCCGCTTAATCTTACTTCCTCTCCAGGCCTGACTCGGTAGACTTTGTTGAATACCATTTTGCATTGTTTAACATTTTATTATTCTCAAAAAATTCATATCTGCTATCTTTGCAGCATTTGTACTTGCTCTGGTTTGCCTTTACTTTCCAGATTTTTCATTATGTAAAACAAAAAGGAAAAAAAGTTTTTTCGACCATCTTTTAAAAAGTGTGTTGACATTAGGAAAGGAAATTATCAACAAATATCATTGTTTCAAAATTATTGCCAAAGATATCGTAGGAGAAATGTGGCAGGAATGTGTAGTGATTATAATCCATTCACTCATGTTGCTTCCAAGCAGTTTAAAATCAATTCATGCTGCTCCGTATTTGCCATAAATCATTAAGTGTTAGTTACTGAAGTCCTGTCCTGACCATCTTGCCAGATCTTCTGTTTCATCCAGAAGTTGTTGCAGAAATATAAACCAATGAAACACATGCATGATATGGACTTCTTCAAAAGCTGGCATTATTTAATTCAGCTTTCAATGGTGACCTGTTTTTAAAATTAGTCACTTTCTATACCAAACTCAAAAAGTTCCAGTTTTATCATTCTTCCTGTATTATAGACAATACCACGGAGAGAAGTTTTAGTGCTAAATTTTGGGTATTTATGGTAAGGTGAAATAAAGTAAGACTTAAGTTTAAAAGCCATTAAACTAAAACAAATTAGGTCAACTTTAAGCCCTTTTCTAATTTAGTGCTTAAAAAATAACAGGCCCACTAGATTTCCTATTCTCGCCAAATTCAAAATCTGGAGTTGACTTTTCTTTAGAGAAGAGATTAAGTGGGAAAACAAGATTAATGCAAGTGTAAGTGATACTAAATGAGTCATACTGCCAGTGTAACCTAAAAATTCCTCCTCTGAGGTTGTTTAATAATTAGAGAAGTCATATTTTAGTACAGTGTTTTATCATCAATACAATTATTTTGTATAACACTGGACCTAATTTCCTAACACTAATTGCACATATTAATTGGAAGTCCTTTCAACCAATCAAATGGCAGGTGCTTAACAAGGTTCTATAACGTGATCAGCGCAGTGTTTTGGTTCTATAATGCAGTGGTCTTCAAACATGTTAAAATAAGATACACAGTAAAGAAATAAAATGTATGATGTGAACCAGGATACATGCACACATTCAACAGAAACAAAAGTTTCAAGAAGCAAAACTTAGATTATTTATTTGCAAAGCACTCTGTTATAGTCTTTGCTTTCTACTCTACCCTATTCTAGGATGTACTATTCTATTTTATTTTTTTAAATGTTGATTGAGGCTCATGGCCAGCTATTTAAAAAGCACTGTTATACAGTATATAAGGACTCTGTCTTCAGGGTTATAACTAGTTCAGGAGAGAAAAAGCATATGAAACGACATAAAGTATAATATGAGAGTCTGTGAACTTATATTCAAAGAGATGAGACTTGAGTCAGACTCCATCACATTCTCTTGTTCTTCAAAGTGAAGTGACAAATAGCAAAGCCCAAATCATGGGAGTGAGCATAGGTGTGTTTTCAGAACAGTGAGGGGACACCCCTATTTGAAATGCAAGATGTGCTTTGAGGATTAAGGAACTATAAAGGTAGAGAAGCGTTTTGGAATTGAATATACAACTCTAAGAATAAGAGAGACAGTTTTTGCCTGATATAGTAGAAGCCAGAGATCAATGCAAGGATTTGGATCAATTATAGATGTATTAATGAAATGATATTTAAGGAAGATTATGATGTCAGAAATATACAGAACAGATTATAGATGAAAAAATTCCAGAGGGAGAGACCAGCTGTGGCAGTAATTCTAATGTCATATGAACAGAATCTAGAATAGATGGTTCCATCAAGAATGTATATTGGATAAAGACATGAATATAGTTTATGAAACCCCTGCTTACAGTGATAACATATATTATATATTTTCAGATGGTTTCCTCTAAATTCTTCCATCTTAAAAGTGTGGTACTGAAATAGAGTAAAATTTAAGTGATATTTCTGTTCATTAAACTTAGGGCCAGGTACTGTGAGATGCTGGGGGTTCATTGGTGAACGTCTCAAAGTCTATGTCTTTGTGAAACTTAATTTCTAGCAGGAAAAATGAGAAAGATGATATATGTATAGCATGAATTAGATAAATTTAGATGCTAATAAGTGTTATGAACAAAGCAGAGCAGTGTTATGAAGTCAAGCAGTGGTGCTACTTTGGCTGTAAGCAGCAATGGAGAAATGGGGATGAGAAAACAGAGCCCACTGCAGGACTTTCAATTCCGCACATGACCCTCGCACCTAATGCGGGAAAAGTGAGATGACATACACTGCATTAGTTTCCTTGGGCTGCCGTAAATGAAGTACCCCAAACTGGGAAATTTCAAACAAAAGAAATAGTTTCTCTAACTGTTCTGGCAAAGGTCAGTGGTCAGAAATCAAGGTGTTGGTAAGGCCATCCTCACTCTGGAAGGGTCGAGGGTCTTTTCTCGCTTCTTCCAGCTTCTGGTGGAGCAGGTAATCCTTGGCTCATAGCTCCATAACTCCAATCTATGCCTCCTTCTGTGTCATCTTCTTTCTGTGCATCTCTGAGATCACATGTTCTCTTCTCTGTGTCTGCATCTCTTCTCTTCTTAAAAGGACATCATATTGAAGTAGGGCCCGCTCTACTCCAGGATGACCTCATCTTAACTTAATCAGAATTGCAGAGACCTTATTTCCAAATAAGGTTACATTCAGAGGTACCAGGTGTTTACGGTTCAACATACCTTTTGAAGGGTCACAATTCAATCCATAAAATATATGGTCTCAGAACCTGGCCTATGAGTGTATAAATGCCCAGGAAATATGAAGATACCATGAAGAATGAACATGAGATCATTTCAATGGATTGTGGAAGTCAGAAGAATGCTGACTCCCATAGGTCATTTAATTAGATGGATTCTAAATCAATTATTCTTAAATCTCCAATAGGGTGGGGTTTCAGGTGCAATATGTTTACCTTAGGACTGTTGAGTTATTATGAAAGTCATAGCAGAGCAATGAAAAAACAGCTTTTGATGATGGCTTCAAGAGCTCAGCTACTGCATCTGAAATCAATCAATATGCCACCTTGATCAGAATCTCCAGGGATTAGTACTCCAAATACAAATGATTGCAGTCTTCTACCCCAGAGCTACTTGATCAGGTTTTTTAGGATTGTCTAAGATATCTGCATCTGTAAAACAAACATCCCAGGGGGATCCTAAAAATACTAATGTTTGAGGATTACAGATTAAATCTCTATTATACAGTTGAGCACACTGAACTTTAAGGAGATTAAGTGTGATGTCATTGTTATACTGTCAGTGGTAGAGTTAAAACTAAGATCTAGGTTTCTCGATGCTGATAAAAGAGCAGATTACGTCTTCAGACACACCTGACTATGCTATCTGGCTCTGACACTTCTCACTAGTTATAAGATCCATGCGGAACAGAAAGGTCCCTGAGACACTGATTTCTTTTCTGAAAATGAGAATAATTATAACTACCTTTGTTGTTTCGATCAGAGAATTCAAGATCACCTTATAAACCACTGGTCCCTGGCATGAGGAGCCTTCATGGTTTTATTGATGGTTACTGTCCCTTCTACAATGGCATTCATAGAACAAGTGGTCAGTTGCTTGAGTTCTGGAGCCAGACAGTGTATACTAGGATCCCAGCCATTTCTTAGCTTGTGACCTTGGGGAAAATGTTGTGATCACATCGCACCCTGGTCCCTTCCTCGGGAAAATGGTGGCAGTAATGTAACTACCTGAGAGATTTGCAGCAAAGATTCAGTGAGTTAACGCAGGTAAAGCAGTTAAAACCAGACAAGGTGCACTATAAGTTCTCAACATGTTGCTGCTATTATTATGACCCCACATAGAAAGAAAAAGTAATAGCCTTGGGAAGATCATTGCTCATGAAGAGGCTGCTGCGTAGTCAGTCCATTTCAGTTACGGGAGAATGAATGTGAAGTGTGGTGCATTTAAAAGAGGTCAGTGCAACCTTAGGAGTCAGGGGTGCTCAGATACCTGATTCCATGCATGTAGACTTGTCTCCTTAGATATTTCAAATTTAGGTAAAGGCAAAAGTTGGGCAGACTGCCTTTCCCTCCTGGGTGTTGTTGTTCTGCTGTTTAGTTTTCTCAAATGTCTGTTTTCTTCTTTATCACTTTTCTTGTACCTTTATTTTAGGTAAATTTTGTGTTTTCTCTTGGATTTTCAAAACTCCAGTGAGGCAAAAATGTGGTTATATTTGATGATATTTTATAGCTTCTTGGGTTTTTTGTCTTTTATGGAAATGACAAAATGAATTATTATCCCCAAAGAGGAGAAATTGTTTTGAAAAGTTTTAATTTAAGCTCTTGTCCAATGGAAAAAAAAAAAATCAGGTCCCAGCAACTAATTATGTCCCCAGTGTAATGTAATAAATAACATAATCAGCTACTTTTATTTAAAAACACACCTTCATTATGATTAACATTAGGGTAAAAGAGTGAGCCATCCTTGTGTAAGCACATAAAAGCAGGCGATCACTAAGTTCTGATAATGCTACTTTCAAAACTGGTCTCTGACCTATTATTTGTATTTTTCCAACTCCATGGCCACTGCTGTATTAAAAGTGGCCCCTCTATGCAAACATCATGGACTTTTTTTTTGTATTTTATAAAAAATATCTTTATTGGGATATCTTCACACACATACGGTCCATCCAAAGTATATAATCAATGGTTCACCGTGTCATCACATAGTTGTGTGTTCATTACCATGATCATTTTTAGAACATTTACATCACTCCAGAAAAAGAAATTTAAAACATTTACATCCATTACCCCTTACCTCTCCCTCTCATTGACCACTAGTATTTCAATCTACCCAATTTATTTTACCCCTCATTTTTATTACTCATGTCTCCATAAAGGGAGTATCAGACACAACATTTTCACAGTCATACTGTAAAAGCTATATAGTTATACAGTCGTTTCAAGGATCAAGGCTACTTGAACACAGTTCAACAGTTTCAGGTACTTCCCTTTACCAGTCTAATGCACCATAAACTGAAAAGGGATATCTATATAATGCATAAGAAGAACTTCCAGGATAAACTCTCAACTCTGAAATCTCACAACCACTGAAACTTTATTTTGTCTAATGTCTTTCTTCCCCCTTTTGGTCAAGAAGGCTTTCTCAATTACATGGTGCCAGGTCCCAGCTCATCTGGTGAGTCCTGTCCCACATTGCCAGGGGTATTCACACCCCCGGGAGTCATGTCCCACGTAGCGGGAAGGCAGTGAATTCCCCTTCCAAGTTGGCCTAGAGAGGCCACATCTGAGCAACGAAAGAGGTTTTCTGGGGGTAATCCTCAGGCATAATTATAAATAGGCTCAGTTTCTGCTTTGCAGGTATGTTTCATAGGGACGAGCTCCAAGATCGAGGGCTTGGCCTATTGAATTTATTGTCCCTACTGCTTATGAAAATACCAGGAATTTCCCAGATCAGGAAGTTTACTATTTCCTCCTTTCTCCCCAGTCCCCCAAGAGGACTTTGCAAATACTTTTTTTATTTTCTGCTAAAATTCTGCTTATGAAAATACCAGGAATTTCCCAGATCAGGAAGTTTACTATTTCCTCCTTTCTCCCCAGTCCCCCAAGAGGACTTTGCAAATACTTTTTTATTTTCTGCTAAAATTATGCTGGGGTGTATCAGGGCATCACACTAACCTGTACAAACCAACAAGTTCTCAAAAGGAACATCATGGACTTTTACAGCTGCAAATCTGTCCATATGACGCCTCTGCTTCAAGAAATTCAATGGCTTTTTGTTGCTCTTAGGATAGGCCCAAATCCCTTAAAAGGCCTATGTAGTCTGGTGCCTCTTGCTTCTTAACTCCTCTCTGTCATGCTAGGGTCTCAGATCCATCCTGTCTCCGGCTTCCCTATAGGCTCTGGCCTTTGAAAAACTCTTCTCTCTTGCTCTTCATCCTCCCAACATACACAGACACAGATACATTTTACCTTCCTACTCTGATGCCTCCACCACATCTTAAGCTTTCAATTAGATTTCCCCAAGAAATCTTTTCTGATTCCATAGAATATCTTAATGTTCACAGTTTTATAAGAGGCTAGCACACCATAGTTTGTTTCTACTTTACAATCTTTATTATAACTGAAATCAAATAATTAATTGTTTAAGATTTGTGGTTTACATTGTGCTTAAGCCACATGATGTCAGGGAAAATGCAGGAATTGTTCAGTATTATATCCCCAGCCCTGGAAAGTTGCCAAGCATAGGGGTAGGATCTCAGTAAATATTTGTTAAGTGAATAAATGCATGAATAAATAATGTGCAAGATTGAAATGTATAAATTAGGAACACATTACTACTAATAAGAGACACTTCTTCCATGACAAAGCAGACTTTGATTCCATCAAGGGCCTATTGTTGGCAACACAAATGTGCATAAGACAATAATGATGATAATGTACTGATTGTCCATTAGATCTCTCTTGTTTTCTGACCATGGTTGTTTTGACTTATTGTGACACATGGGCATTAGTGTGGCCCATACACTAATTGTTATTAAATGGAATTCATGAAGGTCCAAGGAATATTTTGAAAATTTTACCCATTAGTACCAGAGTGCAGTAAAGTATACACAGTGGTCCTCTGTGAAGACATTGGTTTGGATACTTAATGGACTCCACATAAGTATGCTTTTGAGTTAATCCATCCCTTTGGGTGTAAACCTTTTAATTGTTTGTGGGACATTTTGATTAGGTTATTTCATTTCAGATGTGCCCTGGGTGGGTCTTAATCCTCTTATTAGAATCCTTTATAGGAGATGAAGTTGAGAGATGCTAAGAGACAGAGAAGCAAAGAGAAACACAGGGAAGACTGGAAAGGCAGTGACTGAATGGAGCAGCCAGAAGCTGAAAGTAATGGAGCCCAGAAGAGAAGGGAAAGTCCAGCGACACTGCCATGTGCCTTCCCATGTGACAGAAGAGTTCCAGATTGCCAGCAGGCTTCCGGAGGAAGGTATCATCCTGTTCATGCCTTGATTGGGACATTTTCATGGATTCAGAACTGTAAACATGCAAACTAATAAATCTTCATTGGTAAAAGTCAGTCCATCTCTGTCTCATTGGTTTCGGCAGCTTTAGCAAACTGAAAGACTTTTCTTTTTGAGAGTTTGGCTCTCCCATGTCCTCGGACTACCAATCAAATGTCCTCAGTGTCTGTAACCCGCATGTGGGCATGACATAGATGCTGGTCAATCCCAGGACTTTCCCAGGGTTAAGTGACTGATTATGGAGCAGACACACGCTCCAAGCTAGGCTATTCAGAGTTAGTTGAGGTAAATTCTATTAACATTTGGGATTAGGGCTCTCATCCTTCTGAAATCATTGCCACTCATTCTTGAGCTTTGAGTGGTTATCTTTGCTGTAAAATGGGGATAGTATACTTAAAGATCAAGCAAGAATAAAGGACAGTGAGGTGACAGATAGAAAAAGAAGATCCACTGGCTCTAGCTATCCTTTCAGAGTTTAAATTTACATGATGAAGTAAACAACTTTTCAAATCAAATTAAAGCTTGCTTTCTAGACAGAGTGACAGTTTACAGAGGAAAACTCTTCTTTAACTCACTTCTTTAAAGAGCTTTGAGTGTACACACATGATATGTCAATAATCAGAATTGTTTATATGCCTCACTTGAATACAGATTGAGGGCAAAAGAAATCTAGAATAATGCAAAGACTTTATTATAAATTTCTGCATATCTGCACACATGGAAGGCAGTAGTAAAGTATAACCATCTCATATTAAGAAATTTATTGCAAAATGGATGTGTTCAAAAGAGGACAAACAGAATGAGGGATTTGAAAACCTTGCTGTACCAACATAGAGTGTTTAGATTAGGGAAGAAAAGACTAGGAGGAAACATAATAACCAGTTTTCAAATATTTTTAAGCCTGTTGTGTACAAACAGAGAATATACATATTTTATTAAAATATATATATAGGAGAATGGGAGAAGCAATTGGATGGCAAATTCTTAGCTCAATATTAAGAATCACTTTTCACTTAGAAATGTTTAACAGTGGGCAAAGCATTCTTGTATGTAGTTCCTAGATACTGTGTTTTTTGAGAAAAATTTAGTTAAATGCTTCCCAGAATATTGTAGAGAAGATATTAAATGTAGGAGAATGAAGTTTGATTTCCCATTTAATGAACCATTGTTTAAGATAGTAAATGAAGTAGTAGCCCAGTAGATATATGTAAAAAATTATTTAAAAACAAGTTCTACAAATTTTTTTCAATAATTTTCATTTCCCTTCCCTATTCAACATATTCTTATTTTTCTTCTATGACCTTTTATTTCTAAGTTAACTGAAATTGTGAAGACTTTCCTTGCCCAACATGATAGTTTATGTGCCAAGAGATTATTTGTGAGCAAACTCAAACTATCTAGACCACTTACAGATATGTACACTTTGAAACAGTTTTGCTGATTTGTGATCACTAGTAAACAGAAAACACCTGTCAGTGGTATGGCAGCCTTGACCATCTCATTAATAATCTCAAATGATGAGGATAAAAGCACATAAAGTTGTTGTGGAAATGAAAAAAAAAAATTAAAGATCCTCTGCCTAAGCTTAGATACCATTTAAAGAATGCGAGAGGAAGCCCTGGCTGGAGAAGGTGGATGCATCAAAATAACTCAACCCTTTCCCTCTAGAACAACTGCACTGTCATTTGTCTTTATAGCCACAGAATGCTCAATATAAGAGTAAACTAGATAGTGCCAAATATTTGTTGTTTCCTTGCTAGTGAGTAAATAGTGCTGCTTAATAGCATCTGGATTTTCTAAAAAGCCCTACTTTAAAAAAAACATTGAATGGAAAATCTTGTCCAAATTTTGAGTTCTATAGATGTGAGAAATGATGTTTAGACAAACACAGCAACAAAGTCAGGGGATAAATCACAACCTTGTTGCCACCCACCTCCCACCCAGACAGGGAAAGGGATGTTGAAAATCCATAGCTCTATTTAATCTTCAACACTCTAAACTTTAAAACATGTTCACAAATTAAACTAAAAAAAATTCACACTCCATCTAATGCAATATAATTGCAATGTCAGATTATGGCCTTCCCACCACAGGGCGTCCACATGAATTAGGATGTAAGGGTGTCAGCGCTGGAGGAAGGGGAAGGGACCCTACATGTAGTTGCTTCTGATGATGTAAATCTGGCCAATGAAAAGATTAAAATCTAGCTTAACAGAGTTAACTTGTTTAACATCCTTATCACAGTGTCGGTGACAGAGTAAGGCTCAATCAACCTTAATTTCCTTCACTTATTCCAAATTTCTGACTACAACTTCGGGGCTGTTATTTAGGAATGCATGTACTGAATGGGAAGAAATAAGGGACATGTATCATTCAGATTAAGCTGCTGAAACTGTAGAAAAGCAATAAGTATATTTCATTTATTTAGGCATGTTATATATATATATATATATATTGGGGGGCATGTTACATTTTGATATAAAACTAAGCTTTATAGCAGAGATCAATAGTTTTTCCATAGAGGGACAGATGGTTAATATTTTAGGTTCAGAGGGACATATGATCTGTGTGGCAACTAGTCAATTTTGCCATTGTATCATGAAAGTAGGAATAAATAATACAGGAACTTATGGCTGTGTTGAAATAAAACTTTATGTATAAAAACATGTGGCAGGCTGGCTTTAACACAGGGTTCATAGTTTGACAAGTATGACATAGCTTTGTGTCATACTCTTTTATACCATGCTTGACGTTCATGCAGCTGGGTGTTCTTTCAATGTGCCCCTCAAATGGGGATAACTCATTTGTGAGTTTGGGACCCATATTAAAGTTATGAAAACCTGTAGCATAAAGAATTGTCTTGAAACCCATGGCATTCTGTTGCAGCCTCCAGAAGCTTGTTAGAGGGAACATTTTTACAATTTTAAGTTTGCTATAAATAACAAGAGGTATATCCTGAGATGAATCGAAGTATAGAGATAACTCCATAAGATATATGCTAGGGAATGATGCATGGTCACATAAGAGCCATTTCTTTTTCCTACAGAAAAGTATGTGAGAGCTTAATCAGGTAATAAAACGAGAGAGCCAAGGGATATGAGGGGTGTGATTAGTATTTAGATGCTGGTTGGTTCCTGAAAAGGCCTAGCTCTTAAATATCCTACCCTCAAGGTATATGGAGAACAATAAAAACCTCTTGTAAGTTGGGAGCTTTCAGGGAGGAAAGGAAGTTTGCCTGGCCTCCCAGGAAGTTACCTGAGAGATGGCAAACTTGAGGAAACCATTTTAGTGAACATGGTTCCTGAACTCTGAAGCACTCATTACGGGAAGCAAGAGGGATGAAGAAGAAAAATGTCTGTATGGGGAGGTTCAGGGTGTTTCCTGCACTTTATATGATGAGGAGAAAGCAGCTAAAATTTCCTGAAGCTCTACTCCCCTGATCTAATGCAGAAGTGACTGGGTGGGATGGCATTAGAGGACACTTCATGGTTGAGAAGATGAAGAAGCCATGTGAGTAAATGTGACCCAGGGATGCCACTGAGGGCCCAAGGATATCAATTAGCAAATGACACTCCAGTGATAACAGAACTATCACATATGAACATCATCCTTCTAATTTAGTATTCCATAGTCTTACTTAGAATATGACCCTGGTGCTGTCAGTTGCCAGTTAGAGAAAAGAAAGAAAGAGAAGAAGGGTGGATAATCCGGAAATGACTAAGTAGTTACTAAGGAAAACATTATTTTATACTGAAAGTCACTGAGTTACTTGAATTAGCATACTGGATATTTCAATTGCTGGGTACATGTAGGATTTTTTGAGCTAATCTAAATTGAGAAATGTAGAGAAATAAAGAGAAGTTAAGCCTTTGCTTATCTCTATTTAGTTGTATTTAGGTAAATACAATTCACCAAATTTGCATCATGTCAGTTCTATAAAATAGAAGGGGCCCAAACTTCACCACCCTATATAGCCAACAGAGACACATCAAAATGCTGTGAGGGAAATGGCAATTATTGTCATCCAGACAGAACAGCAGTTGTCCTTGAACTGCGTTCAGGGTCAGCTTTAAGTGAGGCTAGAACAGGCATCTTCACTTTAAGGATGTCAAAAAGGTCTTCCTTAAATAGTTCGTGTCAGTACCTTACTGTGGTAGTTAGATTCAGTTGTCAACTTGGCCAGGTGAAATTGCCTCATTATATTGCTGTGGACGTAAGCTGATGGCATATGAATCTCATCTGTTCCTGATTGCATCTGCAGTCAGTTAGGAGGTGTGCCTGCCGCAATGAATGATGTTTGAGTTAATTGGCTGGTGCTTAAATGAGAGAGCGCAACGTAGCACAACCCATGCAGCTCAGCATACCTCATCTCAGTACTCAAAGCTCAGCCCAGGCCTTTGGAGATGCAGAAAGAAATCACCCCAGGGAAAGTTGTTGGAACCCAGAGGCCTGGAGAGAAGGCCAGCAGAGATCACCCTCTGCCTTCCCACGTAAGAAAGAACCACAGTTGAAAGTTACCTGACTTTCCTCTAGAGAACTATATGTTAACTAAATAAATCCCCTTTTATTAAAAGCCAATCATTCTCTGGTGTGTTGCATTCTGGCAGCAAGCAAACTAGAACACTTACCAATTCATTGGAAACTGAATCCCTGACAATATAGTGAAATGAGTGTAGTGATTGTTAAAACTTGTTTAGTACATTCATGTTTATACTTGTTTTACATTGTTTCATTTCATCATCATAGTGACATCCATGACAGGAGTTTTGATGTCCCCAAGATTGTGGGGCTCAACAAAATTAAGTGACCTTGTGGCTCAGAATCATACAAGCAGTATTTAGGAGCATCACGGTATTAGGACACATGCTCACTCTCTATGAGCTATTGAGCACACTTAGCTGGAGCTCAAGAATGTGCTTTAGGGGTGGGCTACGGTGGCTCAGCAGGCAAGAGTGCTCGCCTCCCATGCCAGAGGACCCGGGTTCGCTTCCCGGTGCCTGCCCATGTAAAATAAAAAAAATAAAAAAAAAGACTATGCTTTAGAAACCATGAATGATGATAATTTAGTAGGAATGCAAACAAATTAATATTCACCCTAAGTCCTACCATTGGCAGACTAGTTGTTTCTCTTTTTTTGTTTGTTATAGCTTATTCTTCAATTCAGTGAGCTGCCCATATCCTCACAGTAAAATCCCCTTTAATGAACTGGAATCAGTTTCTATGCCTCTGAGAGAGTCTTAAATTATACCATGATAATGGTGACATATCTATTGATATATGATTAACTACTAGCTACGGGTATCAAGAATTGAGACTGACTTTTGCAAACTATATCTACATGGATCTGATTGTTGTTTTACAAAGTAGCTATCTTGTGAATCTAATATTCACAGTCCTTTCTCTTAGTATTTTGAAACTCCAAGCCCAGCTACAGCTTACTAGCAACAAAAAAATGTCACTGTCGATCATTACTTTTTTACTCCTGCTCCATAAATAAGGCATTGATCACATGGAAACATTGTCATAAAGCGTCGCAATGTGCTGGGCTTGTTCCTTCATCCATGCACTGTTCTAGGATATAAGGACACAGGAATGAGCAAAATAGCATACTACTAGTCTCGGTGGGATTTACATGTCAGGGTAGGATAAAAGGAAGCATTTATAATTAAAGAGGGAGGAAAACATCTGATAATAAGCGTTATGCAGATGATTAAGACAAGGTGATGTCATAGAGTATATCTGCAAGAGTAGTGGTCAGGAGTTGAGACATTTAAGCAGAGACCTGAATGCCTTGACAGAGCAGCTCTATGAAAATCAGGAGGAAAAACATTCCAGGCAGACAATTGTTGGCATAAAGAATGCTGCATTGCTAAATTGAAAGAAAGTTAGTATGGCTTACACATAATGGTTGTAAAGTCTTATTGGATAAGGCTGGAAGAGAAGGCGGAGTCTGGGTATACAGAACTTTATAGGCTAAGAGAAGGAGTCTCAGTTTATGTCGAGTGTAAAGGGAAGTCAGTGCAGACTTTAGGGTGAGATTGTATCGGATGTACATGTTTATAACACTACTCTGCCTTTAATGAGTTTTGGGTGAGGAAGCAAGAGCAGAAGTGACGAAATATAGGTAACACATGATGGCTAAGGTGAAAGAAGTAGAGAAATGGAGAGAAATGGAGAGATTCATAATATGGTTTTGATAGAATTGAAAATATTTGCAGATGAAGTGGATGTGGTGGTGGACAAAGAGAGTAATCAAAGACATTTTCTAAGTTTTTGACTTGAGCAGGTAGGCGGGTGGATGGATGATGTTGTGAATGAAGGAGAGAGAAAGGCTCCTATCTCCTTCAATCATGGAAGGAAGACTAACTGAGGAAGCAGAAATCAGGCTTCTGCTTCATATTTGTTAAATCTGTGATGACATATGATATGCTCTTACTACACATGTATTAAAAAATGAATGATGGATCATCTTCTTATTCAGAAGACTTGCCTCCTAAGAGCTCTTTAGTTTAATTTTGCTGTCATTATTTGGAAAAATTAAATCTACCCCTGAACATTAAAGTTTTATTAATGAGTAAGTTAAAAATCCTATCTGGGAAACAAACATAATAAAAGGGGCAGGATTTTAAGAGCTCATCTCATCAAATCTTTTTTTCCGAAAAATGAGGAAAGGGTCGATGGAGGTAACTGATTTTTCCACGTAATTACAATCGGTGACTGAATGTGTCAGAGTACGTGAGGTTTCCTAACTGTCAATCCAGTGTTTTTATTCCTTATACTGTCTTTCTCCCAGGCCTTCCCCTTACTATATGGAAGACAAAAAGCCCTGTGAATAAAGTGGACAAATAAATCATTGCCACATGCTCATTATTCATATAATGGAATCCTTGTGTAGCAAAAACTGACGAGTGGAAAGTTTCAATTAAACATTTAGAGTCTAGTATTTCTTGTAATGAATGCTGACATTTATGTACTTTCAGGAATAATTATACAAAGCCTTATTTTGTAGCTGTCCAGGCAGTTAAAGCGTTATGAAACAGCAATGTAATATAGAACCTCAGGTTTGTGTCCCAGTACACACGCACACTGTATTTTAAAATCTTCTTGGTTGTCTCTTTCTAACTCTTTCAGTTTACTACTAAGTTATATTTCTTGCTACTTTACAAATTCTTTGCATATGAGACCCTCATATATATATGCACATATTACAATAGGACCTCTTTATATACTCCAAACAAAAAATAGCTTCAAAATTATAATTGTTTGGAACCTTCTTTTTTCCTCTCTCCCTCCCTTTTTCCCTTCCTGCTCTTCTTCCTTTTATAGTATTTGGCCTCACTGCATTTTGCCTTTACACAATGTAATAAAACTTTCATTTCAGAAATATTTTTAGCATATTGACAGTATGATAATTATTAATGTAATGGTTTTCTCTCATTTCCTCTGTAGTAGAGTGTAATAGTCCTGGATAATACGCAACATGTATGAATTTATCATCAAACCACCAAGACTAAAATGATGCATGCACTGTTCTCATAGTTGTTAGTATACTGAGTCTATTTCTCCCAAAACACTTGCATTCATCTCCATAAGAACCAGCTCTCTCATGGTTACCAAATAGTAACAAGAAACTGAAGTATATACGGTATAGGAAACCAAAAGTAATTGCTTTAAGTCCAGATTGTGTCCATTTTAGAAAATCAATTTGAAGAATTTGCCCATTTCTTCTACGTTATCAGATTCATTGGCTTACAGTTTTTTGTAATATTTTCTTTTTTAATTAGAAAATTTACTTTATTTAAAAGTGTATGCAATGGTCTGCAATTTAAAATACTAGACTTAAAAACTTCATAATGGAAAATATAAATATCCATTCTCTTTACCTATTTTTATCTTTTGGGCATTTATTGTTTTTCCCAGGTTTCTACTTTTCTAAATTTAACAATTTAATTAATACTTATGATACAAACTATTTAAATATTATGAAAAGGTATAAAGCAAAAAGAGTTAACTTCTCTCCACTCATTGCTCATATATTTGTGAAAATCCCTCCTGACTTTCAAACACATGGATACATTAATTTTTTTTACATAAAAGGTTTAACATTATACATATTATTCTGTAATTTGCTTTTTTCAATATTAAAGGAGATACCTTTAATTATGAGATCTATAAAGGTGTCTCGTGCAACCATGGGAATGGAAGAGTCCAATGTACACAAGACAGGCTGTGAAGCTGGCATCTCCAATGAAGGGTCTGGACGAACTCCACAGGAGAGTTTTGCCGACTGAAGAAGCAGTGAAACTGTCTCTCTTCTTCCTTAAGAGTCTTCAACTGATAGAATTATCTCATTGGTGGGAGACACCACTTAGTTGATCATGGATGTAATCAGCCACAGATACAATCAATTGGTTGATGACTTAATAACTTAATACCCCAGCCTTCTGGTTTATCAACTAGCCATGAAATATCTTTGCAACAATGGTCAGGCCAGTGCTCGGAAATCTTAAAGCAACTTC
Organism: Tamandua tetradactyla; assembly: GCF_023851605.1. Classification (NCBI taxonomy): domain Eukaryota; kingdom Metazoa; phylum Chordata; class Mammalia; order Pilosa; family Myrmecophagidae; genus Tamandua; species Tamandua tetradactyla. The sequence continues at coordinate 123,904,510 of NC_135330.1, forward strand.
ATTATTTTTTTAATATCTGCATTGATTTATCATCACCTATTTAGCCAATTCCCTAATGATGGCTATTCAGGGTGTTTCTAATATTTTATTAATAAAAGCAATGCTGCAACTAACATGTTGACAGTTTACTTACTTATATATATTTGCATATCTTTACACTACTCCCCTCTTTTTAACAATCAGGTATTTTTAAATTTTTTGTTGATATATATTATATATTCACATACCACATAATCAGCCAAAGTGTACAATCCGTGGTTCACAAAGTCATCATATTACTATGCATTTATCACAATCGACTTTCTTTTTCTTTTTTTGTGAAAACCGACATATACAAAAATGCAATAAATTTCAAAGCACAGTGCAACAATTTGTTGTAGAACAGATTTCAGAGTCTGGTATGGGTTACAGTTCCACAATTATAGGTCTTCACATTTGGCTGCAATAAGATACTAGAAACTAAAAGAAATATCACTATAATGATTCAGCAATCAAACTCATTTATTAAACCCTCCAGTCTTTGTATGACGCCACCATCACCTTTGATCTTTCTCACACTCTTTAGGACTATTTGAGCTGTGCCTATTCTAGATTTTTCATGTTGGAAGGGGCTGTCAGTAAGATGGGATGGGGACGGAACTAGTGGATGTTCTGGAGAGGCTGACCCTTCTTCATTTCAGGACTTACCTGGTCCAGGGACCCATCTGGAGCTTGTCAGTTTCTAAAAGTTACCTTAGTGCATGGGACCTGTGTAGAATCTTATATATTGTCCTACGTGTTCTTTAGGATTGGCAGGAATGCTTTGTTTGGGGTTTGGCAAACTATGATAGGTAGCAAATGTCTAACTGAAGCTTGTATAAAAGTGAACTCTAGAGTAGTCTCTTGACACTATTTGAACTCTTTTAGACACAGACACCTTATTTGTTACATTTCTTTTTCCCTTTTTGTCAGGATGCCATTTTGCCAGGGCCAACGTCCTCCCTGGGAGTTGTTTTCCATCCTGCCAGGGAGACTTTCACCCATGGATGTCGTGTCCTACATAGTGGGGAGGACAATGACTTCACTTGCAGAGTGGGCTTAGACAGAGAGAGGCCACACCTGAGCAACAAAAGAGGTCTTCTGGAAGTAACTCCTAGGCATACCTAATAGGTAGGCTAAGCTTCTCCACTACACACAAAAGCTTCACAAGAGCAAGCCTCAGGATCAAGGGCTTGGCCAATTGATTTTGGTGTCCCTAATGTTTGACACAGTATCAGGTTAATGTGGTAAAGTTTAATAGTTTCATATTTTTTCTCCCCTCAAGGGACTTTGCCAATACTTTTTATCTGCTCAATATATTCTGGGATGTATCCATGAATTAGATTAAGCTATACAGGATTAAAGGTCCTTATTCCTATTCTGGGCTCCCTGAGTTTGAATTGTTTAAATAATTTATCCAGACAGGTTGAGTTTGATTATGCACTACAGAAAATTTAGGTTCAGGACAAAGTAAACCTTTCTTCCTTTGGTCTCAAAGAATAGATGAAGTTCTAAAATACAGACAATGTCTTCCTTACCCCTGTATTCTGAATTGCCTTAATTCTGACGTGATCATCTTCATTCTTATCTCTAAATATTTGGTTGCACATATCTAAACAGCCTCTCAAAATCCAGAAATAACAATTACCACTCCTGACTAAATATGACTGCTATAAGAGGCTAGCCTCTAGTCCCCTATTTTTATATAAGTATTTTCTAAATGAGACCATACAGTATTTCTTCTTTTGTTTCTGGCTTATTTTGCCTCACCAAAAGTCCCACAGTTTCATCTACAATGTTGCATGCCTCACAACTTTGTTCCTTTTTTGTAGGAGCATGATATTTGATCATGTGTATATATCATCATTTGCCAATCAACTTCTCAGTCAGGGCGTCATTCACCCACCTTCATTCATTGGGCATCATGTATAATGTCCAAAGTCAACAGTCCATCCTCACTCTCAAATTTAGATAATTTCATTGAATAAACACACCCTCACCAAATGGAAAATCCAAACCTCCCCTTAACTCTTATCCCTTCCTCCCATTATTTACCCCTGGTGTTGCTGTAGCACTGTTGATGTTTTCCTGTTAAACATAACCCATAGCATAGAATAGCAGTTTTCCCCCTATACCCCGAATGTATACAGTCTTTGAACAAGATTCAGACCTTTGCAGTAGTTCATGCAAGAACTTACTTATATTTGTACTATTAATCAGTGGGACACATGGATTTATACAACCTCTTTCATTCATGTTCACCTTCAATATGGTAATATGATTTATAGGCCCACTAATGAACTGCTGTCCCTTCTATCTATTTCTTTACAGTTCAACCTCATTAGTTAAGCATAAAATTCAGTTATTTTAATGGAAATTGAAGTTTTCAAAGTGGTTAATGGTAATATATGAAGTGAAAGGGAAAGAAACAGTTTTTTAGTAATGCCATTTTTTCCTAAGTCATATTCAGATCAAAAAACCAGAAAGCCATGTAAAACTGGCTCTTTCTAAGATCTATGACTGGCTGCAGGATTACTCAGTTGAAGGGTGTGTTCTCCCCTACAGGATTTCATAAGGGGGCTCCAATTCCTTTCTCAAGCACACTTCCAGAAACTGCTAGGTTGGTCTGAAGTTGCTTCCAGCTTTAGGCCTATTTAACTGCAGATGATATACATTTTAAAAATTTACGATGTTTCTAAGAAAATGCCATTGGAATCGGGAACTGGGGCTGGAGAGAAGGATGTGTGTAGGAAGCAGCTTCTCTCTCCACAATACGAGTTTTAATGAGACCAGAATTCTAAATTTAACGCAAGTCACAGATTCATTAGGATTCATTAGGTCGGAGTGCAACTGCTTGCCTTTTATTTTTTACTTTGTACTTGTGGGTGGTTTGAACAATCAGCAGGTTATTTGAGTCTGCCTTGGATTCCTGGTTTTGATTATACTGATCTCAAATTTTTCTTTGCTTTTGATTAAAGAAAATCTCATGCTTTTATTGTTTTCTAAAAGAATATATATGACCACTCTAACAATGGTTTCATTGCTTCCAGAGTAAGTACATTGATTTGGGAGTAAATATTTAGAAATCAGGAGTGCAGAAAATAATTCTTGATTTTAGAGCATATTCTTTAGTGAATATAGTCTGGGATTAGTGGTATTATAAGAGGTGTATATTGAATTTCTAGGCTATGGAGTCCTAATTCTTGACTGTTTCCTATATGGCAAAGGAAATGACCAACATCTTTATTTAGCAATGGAAACCTCTGAAACAGAGGAGTGTGGAATAAAGAATGGATTATACAGAATGAACGGTACCCGTAGGATGCTGCTATCTGCTTTAATGACTATGCCTCCCTTAAAGGCTGTGCAAAACCCCAAAAACCAGCAATTATTAGCTTGAAATACAATTTCTCCTTGATTTTTGTCTGAGGCCTTGGTGACATCGGTTTAAAAATATATGAGCAGTGCTTTAAAAAGTATTCTTTTCACATGATAAGCAAGACACATAAGGATAAATATTGTGTGATATCACATATAAGAGTGCTCTAGAAATAGCAAATTCTCAGAAACAGAAAAGAGATAGAGGATACCAGGGCATGGGGTGAAGGGCAAGGAAGAGTGTATGTTTGGTGGATATAGAGATAAACTATAAAATAAAAAAATGTATATTCCCTTCACAATCATCATGCTACTTTAAACAGTCATCCTTATCTTCCATAATAATTCTTACCAGATTTTCCAGGAGTGGGCTGCTATAACCAAATGCCAAATGCAGCTTGTAAGAGAAGAAATGATGCAGCAAGGGTAGGAAAATGTACAACATTTTTCCAACTTTACACAGTTGGAAGAGAAAGAGAGGAAATGAACAAGAGATACAAATAAACAATAAATATGTTATGAATTAGTTTCAAAGTGTGATTTCTATTTTGGCAAGCCCATCTACTATGATCCCTGATGATTTCTTTTTAGAGAAACTATGACGCTGAAAACAGCAGTTCCTATTTAAAAGAAATTAATATCCAAAGATATTTGGTAACATGTCTAACATTGCCACAACCAAGCTATATAACTCCACCAAGAAGACTGTCTATAGGGTGAAGGCTTTTGTGCTGTTGTTCACAACTTATGGTCCATCCTGCTTCCAATAAAGATGAAGCTGGCATATACAAGAGTGTGAATCAGGCTGGACTTAGAGCTTTTCTCTTACAGACTTTTTCCTGTGGCACTAGCAGATGGATGTGCTATCATCTGGCTGAGAAACAAGTTCTAGTCCATCACATATTTCAGGCTTGCAGGATTGCCGCTCAGCATCTTTCTGCAGCACTCTAGAAGCAGCAGGAGAGCCTCTGTGGCTGTAGCGGACCCCTAGCACTCAAGTGCCCTTCTTTTGCTATCTTCTTGGCTTCCTCATCATTTTCCTTGGCCCACTTAATTTTCTCTAGTAAATTACAAGATTTCTTTTAATTGGAACATAATGTTTCCAAGGCTTTAGTGCCAGGTAGAAATATTCATAATATGGTGAGTTCTGCTTCAGAACCAGGCTGCACTCAGCATGAGACATGGGTATGGGTAGCAGCCACAGTTCCATCCACATTCACTTGATCTTGCATTTAAAGAAGTCAAAGAAACCTATCAACTTAGTTTTTCTAAGCTCCTTTTCTTTCTCATGGAAAAAGAAACATCCTGTAGTTCCTGCATCTAGTAGCTGTGAATTTTCTTTGGACATGTGTAGCAACTGAAGCCTTTCCTCTCAGCTATCTCTACCTCTGAAGAAAGCTGTCTCTGTTGTATTGATCCAGGAGGGTCCTGCATTTCCCTGAATAGAGAGGAGATCATCAGCAACACCTTTCATTGCTTCAAGTGTGGAGCGAGTGATGCTGCACCTAAGAAGGATAGTGTCTCTTGATTCCAGAGAGCCACACTGTGAAATGATAGGAAGAGGGCCAGGAGTTTCTTTGACGTTTTGGTGTTCCAAGGGCCAATCTACAACATTTATAGGAAATTCTAAATTTTGGAGAAGGACATTTCTTGCCAATGACAGCAAAATCTCATCAGAGAGGGTGGTGTGACAGTGGGTCAGTGGCAGAATTCTTGCCTGCCGTGCTGGAGACCCAGGTTCAATTCCCAGCACTTGCCCATGCAAAAAAAAAAAAAACTCATCAGAGAACATTTTAAAATCCATGTATTTCCCTAAACATTGCCAGGAGATGTGGTTAATGAGAATCCTGTAATGAACAATGGTGCCTCTCTCATCCCCAAAACTTTTTGGGACTTGGTTTAGCATCTGCTGCAGGTTGATGCTGGGAAAGGGAACAAAAATCTTTTTTCAATTTGTGGTTCCTTGGTTGGACAAGAAAGAGTTGTCTGCTGGGCCTGAGGATCCTCTTCTGGGCATGTACAGCACTCATGGTAACAGGGAGACTGGGCCATGCATTCCACCCCGTAAAGGGATTCTCCCTTCAGTCCTTCAATGACAGTGTCATACATCCTATGGCTTATCTACAGTGTTCCATCGTTTCCGTCCAAAGGTGTACAGATGTGAATTCAGACTAATAAAATAAAATAATAAAAATATTATAAATATTTATAATAAATTTAATATTAATAAATAGAATTAATTTAATAAAAATAAATTAGTCCGGAATAATAAATTTATACTCACTAAATCTAGTGAGTATAAATGGACTTTTGATGATCTTCAAAGGTTTTATTTTTCCTTGTTGGATCAGAAATGTTTCGCAGCCTCTGGCAGACCAGGGAGTGAGGTCTTGGCCCCCCGAGTTTTCCTCCTGCAAGTAGAAAGATGGACAGAAGAACGTCGGCCTGCAGCCAGGGTCCCCAGATCAGGCTCCGCACCTCAGGGGCCCAGGCGACCACGCGCAGGGGCGGCAGGGCGGGGCCGGGCAGCGTGTGGCCCTCGGAGCGGCTCCAGTCCAGCCCTGCGGCTGCAGGGAGCCTGCGGGAGCTCTGCCAACCAGGCCTGTTAATGTTTTCTTACCAATCCTTTCATATCTATAGGATCTGTCACGATAGCCCTTCTTACTTTTTTTTAAATTTATATATGTATAAGCCCATTTCTTTTATATGCATTTAAATTCAAGGACTTTTCATCCTGCTGTGCTGCAACCAGTCTGAAGAAGGAGTATGGATCGCCAACGAAAAATCTGTTTCCGACCTTGAGGCTGATGAGTCTGTCTCTCTCTCTCTCTCTCTCTCTCTCTCTCTCTCTCTCTCTCTCTCACACACACACACACACACACACACACACACACACATCAGCAGCAGAGTATGGAAAGTTTACTGCTCACATAATGAGGCTCTCTGGGGAGAGCTGGGCAGGGCTTTTCAGGTTGGTCAGAAAATGGCTTGAGAGAGCAGGAAGTGGACACCTGACACTGGCCTTGATGTTTATTGTGGTTAGAAGGTAGGATGGGGTGAATGAACTTCCAGGAAGGCGAAATCTTCCTGCTGGCTCCAATAGAGCGCTTGCCCAGGCTTTATCAGCTCTCCCATATGTGGAGCAGAAAGGGAAATGGGAATGCTGGGGCCGAAACACTCTCAGCAGTCAATTATCTAAAATGGAATCAGACTTTTTATTATGATTCACTCCTGATGACTGAAATGAACTTTGAATCATTTCACTGAATTTGCTTAAATAAGTTATTATGGTTTTATGGCTCTTTATGAGGCCAGTGCTATGGTAGTCACAGACCCACAAATGCCCAAACTCATTGGCCATCTTGCAGCCCTCATCTACCCCCACCCCCACCTTCTTTTCTATTGTGTGCAGATGTTTCCATTCTACAGCCCAGGGGAGGTGTTAGGCCTAATAAAAAGGCTAGATAGTACCTCAAACCTGACCCACAAACAGCCCTGCATGCTTATCCGCCTGGAGCTGTAAGGGGCAGGGACCTTATCCCTGAGGTGTATAGATACTAGACTCTCTTTCTGATGTAAAGTGGGACTTGGGGAGCTGCAACTTACTGCTACAGCATCAGTTAGCCTCCCTAGGAGACCAGCCACAATGGGACCTCTTCCTCTGCTCTTCTGGATCTGTTGTACTGTGTAAGTTAGAAAGTGGTCATTAGCTGAAGTTTTCTGTTATGCTTGAGCCTGTGTTCCCACAACATGCCATAGCAACTCTATTCACAGCTTGTTGCCTAAAGCTGGTAGAGGAATTAAAAGTTTAAATAAATGCCTTGTTTGAAAGTCCTGCATTAGGTATGTGAAGAAGTGAAATGAGTGTCTTGGTTGCTACCAGTGACATCTTGAGCTCCAAAGGTGATAAGGTGTTTATTAGTGAGGATTTGTACTATGGCTTTAGTATGTGCAGATAAATATGTGCTCTTAATTTATATTTTTGGAAGCTATGAGGCAAGAGATTTCCAGTATGCTTTACTGAAATGGGGCAATGTGGAGTAAGGTATTTTTGCTGCCATTGGCCAGACCAGGTAGCTAGACCACTGGCCATGGTCCAAGAATCTGTTAAGATATTCAGATGTGGGTGAATCTTGGCCAGAGTGTCTAGTATTAGACTGAAGTTAACCCAGTTTGCCTACTCTAGGACTTCTTTCTTGGTAAGGGATGTCCTGATTAAGAGATAAAAAACAATATCTGTCCAATGAGCTCCAACATGTATGAAGGTAGCAATCTATCCAATGCATGAACTCACTTTGCTGTTCACTCAATTGATCTCAAGGGGTCCTCAGGGGACCTAGGGATTCAGGAGAGGGATGCCCTCCTCTAGCACTTGAGGGTTAGCCAAAAGTATGAAAACAGGGGAGGACACCCATTCCTACAGGTGGGCTATCCCAGAGTACTCAGGTTTGGCTTTTTCCTTATGTACCATTTCTATTTTACAAAGGTGGGCTTGGAGTTTGTGACAAGCTTTCAAGGTGCTGCTTCCATGACACAAAGCATAATGTGCATCATACTCAGAGGCTGTGAGAGCCTCTGCTTCTAATAGAGTCTAGTATGCAACTGGCAATTTCTGCTTTACTGGTATGTAGCATGGAGCCGACAAGGGTGGTTTCTTACATAAGAAGTTTATGTACTACCCATGATCATCATGGGTAGAAAATAAATTCCAGGAGGTAAAAGAGGGTTTTGCTGAAGAAGGCTTCTCTGGGGATGGGGGCAGGGGTGGGATAATAATGGAAGCACCCATGCATTACAATTTGGATGGATTTCAGAGCCCGTTGTTGTAGGGGTCCTCATTCAAAGTAGGCTGACTGGTAAGTAACAGCCTACCTGGACTTCAGCAAAATTGTAAATGTGGGATAAATTGCCAGCAGAACTTAAGAAGGGCTAAAATATTTGGAAATTGTTTTAATGTTGTGAGTACTGAGGAGGTCAAGCTTTTCCCTAATAATGTCTAAGGATGGAGAGGGCCTCAGCTAACCAAATGATTTTAAGGAATTTAACTTATATAGCAGGTCATTGGACTCTGTGTGGGACAAAAGCTCATCCCTTTTTTGGGAGCTCTTTGGTGAGTATTTTTATGTCTTAAATGAGCGAATCAAATGAACCTTCTTAGAGGAGAATGTCATTATTGTAGAAAGTTTGATGTGGTTAAGCACTTGCCTGCAAAGATTGTATGCGATGCTTGGGCTGTTGAGGTACCCTGTGAGTAGCTGGATAAAGTTGTATTTGATCCTTTTGAAGGTACAGCCAAACTGTGATTGAGAGGCTTTGAACTAGGCATTGAGCAGATCATATTAGTAAAATCTATAACACAAAAAATATATCAGGTACTGAATGAATGGTGTAGTAATATTGAGTAATGGTTTTTAATGGGTCCAGATCATTGTGAGGTGCTGTCCTTTCTGAGTTTAATAAGAGGCTAACTTGGACTGTGAATTGAAGAAGCAGCGGGGATAGTGGCCCTTATCTACATGGGTCTTGTATAATAGATTCCAATTCTTGAAGCCCTGTTTTAACTTAACATTAGGCCATAGTAGTTATTCTAACTAAGGGGTATTTTCCATGAGGCTCCAATATGGCAATGCAATTATAAGTGCCAAAACAATTCATTTAATTTTAATATATTATTCATTAGATCAGAGTGTCCATGCCCTTAATGGGATATTTCAGAACAATGGACCCTATGGCTGTGAGAAATTTAGACAAGGATAACTCAGATGGCTAAGGTGAGGCATACCTATTAATCACTTCTTTGATGTTTGATAACTATTCCAAGTATATAGGAGGTATCTTGTTTTAATTTAGTGTAATCCCCAGATAAAACTATAATTTGATCACCATTATCAGTTAGGTCCATAAAGTTTCACCAATTAGTGCATTTCAGTAGATGTTAAAATGAATTCATTCTACATGTTTTAGAGGCCCAAAAGCCAACCAGTGTCTTTCATCTTTTTGGTATATAAATTACTTTTGTAAATTTTCGGTTTTCACTTGGTTCAAATTGTAGACTTATATGACTCATGTTTCAATTTTTTTGTCCTTATTGTGTATCCAGGTTTTTTGTTTGTTTGTTTGTTTGTTTTGTGGTTTTTGGATATATTTTGGTGGTGGAGTCCTCTCTATCCTACTTATAATTTTAACTTTCTTCTTCCAGTGAGTTTCTAATGAACTTCATCAGGATTAAGGGTTTTCCCTATGGCAATGATTAAATTAAATCTTTGCGTGACACAGAATTACTGCAGGTGTTTTCCAGATACCTCTGAGAAACACAATCATTTTTGGCAAGAGAGGCATTGGTAACTGTGGTAGTTAGATTCAGTTGTCAACTTGGCCAGGTGAAGGTGCCTAGTTATATTGCTGTGGACATGAGCCGATGGCATGTGAACCTCATCTGTTGCTCATTACATCTGCAGTCGGCTAGGAGGCGTGCCTGCTGCAATGAATGACGTTTGACTTAATACCTCGTCTCAGCACTCGCAGCTCAGCCTTTGGAGATGCAGAAAGAAATCACTCCGGGGAAAGTTGTTGGAACCCAGAGGCCTGGAGAGAAGACCAGCAGAGATCACCCTGTACCTTCCTACATAAGAAAGTACCTCAGTGGAAAGTTAGCTGCCTTTCCTCTGAAGAACTAACAAAATAAATTCCCTTTTATTAAAAGCCAATCCATCTCTGGTGTGTTGCATTCTGGCAGCTAGCACACTAGAACAGTGACAATGCCACCAGGAAAGGCATTTGCTAGAGTATTAGCACCTCCTGCTTTTAGAAGTATGAGTCTTAGTGCATGCCACAGGGTAATTCCTTTTCCTTCACATGAGCAGTTTGTGGAATGAATGGAAGAAATTTTAGGACCAAGTCCCACCACAGCTTGAACAAATGTGTTAAAGAATACAGGTGGAGAATGCACCAACCAGTGGCCCAGGTAGGTTTTGTTGGAACAGTTATGACAATAAAACTGATTAGCCTTACTATAATTTGGCCTATTTTAAAAATAAATGGGAAATAATATATTACATATACACTATTATATATTATTTCAGATATATAATAATTATTAAATATATATAAATTATTATATATATATATATATATAATTAAGAAAGCCACTTTCCAACTCTGACCAAGTCAAAATAATCAATGTAGTTGGAGCATTAGATGAAAAGATTAAGACATCCTAGCCTTGAACTGGCATCCAGGAAGCCTGGGTACCTGGAAAATAATTAATTGACCACCCAGCACTAATTGGAGAGCAGCACAACTAAGATCATTAAAGAACTGGTTTCTTAGAATATATCTATTCCTTCTGTGCCAGTTTGAAAAGATGTATGTCCCCTAGAAAAGCCATGTTTTAATCCTAGTCCCACTTTGTAAAGGCAGCGGTTTCTTCTAATCCTTAGCCAGTGTTGTATGTTTGAAATAGATCATCTCCCTGGAGATGTGACTCAATCAACAGTAGTTGTTAAACTGGATTAGACGGAGATATGTCTCCACCCATTTGGGTGGGTCTTGATTCATTTATTAGAATCTTATAAAAGAGGAAACATTTTGGAGGAAGTGAGAGAATCTGAGAGAGCAGAGAATACCACAGCACCACGAAGCAGAGTCCCCCAGCCTTTGGAGATGAAGAAGGAAAACGCCTCCCAGGGAGCTTCATGAATCAGGAAACCAGGTGAGAAAGCTAGCAGATGATGCTGTGTTTGCCATGTGCCTTTCCAGATGAGAGAGAAACCCTGAACCTGTTCGCTACGTGCCTTCTCACATGAGAGAGAAACCCCGAACTTCATTAGCCTTCTTGAATCAAGGTATGTTTCCCTGGATGCCTTAGATTGGACACTTCTATAGACTTGTTTTAATTAGGACATTTTCTTGGCCTTAGAACTGTCAACTAGCAACTTGTTAAATTCCCCTTTTTAAAAGTCATTCTGTTTCTGTTATATTACATTCTGACAGCTAGCAAACTAGAACACCTTCCTATTAACCACATGAGATCTTTAGTCTTAAAATTAGTTTCCTTTATTTTTCAGAAGTGAATTGAAAAACATGTTTGGTATAATTTTGGAGAAAGAAAGATTACAGTTGACTGATTTAAGCAGCTGTTTGGTTTCATGTAGATACAATTTAAACCCAGGCATTGAAACTATTAAGTGCCTAGTCTATTTCCTTATAGAACAAATATTTATGTATGTGCATATTTCATACTTCATTTGATTGAAAGTTCATTAGACTGGTTTATTTTTAAAATATCAATAATAATATTTGACATGATTTTTTCATAGGTAGTATTAGCTTACCATTATGTCCATCAAGTTTATGAACTATAAATGAAATCATGTTTGAAACTGACATCCTTTTGCTGAGTGCTAATTCTATAAACTCTCTCTCTCTCTCTCTGTGTGTGTGTGTGTGTGTATCTACATGCATAGATATATAAGCATGGATGTTTCTGTGTATGTATATGTGTGAGAATATTCATACATGCTCAGTTTGGATAATTCTGGTGGGTTGATAACTCCTTAGCTTTTATCAATTTGAATGAGCATTGTCTTGTACTTCAATGATTTTAGAACTGTTTAAATAGTTTAGCACACATTATTCTCCCAAACCCTAAATTATTTTCAAAGAGAAAAATAAAAATTAGATTTGATATAGCATTTAATCATTAAATAATATTTATTTTATGTGTTGAAATAGCTTAAAGGAAATGGCAGAAAGTTCTTGGTTTAATTCATGTGAAATTCATAGAATCCATTCTATAGGCCAGGCACTGTGCTAGGTAGCGATGCAAAGAAAAACCAAAGGTTCTCCAGTTGTGGAACTCCCAGTCTATGCTGAGAGACAGGCATGTAAACAAGGGCACTGTAGTAAATTGGATTAATTCCCTACATTTTCCTAAATACATGAATTAAATGCCATAGAATTACAAAAGTAGGGATGGAGAGATTCGGCCTGTGGAGCAGAGCCAACAAGTTTTGGCAAGGCTTCAAAGAAGAGTTGACATTTAAACTGGCCCTTGAAAAATCATTAGATCTCTGCCAGGTTGTGGGGGAAAGATGTGGAAAATGAAGGAAACGCATTTTCAGAGTACAGAATGGGGTCATTTTGGGGATCATCAAAGTCACCCAGATGCTTAACTCTTGATTCTGACTGTGTAATCTTGGTTACGCTGCCAACTTTAGATATACTCTACTTGTACTTCAGAGATAGTATGCCTGTGAGAAAGGGAATTTAAGTGCAGCAGGAGAAAGGGCATGACTCTCATCTGTGGCTCTCCAACAACTTTATAAATTTTCCTGTTGGGAAGCCTGATCCTTACTTCACAGCTGGAGGGAGTGAAGCAGAGAGAAGTTAAGTGACTTTCCTAATAGACACCACAAAACCAAGCAGCCAAGCAGGACACACGGGCAATACCTTCTAACTCCCAGCTCAGCACTCCGACCATTGGGCCACACATGTCTCATAATGGGAATCTTCATTTTGCTAGAGAATAAATGAGTAGATGAGAAATTTTATTAAGTGTATTTATGTATGCATAGCCAGATCATCCCATGGAAAATTAAGAATCATGGGTTAGCTTAAAGAATATGAAGCAAAAACATATATAACTGATACTTTTTGAATGTGTATTTCTAAACTCCTCAAAATTCATTTAGTAAATATAGCCTAAAATTGACATGGTTGAGAAATCATATTTATTAAGGATTTATTATGAGATGGAGTATGTGTTAGATGCTTGATGCACTTTTCCAATGTATTAAAAAATAACTCTATATATCAGGGACAGTGATCTTATTTTATAAATGAGGAAACTGAGAAACTGAGAATGAAAGAGGTAAAACAATTTGGACAAAGTTACATCGTTCAATACTACATTTATCTGATATTGAAGTCCATTGCCCAACATTTTAGTCCTATGAAGCCAAGGGTTTAGAAGCAACTGATAAGAAAAGTTGTACAATGATGATGATAACAGATAATTGAGTGCTTCTATCGTGCTAGGTGATTGTCTAAGTACTTTATGTGTTAAACCATTTGATCCTCACAACAACCCAATGGATTAGCTACTTTTATTATCCCCATTTTAGATATGGGTATAGTATAAAAGAAGTTTAAGTACCTTGTCCACATTCTTTCAGCTAGTAAGTGGTTTGAAACCCAGACATTATATCCCTGTGGCCCGCACACTTAGTTATTATATTCTAGTATAATATTCACAGGAAGGAGAAATAGGTAATAGTCTATTGGGGCCTAATGTTTCTTACACTCAACTAGGTATATATTTTTCATATATGTATACACATTTAACTTAGAAAAGCATAGCAAACATGTATAGTAATTAAGAGGATAGGATATGAATTTGATAGGAAGCTGTGCTGATCTAAAATGACTACATAATCCAGAAAAGCCATGTTCTTTTAATCCTAATCCAATCTTGTGGGGGCAGATTTATTGTGGATGGGGTCTTTTGATTAGGTTTTTATCTTTGGAGATGTGAACCTCCCAATTGTGAGTGGGACCTTTTGATTAGATTTTTCCATGGAGATGTGACCCTGCCCTTTCAAGGTAGGCCTTAATTGATTTACTGGCATCCTTAAAAGAGCTGAGAGAGAGAAGAGAGAAAGAGCATGAAAGCACTCAGAACTCACAGAGAGTTCAGAACTGATATGGAGAGCAGAGAGATGAAACCCAGTGACAGCTGTTTGGAGATACTAAGCTAAGTGATGAGACCCAGGGTCTGCACTGGAGAAGCTCAGTGAGGACCCACAGATGCTGAGAGAGAAAATTACTGGAAACAGGAACCAAAAGAGCAGTTTGAAATCAGGAGCCTGGAGAGAAGGACAGCCATCATCACCATGTTCCTTCCCCTTCCACAAAGGAACCCAGACACAACTGACCTTTCTTGAGTGTTGATGCCTTAATTTGGACATTTCCATGGCCTTAGAATGGTAAACTTGTAACCTAATATAAATCTCCTTTGTAAAAGCCAGTCCGTTTCTAGTATACTGTATTCCGGCAGCTTTAGTAAACAGAAACACAAGCACTTTGTGTATGTGTGTATATATAATTATTACCCTGACTTGTGCATCAAAAATATCCTGAGGGCGGTGCAAGGGTGGCTCAGTGGTAGAATTCTTGTCTGTCAGGTGGGGGACCCAGGTTCGATTCCCAGAGTCTGTACATGTCCCCCCTCCAAAAAAAAAAAATTCTGAAATTCAGAGAATTAACTTGCATAAAGTTCCACAGCTAAAATGACCTATAGTGATGAGTTTTGACAAAGTATACATGCTATTCTCCCACAAATATAAAACTGTGATTATAGAGCCAAAAATAAAGTTGGTATTTGACAAGTGTTTTTCTTATTAAATATAATTAGAGTATTGAAAAAGCTAATGCTAAAACAGGCAACAAGCCCTTCCCACCTGAAGGGAAGAACATATCTCGTTTTCCAGAGAAATAGAAAAATAATGCTTTTCTGATTAAGAAAAATAGTGCTTCAGTTCATAGTCCTAACTGAGATAGGTGGAACCATCTGCCTGTCCAGCACACTGCTTGCACTAGCAAGAAATTAAAATGCGCATCTTATGAATAAGTGATTAATGAAAGAATGAGCATGAATGAGTGAGTGGATGGATGATAGAATAATAATTACAGTTTTAGAATGGATTGTGACCCAAGTTGTCACATAGCCCAATCTTGTTATCATAAAGATGAGACAATCAGCAGGCGGGTTATTTCCTCTGATGCCCACTAATATTTTGGTAATATTCCTTTCTATCCTCAAATCCTGACGTTCAAGTTTTCAAGAAGTAAAGGAATGTTTTAACTAACTTTTAGGAAAAATGGAGGTTTGCAGTGCTATATCCTAAACTTGGTTCCAAGATCCCAGACCTGTGAGGTCTCATATATGGCCACTAACCACATGTGGCTCTTTACATTTAAATTAATTAAAGATAGAAACTAAAACTAAAATTCAGTTGCTTGGTCACATTAAGTATATTCCCAATGGTCACTAGCACATGTGGATGGTTCCTATTGTGGTAGACAGTACAGATGCTTCCATTCTAGCAGAAAATTATAGTTTTATTGGACAATATTGTATTGCAGTAAGGCAGTGTGAATTCTTGAACCCCAAGCATAGGCAAACAGGCTTGCATCTGAGAAAGTGCATCCTGTGGTGAAGGTGGGATTAAGCCAAGTGAATGCTCTTATGGTTGCTTCAATGTGAAAGGCCTCAACAAGGCAGTAGATCTACCTGGAAAGAACTGCTGGTTAAATAAATTAACCACAGGGATACGTTATGGTGCGCTCATAGGTTTATCCTTGCAGAGAGCACTGTCCATTGTATTTGTAGTATAAGAGTGGCCATGTGCTATGAGATTACACAGGTGCTAGAGTTGCCTCCAATTGGGCAATCAGGGAATCTTCTTGGTGGAGTTGATGACTGGGTACTATGATGAAGGATGAGCAGAAGATAGTCAAGTGAAAAATCGAAACAGTAGAAAGCAGAAATGATATTCCGATAGAGGGAGTAGGGGTTCCAAATCTTAGAAAAGCTGCACTTGAATCAATATGGTTAGATATGAGGTATCAGTTGAGGATTATTAAGAGATAAGCCCAGAGAGAGCATCAAATGGTAAGATAGAAAAAGATATAAGAAAGAAATCAATGAAGCAACACAAATGTAATATCTACATAAACAAATTTACATAGGCATTAGAAGTCAGTGACTTGGGGTTCAATTCTCGGTGCCAGTCCATGCGGAAAAAAAAAGTCAATGACTGGGTATAAGTTAGGAATATAATATAGAGTGGACAGTTATGGCAATTAAATGTACACATATAAAAACATTTTTATATGGGGAAGAACAAATGGATATCAACATTTCAAGGCATTGAAAATGGGATAGTGTACAGGACAAAATATAGTCGATGCAACCTAGGGGGTCTATACTCAACAATACCAGTGCCTGCCCATGCAGAAAAAAAAGTGTATAGTCAACAATAACATTGTAGTATGCTTCCACTGAGTATAACAAAGGCATTATGCCAAAACTAAATGTCAACAGGCAGGGGACATAGGGGAGGCTATTGGATTATTTGCAGATGAAAAAGAAATGTCTTCATATAGATTATGGTGGCAAAGGCATGGCTGTTTACTTAGGTTGGATTGTATGATGTGCAAATAAAACTCTTTAAAAATTAACAGAGAGAAACAAGTGCCAGAGAAAATGTGGAAAAAAAGATGTGCCTATTCACTGTTGGTAGGGAAACTGAGAGGCACAGCCCCTTGGAGGACAGCGTGATGGTTCCACAGGAGGTTAGGGGTGGGGTTTGCCATATGATCCTGCAACTCCATTGCTAAGTATGTAATAGGAGGAACTGAGAGTGGAGACATGAATGGACATAAACTGGGTTTATGGTGGCAATGGATGGAGGTGGCCGAAGCGTATAACAACTGAGGAATGGAAGGGGGAATGTGGTGTATGCATATAATGGAACTACTGAGGAATGGTTAGAAGGAATGAAATTGTGAGGCATGCAACTAGGTGAATGAACTTTGAGGACAGTATGTTGAATGAAATGTCAGAAAGAAAAAGATAAATATTATCAAGCCTCACTCATATGGACTAACTGCAATATGGAAACTCAGAGAACTGAAGTCAAGAACATGGGTGATCAGTTTGGAGCCTATTGTAAATGGTCCTAGATTATAAGTTCTTACAGCTGTCACATCTGTTCTGGAGTTGTAACTATTATTTCTAAATTCTGAGATACTGAGCTATTTGTGTATAACTTAGTCATTCCCTGAAACTTCAGGTATTTATGTGACACCTGAAACTCAGAGTTAGAGCTCTGAAGCTATGAAAGTCAGCCTTAACCCATACAGCAACTGCTTAAAAGTTGAAAAAAGGATCAGGCTTCTACTAGAGATATGAGGGAAGCCAATCTGGATAGAACTAAAGTAAATAAGAATACAAGGTAAAGGATGATATGGTATATATTTTAAAACTTCAACTTCTATATGAGAGCAAAGGGAGAGATGCTATTTGGTGCAAAATTTATATTTTGGGTAGTTCACTATCTAATTGAACTTGTATGGTCAGTTTATTTGACCACCTTAATTACATGGAATCTTCAATAGCATGTGAGATCTTGTTGGTTTGTTCAGGTTAGTGTGATGCCCCGATATATTCTAGGGTAATTTGGACAGAAAATAAAAAAGTATTTTCAAACTCCTCTTGGGGGATGAGGAAGAAAGAGGAAATATTAAACTTTACCATCTGGGGAATTCCTGATATTCTTGCAAGCAATAGGGACAACCAGTTGAATAGGCTGAGCCCTTGATCTTGGGGCTTGTCCCTATGAAACTTATTCCTGCAAGGAAGAAGCTAAGTCTACTTATAATTATGCCTAAAGGTCACCTCCAGAGAACCCCTTTTGTTGCTCAGATGTGGCCTGTCTTTCTAACTCACCAACTCAGCAGGTGAACTCACTGCCTTCTCCCCTATGTGGGACATGATGCCCAAGGGTGTAAATCTCCTTGGCAATATGGGACAGGATTCTTGGGAGTCACTGGGACCTGGCATCATAGGATTGAGAAAGCCTTCTTGACAAAAAGGGGTAAGAGAGAAATGAGACAAAATGAAATTTCAGTGCCTGAGAGATTTCAAACAGGGTCAAGAGGTTATCCTAGATTTTATACTTATGCATTATATAGATATCCCCTTTTAGGTTATGGTGTATTGGAGTGGCTAGAGGGAAGTACCTGAAACTATTGAACTGTATTCCAGTAGCCTTGATTCTTGAAGACGATTGTATAAGTATATAGGTTTTGCAATGTGACCACGTGATTGTGAAAACCTTGTGTTCTGGTTTTCCTTTTATCTAAGGTGTGGAAAGATGAATAAAAAATAAGAAAAATAAATGTAAAAAATAGGAATGGATAATGGGTAAAAAAAAAGTTTGAATAGATTGAAATAGTGGTGGTCAGTGAGAGGGAGGGGTAAAGGACATGGTATATATGATTTTTTTCTTTTTTCTTTTTCTGGAGTGATGCATATATTCCAAAAATGATTAGGGTAATAATACACAACCTATGAGGATATTGTGAGCCATTGATTGTATACTTTGGATGGACTATATGTATGTGAAGATTTCTCAATAAAAAAATATATTTTAGAAAAGTCAGTGACATTACTCAAATATACACTAGGAGAGGTGTAGGATATTTAGTAGAATTTGTGCATTGCTCTGAAAACTAAATTTGATTAGGGATAGCTGGAGATAGGAGATTCTAGACAGTGAAAATAATATGAGCAAATGAATGAAGAGACCAGTATCTGAGAAATTCAGTAAAGATATAGGCCTAATAATAATGGGAATTTATATTAGGAAGGAATATAAAATATAAAAGGAAAGACAAAAAGGAACCAAACTATAAAATCCATAAAATTCAGGTATTAATAAACCATTGAATAGGAATACAATAGATTCAACTATTCTATAAGAACTTCTTAATGATTGGTCAGATGTTATGCAGGATGAATTGGGCTTCATAGAAGAGGGTAAACCAACATGTAATGCTGAATTGTTTCTCTAATCCAAAATGAGAAGGATGCATCTCAGAATCTAGTGAAAATACGTGACTCTCCCAGAAAACATAAGTGTAAACTGGAGAAGAACAGTCTAGAACATAAAAATGCCAAGGAATGCACTTATGAAAAAGGTTCATTGGGGAAAAATCTGTGTCCTTTTCCACCAATATATTCCCCTGGGTGTCATGACAAGCCCTGTCTCTACGTGCGGAGAGAAATACAGCTGCATTAGTTTAGTACCACTTCCAGAATAGTACTGGAGACTCTGGCTGAGGAAAGGAGATGAGTGGATATCAAAAGGTAGAAACAAGCAAGGACAGTGTGACCCTCTTCCCATGGCTAGCTGAGCCCTGATGCCAGCTCTCAGAAAACAGCGGGGAATTTAGAGCAAGTTTTTCTGAGGCGTGTTAAGAAGGAGGAGAGGAATAAATAGAAGATGGTCAAGATTAGATTATAGCACCAGAGTCTCTAACAGCTGAGATGTGATATCTGCCACAAATCCAACTGAAGGGGTAAGAGCTGGGGTTGAAATTTATCTCCAAGTCACAAAGAAACATGGCAGCAATAACTATCAAAGAAAGGTAAGTTCCCAGAGGGAAAGCTAGAGATATATGGAGTACAAGCATAATAGAATGAAATCAACCAACTGAATAACTCAGTTTAGAGGAAATAAAATTAATAATTAAGAATGAGAATTTGAAATAAAAAAACTAAATATCCTAAAAAGTTAAGGCGAGTTATTATCAGTATGAAATAAAAATAAGCAGGCTTAAAGAATGAATTAGAAGATACAGAACAAAAGATATAATTGAAAGAACAAACATGACAGATAGATTGAATAACAAAATGGGTATTGTCAAGAACTTAAAAATGGAGCCTGGGATACTCCTACAAGATAATCCATATATATATATATATATATATGGATTAAAATAAGCAAACAAAATCCCAAAGAGATGTAAGATATTTTAAATATAAAAATAAGGTATAAAAGATAACAAAAGATTAATAAACTGTAAGTCAAAAGAAAAGCATGATAACAGTGTTAATTAGTGAAAACCAAAATATTCAGAAAATGTAATGTTCAATTAGGGATCTCTATAAAAATCAAGAAAATATAAAATCAGAAACATGTATCCATCAAATGACATAGTTTGGCAGAACTGAAAGAACCATGGAAAGAAATTGAAAAATCAATAATTGTATTTTGAAATTTGTTGAGAATAAGTGAAACAGAAAAAAATCCCCAAAATATAAATTTTAAGAGCACATTTGTGTAGTTTGAGCCAATGTCTACATATTTACTGTGCTAAATTACTGCCTTGCATTGACAAGAAGAGAAATACTTTATAAAAATGCAAGTGAGTATATGGTAATGAAATTTTAAAGACAGAGTTTTCTGAATACCGGATCATATTTGCCCAAAGGCCTTCTGAAAGCTATAAAACACATACCCTACCTTTAAATTTTTTGTTTACTCTCACACATAAAAACCTGCATTCCCAAATCAGGGAGTAAGTACAGAATAAAAATTAAATTCCAATTTTTCAAGGAGGAAAGAATTTATTATATTATTTACTAAATGCATACACATTTCTGCAAGGACATTAATTGTCAATTTTCAATCACTGTCCTCTATACTCTAATGTCATTATCAATCAATGCCAATGAATTTGATATATTCTTTTTTTGAGAGAAGGTTTTTGTTTTACTATTTTACAATGAATTCTCTGAACCCATGTACGTAATGAAAAATAAAATAAAAGTTTGGAAATTAATCAAATGCTTAGTCAATGCAAGAGAAAAACTAAGTTAGCTCATAGAATGAAATCTACTGTAGATAAAATTTAATAAGGAAGAACAGGGCTAACAGAGTTGACAAAAACTTATTCTATTCCATGTGTTATCCCTCCCTCCTCACTAAAATAAGGACTCATTGAGATCAGAGAATTGTAGTTCTGTTTCCATCATATCATTATATACCATTGTATAATTAAATCAAGTGTCTAAACAATTCAGAGAAATGTATTCGTCTAACATATTGGAATAAATAAGCAAAATGATGCTATTGATGTGCATAGAATTCCTAAACATCTGCTTTAATCAGTTTTCCTTTGCTATGGTTGATGTTGATATATCTAACTTTATCTAAAATCCTGCTTTTTTCCTCTCTTTCTGTTTTCCTTCTTTTTTGTGTGTCTCTATCATCACTTTTTTCAGTGTCTGTTATACCATGTAAAATTGTCATGTTGGGGCGATGCAACGGTGGCTCAGTGATAGAATTTTTGCCTGCATCATGCCAGAGACCTGGGTTCGATTCCCGGAGCCTGCCCATGTTAAAAAAAAAAAAAAAAAAAAGTCATGTTGGCACTCATCAGGTTTCTGGATGACCTACAGCATTTTTTAATGTAAATTATATTTGAAATTCTGGCTCTTTTCACAGTGTATCATGATGGCAATTTATGAGTGGAGAAATAATGACAATATGGTCCTGATTCTTAATAGGTATCACCTTCATTTTCCTTTCAATTTTTTTTTTTTTTTCACATTTATCACCATCCTTTATTTCAATGAAACTTCATTTAGTGACTCCTCTGGGAACAAAACTTTTAATACTAAGGATATGTTTGTTAAAATCAAAGCTTTAAAGTACACAAGTTGCATACTTTCACAGCTACCCATGGTAAAAATACCTCAGAAAACAATTTTTATTATTCTTATCCAAGTATATAGGGCCTGCTCTAAGCCACATTTTGAAATTTGTGAGCTTAGTTTCCTTTATCTTCATCCTTTTTTTCCTAACTGGCTAGAAAACTACAGATTCTCCATATCCTTTTCCTGAGCTTCCCATATCACACCTGAAAGACTCTGAAAGCTATAATTCCAACTTAACGACAGACTGGCTATTAGGCTTTTAAGGAGAATTAGTCTCAGTTAGGGTTCTCTTAAAAAACAATACCAATAAGAGATGTATATATATATTTGTTTAAGGAATTGGCTCACATGATCGTGAAGGCTGGTAAGTCCGAAATCTGTAGGGAAAAATGGCAGGCTGGAAACTCAGGCAGAAAGCAATACTACAGTTTGAGTTTAAAATTCGTAGGGCAGGCCAGTAGGATGCAAACAACCAATGATGCAGTCTTGAGGCAGAATTTCTTCTTCAGGAAACATCAGCTTTTGCCTTTAAGGCCTTCGACTGATTGGAGGAAGCCCACCCACACTCTCAAGTCAACTCTCTGTAGATGTTAACCACGTCTATAAAATACCTTCAGGGCAAACACCTAGATTGGTGTTTGATTAAATAACTGGGTACTACAGCCTAGCCAAGTTGACACACAAAATTAATCATCACAGCTACTATTTGCCTTAACAAAAAATTTCTTTAGATAACTTTTAAAAGTGTAACATATATACAGAAAAACACACAGATCCTAAGTATACATGTGAGGAATTTCACAAAATGAACACATCTGTGTAACAACCATATACATCTACAGAACTGTTAGATTCCTCAGAAGCTTTCCTCTATGCCCCCTCACAGCCATTACCATACCCCTAATTCAACTGCTCTTTTGATATCACTATATTTTTTTTTTTTTTTTTTTTTAAAGAGAGAGGGAGGAAGGGAAGGAAAGACAGAGAAGGAAGGAAGGATGGAAGGAAGGAAGGGAAGAAGAAAGGGAAACATCTTGTTTTTTATTATATTTTGTTTGTTTGTTTGTTTTTTTACATGGGCTGGGGCCGGGAATCGAACCGGGGTCCTCCGGCATAGCAGGCAAGCACTCTTGCCCGCTGAGCCACCGCGGCCCGCCCTGATATCACTATATTTTTGCTTGTTTTTTAATTTTGTATAATGAAATTGTACTCCTTTCAATTTTTAACAGCTTAGATTAAAATTTTAAGGAAATGTAAGTTAAAATTATGTTTTATCCTAAATAAGTGAAGTACTTCCAGAACCATAATTCCTCATTTGTTTTGTTAATCTGAGTGTGGTTCTCCTCTTTAAATGATATGAGAATTTTATCCTTAATATGTAACCATGTTCTTATGTCTGCTATCTGTAGGTAAATACTAATTTGTTTTCAAGGGGTTTGCGTTTGTCAAAAGGTAGATTTAGTGTTAGATGTCTGGAAAAATTCCAGGAATTTTTTCATAATAGAATAAGGAATTGCACGTTAGGTTTTATTTTGGCAGGTGTATAAGTTTGTCTGTAATGAATTAGCATATTGAAGACTGTTCACATACCTTAGCAATCGAAGAGCACACTTTATGGTATTTATTCAAGATAAAGTATAATCAGCATGAATCACTGAGATAACTTTCCCAAAATGATATCTTGCTAAGTGTCCTAAAGGAAAAAAAAAAAAAAAGTGAAATATTAAACCTGCTTTCCTAATTATTGTCTCTCAGCAGATTGCTAACGGGAGGCTCATTAATGATGTTTATATTGCTATATTAGATATCACAACCAATTTTCTTTTTCAAGGAATGAGTCATTTTTCATCATTTTTCAGGAATGAATCATCTTTCAATTCTAATGTATTCATTCATCAGGAAATATCTTTAATGCACATAGGGGTGCAATCAATTGCTTCAGAAACATTGAAAATCTAGCAATCCAAACAAATGATTTTCATATGTTGCAGGTGTTGTCTATTAAAAGGGAAGATGCACTTTTATGTTCTTTATTAAAATTTCAATTACATTAGTTAGCATTCTGCAATGTGATTGATTCCGTTTCCTCTGGTTATCAACCTGTCAATTCTAGAAAGTATCAATAGCTAGTTAATTCTGTACTCTCAGTATTTTTACTTAGCAAGCACAAAGGGAACTACAAAGTACTGGTTTATTTTTCACTTCGGTCTTGACTGCAACACTAAATTATGCTTTATATAGCAGAGTTTAGAGAACTTGTTAGCACTCTTAGGTTTGAACGCTGGTACTTTCATTACGTTTTTAAACTGATGCTTAAAGAATCCAGCTCAAGTGAGTTTCTATTAGCATCTATTTAAATTTTTCAATTAGGAAAAATATTTTTGTAATAAAAATAAGACATTTTTAATTGACTGCATTGTTAAGATTGATCTGAGTCTGTTAATACTTAGAAAAATCATTATGAACTGATATTCTAAAATCGAAGACTTGCTTCGGCCCCATTCATCACTGGTTACAAGATCTTGAGTAAAGAGCTTCTTTATTTGGGTTTCAGTTTTCTCATTCAGAAATTAAACCAAGTGGCAATTTTTAGAGCATCCTGGAGCCAAGAACTGAGCTGGCATTGATCAACATAAAATGATGGACAAGACAGCCTGTACCCTAAAGCAGTTCAGATTAGTGAAATGATGTCCATTATCTCAATAAACCCCACAATTTGTGGTTTCAGAGTCACAAAATATCTAATGAAAGCTCCAAAAAAATACATATATTCTTGTATCTTTACTTGAATAAAATGAAAATTTCATTGGTGAGAGAAAAATAGGTCCTTCACTTAATCCATAGATGTAAATTTGATTAGCTCTACAATCAAACAGGAATGTGGGAAAGTATGAAATATGCAAATCATTTTAAAGCATTGTTTTTCCACTTTAAGAGTATTGACATAATTTTGCATATTTGTGGGTTTTTTTAGCATAAATGTTTAATTACTGTTAGAGACTACAGTTGTCTGGGATACTGAATCTGATTTGGCTTCCTCACTTTGTTTCTAACATGATGCCTTCTAGAAAAGTTCTGCATCTTTATAATTATAATTGTAATAATTATTTATGATACAATTACCCTGAAGTTTACAGTAACAAAAAGCCTAACTGATTTGAACTTTTCTCCATGAAGGAATTTTCAAAAAATCCTTTAAAAAAATGCATTCTCCAGAATTATTTCAAAATTACAGAAGAAAATTTAAGATATTCTGGTCTACCTCTGTCCCATTAGGCCACTTACTTTACAGAGTCCATTAAAATGATCATTTAACACCTGTAGGGATACTTTCTCATTGTGCAACCTGTAATCAAAGTGTGAAGCAATCACCATAGCAGTTGTAATTTAGATTATGACTTAATAGCACACTGGTTATGAAGGGCTAGATTTGAATGTTTGAAATTTCACTAACCATTGATTGTAATAAGTGGGCACAATTGAGTCAGGAGCCAAAAGTTATCCCTTCCCTTCAGACACAGGAGTGATGGCTGGGCTTCACTGAACTGACTCTGATGTTGTGAGTAGCTTAGCACACTGGCTGGTATCTGCTTCCCAAGAACATATTGTCATGGACCTTTTGGTTTTGGTCTATCCTGATACTTTGCTTTTATTAGCTCTTTCTTTTAAGGATCAGCTAGACCCCTTTAACTAAAACATTCACATTTTAAAAATATTTTAAATGGGTCAATATTTCCCATCATTTCAGTATGATATAGATTAAGTTTAAGAATGCATTACAGTGACTATTATGACAATATTTACAGTTAAATGATTATTGAGAATTCCAAATAAACTGTTCCTGTTAATTGCACAGAAGTGTGCACAATTTGAAAAACTGAGATTTCTAGGAAACCAAGGCCCTCAGATTCAACCTTCCAGCCTTCCTGTAGTCTTGAATTAGCTGAGAAAAGGTAGGGGAGAGGAAATAAATGAATTTCACCAATAAAATAAAATGCATAAGAGTGCTCTAATGCAAGATGTTGGGATATGTCAAAACATATTCAGTAAAATATATTCAGCTAATTGGAGCAAGAAAAAATACTGTATCGACTAAAATTTTGCATGGAAAAATGTATATTTTCTCTTTATTTGGAGAGCTATTTTCCTGAATTTGTTATATTTGTAGACAAAGCTGGTGCTGTACTGGTTATCATTTCAAATGTAGCTTTGTGGAGCCTACACAATCACTGTCAATTGGTAACGTGTGGAGTTTAAAAAGCACGGATTTTGGAGTCAGTGAATCTTTTTTAAAGGCATCCGTGTGAATTCCTACATTGCCACTTGTTCTCAGAAGATTTTTGGCCTCTCTCATCCTCAGCTATCTTGTCTGTAAAATAGGAATAATAGCTTCCCCTGCACTTTTTAAGGATTAAGTGAAATAACGTTTAGCATAGTGACAGTGGCAAAGTAAGTGCCAAAACAGGGGACCTAATCCTGATGCTGTGGTTTTATCTGTACAACAAATTGAAAGACTAGACTCAGGCTTGGCCTCACTGATACTTTTCCAATCTATCATCTTTTCTCCTCTTTAGTAAACTTTTGAACACCTAGGCTACTAGCCATTTTGACATAATCAAACTTTGACTGCTGTTCTACTGACATTTTACTTTGGAACAGACATTTTGCACCCAAATACAGTTGAAAAGTCATAAAAATTCATACTTTTTGGTTCATTTTTTTCTAGGAAATCAAAAGTACTTAAATGTACTGCTTAATTTATATATGCATATATGTATTCAGCAATGCTTTGCTCAGTTTGTCTGCTCTTTATACTCAAAGAACTAAGAAGAGTTCAAAAACAAAAATAAATACAAAAATATAAAAAATTTGCAATGTTGTTACTTTGATATTGAAAGAATTCTGGAAGCAGGGCTCAGTGTTTCCTCATATTCACCATAAAATAGTCACTTCTCAGCAGTGAGCTTTTAGAGTTTATCGAAAACATCTTAAGAGAGATAGATCATTTCCTACAACAAAGAAGACTATTTAATTAATCCCCAGTAGGTATTTCTATTCTGTCCAAAGTCTCTGTAGCTACCAACAGGGAATCTTTCTCCAATTCTAGACCGGTCTTCTTTAGTATGCAAAGTCGGGTCCTCATGAAACAACCTACGGGCCCTGCTTCCCAGCAATTTCTATCCCCGAAAGGCTTCTCAGAGCTTTGTAACAAGTTGGTCTCTCTTTTCAAGGGAATTCAAGCACCAACTGCTAAAGAGATGCGCTTTTTTCCCCACATCTTACACTTCCTAAATTCCAGTAAACAGACCTCGTGTTTCATATGTAAACAAGGGTCAGGGTCTAGTTCTGAGGAGCTGTCAGTTTAACAAGTAAGATAGATCAGTGAACAGATAATTATAGTGAAATTCAGTTTTCCAATAGGTAGATGTCCAATGTAGTACAGAGGAAGGAGGGCAGCTAACTCTGCATGGGGAAGTAAGGGAATACTTTAAAACGGCAGCTTCATTAGAGTTACTTGGATCTCTTTGACTTAGGAGTAAAAGAGGGACCTGAACAATCAAAACAAAAGAAACATGGCTGGACTATAGAACGCCACTGAGAGTCATGGATAAAGTGAAATGGGGCTAGGAGATTGGGTCATTATGAAAGCAAGGTATCCTGTGATGGAGGGTATGGGTCAAGTTGGAGAAAGACTGGAGGCAGAGATAATAGCTAAGAAAGTTCTGAAATCAGCTGGGAAATGGATGGTAGCGTTCTTACCTAAGAAGTTAACAATGGGGTTGAAAGAGATGGGAGAAGCTTGAGTGAAAAGGTAAAACTGAAGAATTTAATGGTAGGGAACAGGAAAGAAGAAAGTGATGTGGAGGGTGATTCCTAGTCTCCTAGGGCAGGTAACTAAGGAGTTAGCCTACTGACAAAGGTGATAAAGCTGGACAGTTTGTGAAAGAAGATGCTGAATTCAGTTGTGGGCACATTGAGTTGAAAATGTACACTTACATATAGATGTCACATGAACAGCCACGTGTGCTAAAATGTTGATTTCATTAGAATCTGAATGATAGTTGAAGCCTGAAAGATGCTTTTATGCAAATTTTAAGAATAGGATTTAATAGAGCAGAGGTTTAAATTGAAGGAACAGTACCCTTCTACAGTGACATATAAAAGAATAACTACGTGATAGTTTTAAATTTACCTCTCCAGGAGTCTGGGTACTACCCTATGTTCATTCATGTACCCCAACCCTGAAGAACCATGTGTCACCTGACTGAGAATCCCTTTCATTGGCTACTTTGAGTACTGGGACAGAAAAAGATTGGAAAGTCTGGTTGGATTTAGAAAAAGTTTACTCCTGGATTCTGCTTAACTGAAATGGAAAGTATCATGGATGTTTGCTAATATTTTATCTTATTTCAATTACTTCACTCATCAAATGAGAATACAAAGATTATCTACTTCACAGTGTTGCCGTGGGTATGAAATAAGGCAATTCATTTAGAAGACTTGGAACAAGACTTGCCTGTAAATGTCTAAAAAGTATTAAATATAGTTTTCATTACCTGGGAAAAGTTTCAAAGAGTGGAATTAGCATTGGTAAAAGAAGTTTACAATGATAGGGTAGAAAGAGGCATGAATGGGTGAAAGGGAACTTTGAGGAGGGGAGGATGCGAGAATTCCTCAATCCAAACAAGGAGCTGAGAAATGAAATAACAGAGGACAGGTTTGTGCAGGCTGGAAGCCCAGCATTGGATGGCTCAAACTAATTTCTTTGAGTAATTTACTTGAACATAGAACAATTTTCATTACCCAGTTCCTTGGACACTTACTTTTCCTTCAAGGATATCATAAAGGCAACACAGTTCCTGTTAATCAGGATAAGTAATTAAACCCTTCAGGATAAGTAAGCAATTTGTGGATTGATCCTTCTAGACTTCATAAATAAAGTGATCATATATTAACTTAAAACACAGACCTGGATAGTAAATACCTTCTTATAACAATCCTTTACCCCACAACTAGAGTGCATCCCCATAGTTTGTGTGTGACATAAACTTTCCCTTGAAGCTTCAGATTCCTTTCTGTCCAGGGACACAGGCAAGAAAAATGAACTTAATTTATTCAGTACCTTTCAATTCTATTCTTTCTACAGTGATTTACAATAAACTAATACCATAGCTCAACTGGGCAGGTTATGTCAAAGCAAGGAAAATAGGACTTAAGCCCAGATTTAAATCTATAATAAAGCCATCTGTAAGGTCTGAAATGAGAATAGATATCTAAATCTTAATGCTCAACAAATAAAGGCTCTAGAATCAAAAGGCAATCCATGAGTACCACCGCCATTCCCATTAAATGTAAAATTAAAGTTGTTCCATGATTTCAGCTTTCAAAGACTGATGATCAAATGTGACTTTCTCCTGGGTAAATGTCATTTTTGTCCTTATAAGAGCTATATATCCCTGGCAAACAGTTTTTATGAGTTTGCTCTTCGTTAAAGGACAGTGTAAAGCAGGAATATTATTCTGAATAAGGAAAATTCATGTACATTCTTCTGGCAGAATACTTTATAATTTCTCTTGGCCTTCTTGAAGGTAATAAGGCATTGCTATAATTTCCAAAGCTAACCGCTTTGTTTTACTTAGTAAAAGTGTGAAAAACGTAATATTTCAGTAAGCTTATATTCATAAGTGATCAAGTTAGCATAACATTGATATTTTAAATCCCTACATTTATAGAATTGTGAAGATGAGGATCTGTCTATGCTAATCTTATTTTCAGATCATCACTCAAAGAAACCAGCATTGCATTTCCGGGTTGAGAGTTCTGGAGTAAAAGAGAGCTTGTTTTGCTTTCTGCCCAACATCTATGTTATTGTGAGCACTGTATGTGAAAGTTGCAAGTAACATTTGCTTAATATTAAAAAAAAAAAGGAGATCGTGTTCTAAAAATTAAAAATCAAAGTAATAATTTGGTTTTCTTAGAATTGTTGTGAAAGCCTGGCACAGCGCAGCCAATGTTTTCTTCTCTTATTCTCTCCCTTTCAATTCCATTTACAAATGCACGTACATGCACATACACACACACACACACTCAATCAAGCAAGCCTTATCACAGGGTGTTCCTAGATCAAAATATCTAACTCGTGTTTCGCAGAAAGGAGCTCCCAATCAATCTCTATTATACGTTTTTTTTTTTTTAATAAATATTGAAAGGAGATGGATGTAGTTTTGAAGAAACTTCAGACGTTCTCATTCTCTTCTTATAAGTGAGACTAATAGTGAATAACAGGTAGGAAATTTAGTGCGTTTTTTTGTTCCCTTTCCCTTTTAAAATTTTACACCTTCTTCTAAATGCTGGACGATATTTCAGCTACCTTTAAATTTTGGCTAACTCTGTATATTGTGAGAACTGAAGGCAAGATTTTTTTTTAGTGATTTTTTTTTTTTAAAACATCTGACAATTCCGTTTGGCAGCCAGGACTTACTCAATTCATGTTTAACAAGTTGCATTCTCCAGTGTACATTGCCCTCTCCTTCTTCTCTTGGGTCCTTGCTAATAAAATGTAAAGTACATGAAGTGAAAAAATACATTGTGAAACACTTCTGTAGATAATTTTCCAAAATGATGTTTGGTATTGATAGACTCCAAATAAGCCTCCACAACTTATTATTTAAAGACAAGGTCAGATTAGTCTTGAAGATCACATGAGAATGTTGCTTTGTGTTTTGAATGAATGTGCAGAAAATGAACAAGCATTCATGTACAAATGAGCATTTGTACTTTTTATTTTAAAATCCAGTAAATTATGTTTTTTAAAGTCCAAGATTTAATGACTCAATATATCAAGTGTTGACCTAGTACTTTAGGTCTATTTCTGAAAATAAAATTGAAGACCAATCAGATCAATGAAACTATTGGTGAAGGAGATTCATGTGCTCAAAATCTTACATGTCACACTCCACCAAAGTTTTGCCTTACATTACAGAATTGTTTTCTCCCATTTGGGTTTGCAATACCTCAAGATTATGTGGAAAATAGAGCAACTGTAATGGATTCCTTTCAAAGTTAATTTGAAACAAATCCTTGTAATGGTAAGAGACATTAGTGTCTTATTGAATAAAAATAAAGCTGCCCTTTGTTAAGCCATTGAGAAAGCATTAAGCAGTGTTTCAGGAGTGAAAGCTAGCTGGTTTACTCTTCCAGTTCTAAATAGTGAGGACAAATGGGAGAGAGTTTATTTTAAATTTGAAACTATCAAATATCCTTCTTTGAATTGAAGTGAATTAAATAAAGCCTTAAACACATGGTCGTAAAGGATCACAAATGTGCTGCTTATTCCTAGCTGGGACTTTAGCCATATTATTTGCGTTTTACCTTAGCTGACAACTCTGCTGATATTCTTGTCAGGGTTATTATATTGCCTTTTACAAAGAAAGGAGATATCTGTATTCCCAACCTTCTAAAGCATAACAAAGAAGCAAACACTTCTGCACAAAGCCTCTTTGAGCTATTTAATTTACTTTTTGACAAAAAGAGAATGACACTGAGCACTCCATAAGGAACAAAAGCAATATTTTCTACCCCGAAATGCAAATGATGATTTAATCGTTACTAGAAATACCGTTACTATATATCCAGGAAAATCCTATCCCTTTTTTTTTTCTTCTAGACCTAGTGTGGCCTAATTACGCAATATTTTTAAAAGACAGCTTTCCATTTCTTGAGAAGAAAAATTGGGGGTAGAGGAAAAGTAGTGAAAGAAAAATCAATTAAAATTAAACTAGGAGAAAAGGTTAATGCTTTCTCTCTTTGATGACTTTCATTATACTTTCTCATTCATTCACCTTATTTTAGGAAAGATATGAATATCTTTATTAAAGGAGACTTTTAATAATGCTACAATCAAAAAATATTGCTATAAGCAGCTCAATGCAATCACCACGCTGGGCAGATGGGAACGATCGCATAAATATTAAGGGTTCTGTATTAATTGTTAAACTGAAAATTGCTAAAAATTACTAAAATTGGTGAGAGTAAGATAATATTCTATGTAAGGTTTTTGACGTTAATTTAGTGGGTAGAGAAGCCATATAAGGACAAAATTATTATTTCATATTTGTGATGGTCTGTATTTTTTTTAAATTGCACTTTTTGTACTTGGGGAAATATTTGAACTAGATCTCAAAAAATAATCCCAGAAGGACTTTGAGTTTCCATGACCAAGAAAATGTAGTAATGAACGAAAGCCCTTGACTTTGTCAGCATTTCCACGTTTTATGCCAGACCATCTTGAGCTATCCTAGAGGAAAGAAGCTATGGGGTTGACAGGTTGATTCATGAAACTGTGTACTACTTCTTCCTTCATAAATACACGCACTTGAACAGGCAACAGCCTTGATGTTTGTCATAATAAATCCTTGGGATAACCTATATATGCTGCCCCTTGTCCCTTTTAATTTACCTTGGTGACCCATGAAACAACCTGCTCTCAACCTAAAATAAATCAGGGATGGGTAGTTCCCCTAAATCCATCTTCTCTGTTTATTACACCATTGTACTTGCTTGTCTTGTTTTATTCAACATTTTAAAACCAAGTTTATTCTCTCTCTCTTTCAAAATATTTCTTTTAATTTCATTTTAACTTTAGTAATGGCATTCACAGGGGCTGGAAACTGGGAGTCAGCTTTTCTTTGTCCCCAGAATAAGCTTACTAGGCTCTGCTTGGACTCCTTGCATTGTGTTTTTATTTTATTCTATTTGATCTGTCTATCCATCCATTCATCTATCCATTCATCTCTCTGGCACCAATCTTTTATAAGACCTGATAATTTTCTTATGATCCTTGAAGTACACCCCATATCCCATTTTAAAAGTTAGCTTGCACAAGCCATCACCCATGAAGCACAGCTCTGGTTACAGTGAATGCCCCTTGAAATGCTTTAATTATTGGTCTATGCACTTGATTAAGATATTCTTATCTATTAGCATGCACAATTACACAGAATATTTCTTAATAATGTTTGATCTTTTATATTAATGGTTGTATGTCCCTTGTCATTTTATCATTTTTGACTATAGACGTTATTAGCCCTTTTCCTTGATTTGAACTTCCAGAAAAATGTGTATTTACTGGTGTCTTCAAAGGGTCTGCTTTAGTTTTCTCTTAAAAAGGAACATTCCACAAAATCCACAAACTATTTTCCACCTATAACACTGATATGGGATTTCTTCCCATGCTCTGTTCCACTCTGGTTCCAGCCATCCTTATCTCCCTCCTGTAATTATGCACCAGCCTCCTAACTGGCTTTCCCTCTTACACTCTAGTCTCTTAAGTTTGTTCTTAACACAGCTGCCAGTGATCTTGTTAAACTTAAGACAGATGATTTGATGCCTCTGCTCAGACACTGAGTAAAGCCCAAGTCCTCACAAGAACCTACAACGCCAGAGGATCCAACCCCTGCTATCTCCCTGACTTCATCTCCTGCCAATCTCCCTCACTTCCTTCATGCCCCGACTCCTTGGATTTCCTTATTGTTGCTCCAGCAAAAGAAAACCACACATAATTTTAATGAGTGTGTTCCAATAGTACCTACCTTGCGTTTCACTGATAATTATTTTTCCTTCTGCACTGTGTATTATGCTTGCTTTCATCTCTATTGCCTCTCTTCTAGCATGTAAGCCTTCTAAAGGTAGAGACAATATCACATCTCTCACCTTGTGTAAGGCAAATGCACCGTCTATATCTTAATGTATAAACAAGTACAAACACGGTAATGAATGCATATTCACTCATCGTAAATGAAGTTTTGGGTTCTCAATTCATTGTGAGCATAAAATGGCATCATGTTAGAATTTAATCTGATTAAGTACTTACTTAATTGTATATGAGTATCCTAAGATTTATATGAAATAAGCCGTCTAAATATAAACACAGGTAGCCAGAAAGATTGCACACCCTAATGTAGCACAATTCTATTTGTGTCTCCAGTCTTTAATAATTTTCTGATATTTCGGGTTGAGGATGAATCAAAAACCTACTAAGAGTAACAGCCTCCTCAGAACATTCTGTTCAGATTTCAGAGTCTGGTAACATAATGAATAGATCTTTAGATTAGTGCTTCTCATACTCTGTAGATACTCTCAGTATTGGTCAGAGTGGTTGAAAAATTTTGGCTGTTTTTTATTCCTGAATAAGCAAAGTTCTAGTCTGTGCATCTCTTTGAGTTATTAGATTCCTGTAGACTGCACTACACAGTGATTCCTGCAAAGGAATATAATTCCAAGTGGAAGTTGAATACAGTTTTATCACTTTGGGTTAGAGCCCAGCTATTTAGCCATGTGTTTTTTTAAAGTGACAAATTAGTCTGTAGGAAGTTTACTGTCTCTTTGTTTTCTTTGCATTTGTTCTGAATATGGGAAAGTTTGGGATAATTGACACTTTTGAAAGAGATGTTGGAAATATCGTTCCATGTAGTTTTCTTTCATTGGTCTTAACTATCGTTTCATTTGCTAATTGGGCTCCAAAGGAATACAGACTGAAAAAAAAAAACTGTGAGTTTTTGTTTTAGATTTAAGAGATTCATCTTAAATGACAACACTTAATGATAAGTACGTTAGAAAAAGTGGTAACGATATTTCCTTTGGCCTGTGTTTTTGAAAAAAAAAACTCTTTTAATGTATCATTTCTGATGGTGAGAGATTCGAGTCTTGCATTGTGTGATTTTAGTTCTTCTATAGCAGGTGTCAGTGAGGCACAGAAGCGCCCCAATTCTGTAGCTAGCAGCTAGCAATCTGCTATTGCCTAGTGAAATTTTCAAACTGTTAGCAAACTGCATCTGTAAGCCATGCCATATTCTGCAAATTACTTAAATTGTAGGAGCTTGTGTTTTCTTGCTGCTAATAAACAGTACATCTAGCAATGTAGTGCTGTGAGGATTAAGCGAGCTCATGTACTTAAGGGGCTTATTAAGTGCCTGGCATAAAGTAAGTGATTGATAATTTTCTTTTTAAATCTCCTCCTCCTATTTTTGATTCCACACATTCCCTCCCCACTCCCACTTCTCTGTTCCCTTCCCCTAATTCAATGTTTTTCAACCAGGGGTGATTTTGTCCCCCTAGGAGACATTTGGAAATAGCTAGAGATATTTTTGTTTGCTGTAACTGGGAGAAGGGGACTTCTGGAAAATACTGGGTAGTGGTCAGGACTATGCTAAACACTCTGCAATGTACAGGATAGACCCCATGAGAAATGATTATCAAAATGTCACTGGGATTAGGGACACCCAAGCAATAAGCCAAGCCCTTGATCTTGAGGCTTGCTCTTGTGAAGTTTATGTATATAGTGAAGAAGCTTAGCCTACCTATAGATATGTCTAAGAGTTACTTCTGGAGGACCTCTTTTGTTGCTCAGATGTGGCCTCTTTCTCTCTAAGATCAACTCTGCGAGTGAAAGCATGCCCTCTTCCCTGCATGGGACATGACATCCAGGAGTGAAAATCTCCCTGGTGGCATGACAGATGACTCCCAGGGATGAGCCTGGCCCTGCCACCATAGGATCAACAATGTCATCCTGACCAAAAGAGGAGAAAGAAGTATAACCAATAAGGTGTCAGTGGCTGAAAGAATTCAAATAGAGTCAAGAAACTACTCTGGAAGTCACTTTAGCACAAGCTTCAGTTAGACATTGCTACTTATTATAACTTGCCAAACCAAAACCAAAACCATT
Organism: Tamandua tetradactyla; assembly: GCF_023851605.1. Taxonomy (NCBI): domain Eukaryota; kingdom Metazoa; phylum Chordata; class Mammalia; order Pilosa; family Myrmecophagidae; genus Tamandua; species Tamandua tetradactyla. The sequence goes on from NC_135330.1 coordinate 123,939,918, forward strand.
CCAGCCAATCCTAAAGAGCACCTAGGGCAATATATAAGATTCTACAAAGGTTCCATGCATTAAGGTAACTTCCCAGAAACCTACAACCTCCAGATGGGTCCTGGACCAGATAAGTCCTGAAACTTAGAGGGGGTCAGCCTCTCCAGAACATTAGCTAGTTCCATCTCCCAACCCCATATTATTGACAGTCCCTTCCTACATGAAAAAATTAGAATGGTCGTGGCCCAAATACCCCTATAAAGTGGGATCGAAAGATCAAAGGTGATGGAGGAGTTATACAGAGAAAGTAGTGTTTAACAATTGAGTATGATTGTGAAATCATTATATTGATATTTCTTTTAGTCTCCAGTATTTTAGAGCAGGTGGAAGTAAAAACTTGTAACCCATACCAAATTCTGAAATCTGTTCTATAAGTAATTGTCACACTGTGCTTTGAAATTTATTGCTTTTTTTGTATATATGTTATTTTTCACAAAAAAGAAAAAAAAGTTGATTGTGATGATAAAAAAAAAATATTATTCCTTCTAGCCACCAATGTTCTGGAGCAGCTAGAAGAAAAAAATCTGGGATGATGGTATGGTAGCCCATGATAAACTCTGAGATCTGTCCTGTAACTACTTGTTGAAGAGTGCTTTGAAAAATTGAAAACTATTGCTTTTTTCTTTCTTTGCTTTGCATATATGTTAGGTTATACAATTAAAAAGTTAGAAAAGAAGTCAGTGCGCTGACAAGCCCCTGACCTTGAGCCTTGCTTATGAAACTTATATCTGTAATGGAGATGCTAAGCCTACCTGTCATTATGTATAAGAGTTACTTCCAGAGAACCTCGTTTGTTGCTCACATGCTGCCTCTCTCTCTAAGCCCAACTCTTCAAGGAAAATCATTACCCCACCCCCCCATGTGGACATGACATCCAAGACTGTGAGTCTCCCTAGCAACATGGGACCTGGCTCCCAAGGATTACACTAGCCCTGGAACCATGGGGTCAACAATGTCTACCCTATTAAAAGAGGGAAAAAAGTGTAACAAAATAAGTTATCAGTGGCCAAGAGAGTCAAATAGATTTGAGAGGCTATTCCGGAGGTTATTCTTATGCAAGCTTCAGCTAGATACTGCTAATTGCCATGGTATGCCAAGTCCTAACCAACAGTATTACTATAAATCCTAAAGACTAAAAGTTTCATGCACTAAGTTTACTTTCCAGAAACCTAAAACCTCCAGATGGTTCCAAAGCCAGGTAAGCCCTGAAACCCAGTTACCAGTGTCTCCAAGAGTATCCATTTGCATCCACATACCTCACAATGTTGACACCCCTTTTCAACATGAAGAAGTTAGAATGGTCATTGCCTAAATAGCCCCAAAGATTGGGAGAAGGATCAAAGGAGAAGTAGGAGTAATAACAGAGAAGTTAGGATTTAACAAATGTGTATGACTGCTGAATCATTACATTTAATATTTCTTTTTAGTCTCCAGTGCTTAGAGCAGCTAAAAGGAAACTCCTGAAATGGTGGAAACTGTTATCCATGTCATACTTTGAAATTTGTTGTAAAAACTACTTGTTAAAATGTATTTTTAAATTTATCACTTTTGTATGTGTGTTGTATTTCATAATAAAATACGTTAAAAAGAAAAAGTCAGTGTGCCAAGGTTGAGAAATACTGTCCTAATCGATGACTATCTCTCTCTACTGGCTTCTCCCTGCTCCCCTGCCCCCCATTTTTACACCTCTAGTGCCATCAGCATTTTTTTATAGATTATTATATTTCTATCTCTGTTCTCTCACAAAAGTGTTTAAGTACATGTTAAACTTTAAATTTTATTTTTACTTATGTCTTCAGAATACCTATATGAAAAATTACTCACACCATTCTAACAATGGCATTGGAAAGGCAGTCCACCATGGGCCCAAATCTCCTGGCAAATCCTTACGTGGTATGCCAGATGGCAAGGCTTATTGTCCCCTGATACTGAAGAGTTTCTCTAGCTGGTCATGGAAGCAGCTCAGTAGGTCAAGGGGACCAGTCTATGCCAACTGCTTGCTCCCTGGGGGAGGAGGTCTGCCTTGATGGTTGCTGGCTATACAGAAGATGCTGCGTCCTTGGCTCCAGATTCATCAGCTATAGTTCAGTCCACTGGGTGTGTAACCTCTACCTGGGCCCCCCTTCCCTCTGTGGTATTTGAGGGCAGCAAGAGCCTCACTACAAAGCTGACATTCATACTGTTTGCTTAACTAAGAGTCATAAACCATCTTGCTCTGATCCAGTGTGTCTTCTTGCCTGCTTTAGGCCCTTGCAGTATTGTGAGGTTTACTCCTTGCCACCTTCTGTGAGGTTGGGACATTTTCTTGACAACTGGGCAATGAGATAATCTGTGCCATTAAGCATGCCTGTAGCACTCAATTTGTAAAGTTTCTTTTTTTGTTTGTTTTTATTCCAACATTATGGTAATTAACCCTAAAAGGTTGTCTCATCATCATCATCAGTCATTTGAGCATAGATCTTTCTGACTCCAATGCCCTTTCCATTGCAACAGATATGGCTTCCTCAACTTTATTTTAATTTGCAAATTTTAGATTTGTTGCTTATTCCACCTCCTGTTCTACCTTCAATAATTCTTTATATACACAATTGAATTCTTACTCTACCATTCTGTCCATTTCTTCAAGTCATGGTTTGTGTCTTACTAGTCTTTGGATTGGTGTACTACAGACTAGGAATCATACCAAACATGGTAGGCTCACTATAAGTATTTTGTAAAAATGAAATGATATATATTTTATTCTTAGACTTAAGACTTAGGTTGTCATATATATATATGTTTTGTTAATTTCTTTGGAAAATTATATACAGTTATTTCCAGTATGCAAATTTGAATATATCTCTGTAGTACATACTTTCTTGAAAGCTCGCCATTATCCAGCCTAAAGCTCCGAACCTGATGCCCTGGGTCAACAGGACAACTAGAACAGCTCATCTGTGAGCAGATCTCAGGAGAAAGCCATGTTCCCCCAAAGACCAGCCCCACCCCTCAAAACATGACAAGAATGCCACAGTGAAATAGCTAGGTGTTTCCACTATTATTTTCTTTAGCTTTAGCCAATGCTTATCTCCTTTATCTTTTGCTTCTGTTTCTATATTTCCCTCATTTTGATCACAGTGTATAACTATAGAGAGAGTTTGTTTATTTATTTATTATCAAGCTTTACAGTTCATTTGCACATTCAACTACTTTAGCAGGAAAAATGATGCTATGCCATAAACTGAAAAAGAGAAAAATAAGTTTCCACAGAGACAGAGAACAGAATCGCTAACTTCCTGCTTGATATTGAAATTCTTCATTTTCTTCTAGTCATTATAGCAGAAGAAAAATGAAGCCTGGCTCTAGACCTCATTTCAGTGTTGGTGCCATTCTCCAGGGTTGTTCATACATAATTTGTCTTCAAGAATAAATGTTTTACACAGTCCAAAAGGAGATTTTTGTATTTAAACAGTGTGATTTTTTTCAGCTTTTTAGGAAAAATTCTCTGTCAGTTATGCTAAGCAACACTCCTATGACAAGTATCCACTCAGCGGCAGTTTCCCTGCCATAGCAGGTCACACAGCTTAAATAAATGTCATTTATTTCCCGTTTATAGCTAATTCTGAACCGATGAGCATAAAATAAATGTTTTAAATAATGTTCCCACTGAAAATCAATATTTTCCCATTTTTATGATCACTGTATGTAACATAGTAATAAATGGAATAAAATTCGCATTACATATTCTTCAAGGACTCTTTAAAGGAACCACACAGAGTACAAAACTAGTTATCTCATATCCTGTTCTTCACTGGTAGGTCAAAGAATAAGATTTTTCAAATGGATTCTCACACATTTTGTAAGTAATGTGCATCATAATTTCAACATGGAAAATAAACAAATAGAACAGAGAAGCAAATCCATAAATGGTGTCTCTCTGGTTTTAATATATTGTTGTTATACTTAATCCCTATATAATGTTCTACAAATGCACTCCATGGGATTATTTTTGAGTGTTGGAAGCTCTATTGAATCACTACAATTAGCAGGAGTAAGGAGGGCCAGTATTATAAAGGTTGCTCTTTTTTGTACTCGGGTTATGGTATTAATGTTACATTTCTGAAATATCAGGTATCTTTAGATATACAGCTATACATTAAAGGCCATCTAACATTTAATACATTGGAGAGAACATAGCTTATCACAAAAGACCTTTATACCATACTTCTCGTACTTTCACTGGCATCTGGTTTTCAACTCTTGTTTGTGCTGTATGTCTATCTTTGATTTTGAGGCCATTGAAATGACTCTGTGTCTTCTACCAGGTCTAGTACATTATGGAATAAATGGGCTCTAATCAGCTGGGTTCCACCAGTGTGCAAATGACTTCCTAGGAATAAGTTAGCACATGGGGAACTGCACAGACTCTTTCTGCTCACTAGAGTGCCATCTAACAAATTACTGCTGCAATAGGCTCTGTGATACCCCAGTGTTCAGTGTAAGTTAATTGCTGATTCTAATGTGTCTAACTTACTCCCATGATCTAACTTGAAAATGAATGCTGGTAGTTCTGTTTGCCTCTAAGCACTGAATTGATGGTGTATGAAGTATTGCAAACTTCTGAGAACTTCTATGTAAATGCTTAGAGTCTCTCAGCTTCTCTTGCCCTTTTGGCCTTGTCAAGCATCCAACAACTTCAGGGACAGAGGGGAAGAACCATTCCTCAGCATTTGAGAAATCTGTCTTTTCAACAGTTGGCAAAAAAGTTCCTCTTTACCTTCATGACAGAGGAATACTGTGTCAGGTTTGGAAAAGCTGGCACTGTAGTTCTGAGTTTTGAGGATGAAATGGGAATACTATGAAGTGCCTTGATTTGTCCATATTTCTTGGGATTGTTTTAAGCACTTTGTAAACTCAAGGAACTTATAGTCTATTTAGTGTGGAGGGAAACTGATGCATTCAGTGCATTTTTCCAACATATTTTAATCAATAGAGCATGTAATGAAGATACATGAATTCTGGTGTTCTTCAATTACCTGCTGTATAAAATAGATTTTGGAACAGGAGCAAGTTAAATGAGAAAGGGACAGATTGGGGTTAATGCCATCTTTTCTGAATGGCACACTGGCATTTGAACAATGTTAATTAACATTTTCTTGAAACATTAATGAATTTTTTCTTTTACTAGGTGACATTGTAACCGTGGAGCCAAGCTCAGTCATATGACTTTTAAGTTTGGAATCCCTGGAAAAATATGGTAGATTTCATAATAATTCAGGAGGGAAAGGTTTTGCTCTTTGGGGCTAGAGTGCTTGTCCATCTATTATCTAGTTAAAATTGTGAAAGCTCCCCCAAATGCTTTTGAGGAAGATTGACTTCCATTCCACTTAAGAGAAGGACTACTGCTTTTTTTTAAATATGAGAATTCCAAAGTCCAATAATTAAATATAATTTCACCCATAATTTTAAAGGAAGAATAATAAGCATTTTGAAGGAAAATTAGATTCTGTTCATTAATATTTGCTGTGCCAGTGGGATGTGAAACTGACTAGAACATGTTTAAAAAAGTAAGATTGTCCAATCACCTATTATCTTACCCTGTTTCTAACTCCTGCTGGACTCTGTTACCAATGACATATTCCAAGTTTATTCTCGAATGTCGGTTCACATCAGTGGGACCATACAGTATTTGTCCTTTAGTTTTTGGCTAGACTCACTCAGCATAATGGAGCTGAAGGGATACAGACTGTGCAACAGGACTAGACACAAAAACTCAAAAATGGACAGCACAATAATACCTAATTGTAAAGTAATCATGTTAAAACACTGAATGAAGCTGCATCTGAGCTATAGGGTTTTTTTTGTCTGTCTGTTTGTTTGTCTTTTTTTTTTTGTACTATTATTATTATTTTTATTTTTTTCTCTATATTAACATTCTATATCTTTTTCTGTTGTTTTGCTAGTTCTTCTTCTAAATCGATGCAAATGTACTAAGAAATGATGATCATGCATCTATGTGATGATATTAAGAATTACTGATTGCATATGTAGAATGGAATGATTTCTAAATGTTGGGTTAATTTCTTTTTTTTTCTTTAATTAATAAAAAAAAAAGTAAGATTGTCTACCTATCAAAACATATGGAATTCCAAGTTGTCTAAATCAAGTGTGCATAAAACAATCTATCCTTCACCTACATATATTCAAAAATTATATTTAAGACAATACATATATACATACATATTCATGTTTGTTTATATGGGAATGTATGCACATATAATTATAGAAATGTAATTATTGGCAAATAATTGAACCACACAGCAAATATATTTACTTCTCAGATATATTCTTTAATTCCGTAGAAGATGGTGTAGGATGCTTATGTTTATTTAGATTTTTGTCTTAGTCTTAGTTTTTCTTCTTTAAATGTGGACTCCTTAAAAAATGTTTTTACATTGTCTGGTTAAAAAAATATCAGGTTGCAGTTTGGAAAGTGCAAGATTTGTCCTATTTTCTTCTGACTGTAAGAAAGATCCTACCTTCTCCTCTGTAAGATCTGTGTTCATAAATCACATGCTTCCTAAGTAAGCACTTAACAGGCATTCATATCTTGAAGCATCACAATATTCCTGAAAGGGTAAAAAGGAGCAAATACGATTTTTCTCACTGATCATGATCTGAGGCCTTTTGGTGAGTGATAGAAATATAGCAATGCCTGTCTCAAATCACACAGCAAACTTAGAGCAACAGTCAGAGCCCAGGGCACTGCATTCTCTCTATTTTCATGGTAAGTGGTTTCTCAGAGCAGCTGGATGTCCTTTTCCTCTTCCAAGGAGCCATGGCAGATGGAACATTTAGGATGAAAATAGGTATATATTTCTTCTAGCTATACCTTTAAAGGTTAATGTGTATTTCATTTGCATGCTTGAATTCCCCAGTAAAATTTAAGCAGCTCATTGTTTAAATAAACAAAAAATAGCCCTCTATATTTCAGCTTGAATTTTAGTTTTCCAAAGCCCTTCTCTTTCTGCAACAACCAAGAGTCAACTGCAACACCAAGATAACAGCATTATTTTCCTTTTGTTTGGTCATCTTCAATATATACCCATAATCACGGAGAGTTTTTTTTCTGGAACCTTATGACATTTCCATGTGATTTGTTTTCTGGGTAAAAACACTCTTTTATTATGAAAAGGGTTACTATCAGGGTTAGCAATATTCATGCAGAATGCCATAATTGGTTGTTTGGACATTGTAGTGAAGGCTGCTCACAGCTGCCTGGAGTGAATATTATTGGCCATGAATTAGTCTGTTGTTCTAGATTGTCATGTTCAGTAAAATGACAAGGATCCCTGGCTGGTTCAAGGGTCCCTGCTATGACAATATGGGGTAAATAAAACAAAATTCTCCCTAGTCTAAATTGTTCCTAAACCTTGTCCATATCAAAAGAAATAGGGTATTGACTAAAATTCCACTTACCCACACACTATCATGATATTTAATACTTGTTAAACTGTCAATTACAACATCCCATACTGGGAAGCATTCCATCTTCCGAACTTCACGAAAACCTGGTTTCCAGAGGAAAATAGCCATCTGGTATTTTCAATTTAGGTCATCTTAAAGTTTTATATCTTTTCCGCAGTTCCAACAGTTTAGCAAGGATGTGAATAGGGGCACAAGCTTGCTTTCTATTTAACGCCTTACAAATTATCCATACATATGGGATTTAGTTTGTATTTGAACAAACGCAAAGCCTTTTAAACATTCAAAACTACCTTAAGCGTTATTTTTGTAATTTGCCTCTGAGTAGTTTCTTCAGAAACGACCTGGGGATTGAATGGGGGGGGGGGGGGCAAACAGAATGAGTTGCCTTGTACTGTCCCCTTAGGGGAGACAGAACAACTCTTACTTTTTCTCTTATATTAAGCTTTTGCTTATGTTTTCATTTGAAGAGAGAGTCTGTGCATATGGAGGGAAAAACTGGTAAATTCATCCCCCTTAGACTATCACCTGGGCCCTTTTACATTCCTTGAGGCAGGTTGAGTAAACCTGGACCCAGGCCAGTGATCTCTATTATCATCTCCATTTCCATACTATAGGACTAATCCTATCTTCCTCTATATGTTGTGGGAGAAATGAACAAGAAAATTTGTGAAAGCATTCAAAAAGTTACAGAATTCCTTAGGCACTTACTATATGCAGATAATTGCTTATTAATAAACTCAAAGTGTATGGCAGTCATTCATAAGAATACTGAAATGCAGAAACTTGCATTTATATAATTGACAAAGTAAGATAAGTCAAGTTTCTATGCTCATTTGACTAGAGCATCTGATCACGTATTAACTCTAGGTCCTTGAGCAAGTTACTCATCTTCTGTAAGCCCCTGATTTCCTCACCATGACAAAGGAAAAAAAATCACAGCATCAACTTCAGAGGTGGTTTTGAGGATCAAATGAGATAACATCTGCAAAATGAATAGCATGTGCCTAGCACAACAACGAAGGGTAAATACTTAATACGTGCTTGTTTTTAATCCCATTTGTTATGTTCTTTTTGTAAATCTCTCAGTAAATCCACCCCTAATTTCATATATATATATATAGTTTGTAAACAATTTAAAAAATGCTTTAAACAGAGGAGGAGTTAATAAAAACAAAACAGACTTTGAATGGGCCCAGCCTTACTGGCTGTCCTCTGTTTTTTTTAACTTCTTCTGAGATCCTGACAAACCCATCTGAGTCATTAGGATCTCATCAGAAGTACACAAGATACTCCCATTGAAGCTTTGCTGAAGTCTTAGGGGAACCATTATGCTTTTTCCATTGACATCATAATCATATGTTCTGAAGCCATCGTGGCATAGCGTGCCAATGCACACTGAGGGAATCCTTGTGCACAGACCATTGACGTGATAGGATATAATAGCTCTTTCAGAGATGCCGTGATTCACTGTGTCAGGGTGTACTGAGCAAGCCTTTAACACACTGATCTGACCATGCAGAGTACTTCTCCACTTCGGGGAATATGTGTGTGTTATGGGGGTGAGGGTGAGGGTGAGTAGGGGGTATTGTCTTATGAATATTTTATTGAAAAGCTTGTCTGTTCATTCATTTTATTAATAAACTTCATATTGACTAGTGTGCATCATGGTAATATAAGGTATTCTGACTTTATTTAAGAAAATGTACCACTTCCTATCTTCCCAAGATGCAAAACAACTTACTGCAAAAAGCAGCTGTTCTGCATCACAGCCAAGAGCACCTCATGGGGGTTCATTGTACAGGCTTCCATGGAATCTCTCAACCTAATCATGCCCATAGCTTTGCCAACCGCTACCAGAAACTGCAGAGAGCACTTCCTCATTATTTCCAAACAATGCATTTCTGCTTGTGACTTATTATTGAGACTTCTGATTCACAAACTGAAGTATTTTCCTAAAATTCTAAATGGAGCAGAGAACTTCAAATACATTTCCAGAAACATTAGAAAGTTAACTCTAAAGAATAAAATGTAGTCATTTTACAAAATCTTTAATTATTCATGCATGACCATATAAAATGCTTTTCTTTATTCTGTGGAAGAAAATAAGAATTGAAATATATAGGTGGTCCCTCTTGTTGTCCTGATTAGAAAATTCATTTGCTTCAATAAAAGCTATAAGCCACATTCGAGTATTTTGCAATTAACTAAAATTCTTAAACAATTGAGGAGTTGAATTTATAATTCTGAGACTAAAGATCCAGAATAGTTAGAAAACTAGAAAACACTTTGCAGAGCTGTGAGTCCTGCTTTCTATCTCATCCAGGTGGACCTTATCAAATTTTGCCATTAAATCCCCTTGCTCATATTTCTTTCCCTTTTCATTTCTTTTTCAGGTGTATGGATTATTTTATTCATCCATTTTTTGCTCTCAGCTGAATTTCAGATCATTCTTTATAAAGTATTAACTAATAACTGCAATTACCTATGTGTGGCTTACTCTGTATTAGCCCTTCAAATAACATAGCACTTTCATGTGAAAAAAAAAAGCCTTTAAATTCAGCTTCTTAAACACTTTAAAGGAATTAAAGTCAAATGATAGATTTGGTCAAGAATGTTCTTTGATAGAAACCATGCTACAGAAGTAACTATCTATCTTCTACTTTAGTTTGAAAGACTGGCTATGACTTGCTTCATTAGTGGTCCAGGAGTAGCAGAAATAAGACTAAAGACAAATTAATGTTAATAACAACAGCAGTAGCTTATACATATGCCAGTTTTTCTCTATTTATTCCACCTAATCCATTCTTACCTTCTCTTCTCTCCTCCACATCTAGGTGGGTTGCTCCTAAGGATTTTATCACATTGGCTTCCATGCCCATTTATTTCCAGCTGATTTAGCCAAAGGGAGGCTAAGTAAGAAGTCAGAGGAGAGGGTGGTCAGCTATTTCTTCCATTGCTCCATCCTTTCCCCCTCTGCTTCCCTGCTCCTATGCATCGGTTTAGCAGCCTATCAGTGGCTACCTGCTTCTAGGATTAGATTGTCAATGGCTTTGACTCTCAGGCTTTGGAAACAGTATCAGGCTTAAAAATGGAAATGGCTTTCTGCCTGTCTTGTTGGTTTCTTTACCTTGGACACACATCTGTAAATGGTGCCATCATGAATTTCTGTTGTTGTTGTTGTTGTTGTTAATCCCTTTGAATGGAATTATATTTCCCAAATGAGACTGGTATTACTGCAATAAATGGTACTATGAAGGGCCCTGAGAAACAGACTATCAGGATGGCTTTCTAAGTTCAAGCTCTTCAGATACCTAATGAATACAACAGTCACCTCGTTGCTGGCAGTAAGTAATAGGATAGAGTGACAGCTCTCTTACATCTTATTTAAAAAGAAGTTAAGAAATGGAACAGGTGCTAGTGGAGGTCTAGATTGTGATTCTGATTCCTAGCATGATGATGGTGAGTTCATTTGGAGCACACGACAACACTTTGTGGTAAAAATATTACCAAAAGGAAAACAAAGTTAGTGCCTTGAAATTTCAACTCATGGAATGGATTGAGAATCCTGAAATTTCTATGGGTACCTGATAGGGTATTTTAGTTTGGATTTGACAGAAGAAAACTCATGCAAGAATTTGGATTCAAAGTAAATCACTTTGGAGGTAATCCCAGGAAGTAGGGTGAAACAATGAGGAAGTGAAACAAAGAATAAAGGAAAGCTCATAAATTGTATACTAATGAGCAGATTACCACTGTAGACAGAACTCAATCCCATTGGAAATTTTGTGAGAAATTAGATAGAATAGTATCCATATAATCCATTTAGAATTATCCATTTGAGGGCTAAGAAAGCTGAGAGATTTGATGCAATAAATATCATCACTCATTTAACACTCATGATGTTAATTTTATGCCATTTCTACCTTGCTCCTCATGGACGTACTCACTCAGGAAGAGAGTCATAGATGTTTGAGTTAGGAAGCAGAAGCAGATACAATTTCCACTGAAGTTTCAAGTAACTTATCGACTGTGGTGAGAGCAAATGGGCAGGGCACTGACAGTATTTGCTGTAGGAATCTTAAGCATAATCCTCATGTCGCCATAAGGCAGACAAAGATAAGGATTAGGCTTAAGTCCAGTTCTCTGGTTTGCAGAGTTGCAAGTCAAATTAAATGTGCAAGTCACCAAGTCTTTTGTGCCAATGTGAAAATACTGCTTGGGAATGAAAAAGATTCCAAAACGTGAACTGGGGACCTTAGGCAGATACGTAGGAAGTCATGCATCATCTTACTTATTCCTCACAGCTTGAAGTTAAGTACTCCTCCTCTCCCCATTTTACTGATGATGAAAATGAGTCAGAGGGTCTGGAGTGATGGTGGCTCAGTGATAGAGTTCTCACCTGCCATGTTGGAAACCCGGGTTCGATTTCCCAGTGCCTGCCCGTGCCAAAAAAAAAAAAAAAGTTCAGTGATGGTAGGTCACATGCAGAGTAGTAGGTGGTTGGAACCAAGGTTGAATCAAGACAATCTTAGTTGAGCCCACGATTTGGATTTTTTTTTTTTTAATATTTTAAATGCATATAATGTCCATATGGATCAAGTACCCATTAGGAATAAGAAAGTCTACTTGGATAACAAGTAAAAATAGATTTTAAAAAAGGCAACTACTCAGGACTTAAATTCTTTCTGCCAACAAGTATGGATACTAAGAATCTTTTGTATCACATATGATGTATAAATCCCCTACCATATCAAGTTTAAATCCTATAATGTAATCTGAGCTTCCAGATTGATTAAAGTATTTTCAGGTAGCTTTCAGGTAACTTTTTGTGTCCCCATACTTTGACAGTATTTATCCTAACTTTTTAGATAGGTTGATTAAAGTATTTTCAGGTAGCTTTCAGGTAACTTTTTATGTCCCCATACTTTGACAGTATTTATCCTAACTTTTTTCTTTTTCTGCCAGCTTCTCTGGCCACTCCTTATATCCCTAAACTGGCTCCCAATTCCACATCATAGCATAAATTGTTTGAGTTCTTCATGATTTTATCTTGTGACTTCTCCTGTTTGACTTTTTTTTCTTTTTTTGATTTGTCTGCTCTCTCCTCTTTCAATTCTATAATTGGCATTTAGTATAGCTTGCAAAATATGTTTGATTACTGGGAGGCAGTACATCCAGGTAAATAGGAATGGTGGATTTACTAGATGGTTTCGGCCTCAAAATGGTCCAAACAGTGGACTTGGTATGTTCACAAACTGAAATTACATTAAAAAAATTTGAGCACAAAAGTCATCTATTAATAGGAAGAGTGATATTAACAGAAATAACACTTGGCTGGGAATCCAGACCATGAGGAACTGCCACCTTGCAGCCCCCTCCTGTCATATACTTTTTTGTTTTTGTTTTTGCCTTCTTCATTTGTGAACCTTATACATAGGTTAACCTAGAATATTTCAAACATATTTTCATGCTTCTAGGTTTCTATTTTTCTACTGTCCAAACTAAATAATAAAGATCAGTTTCAGATAAACAGGTATCCCAAGAAAAAGTGTTAAGTATTCCACATAAGTTTGGGCAATACTACCTATTCTATTATTACTTAGAGATTGGTGACTCTGAGAAAATTAATTGTTGGTGAAAACATTTTTAATTTGTAAAGTGTTTTAAACCTAAGAACCTTTGTTTACACAGAGAAGGAATGTGTTATAAATCAGTCCATTTTAAATTGCAAGAACCATATTTTTCTGTAACAACTTCATTACACATAACACTGTGGGACTGTCTATACGTAATATGAACTTGGGAATTTTTAAGAGCAATTGGTCATCATCTCAACTGTCCTTTCAATATACAGATCATCCAGCATAATTTCATCGTTGTTCTTGGAGTAAATCCACATAGGGCAGAAACTATTCTCTGGATGGTGATCATAAACATGTCATAAATGAAAATTGTTGCTTTTCATCAGAACAAAAACAAATGATGTCATTCAAGAGGTCATGTCTTTGCATTAACAAAGTCTCTCTTTTATAATGATCTAAAAATGGCTCTCTCTGTGGAGTTACTGAGAAACTGAAACTGTTTCAGATCAAATAAATGTCCCACAGTAATGTATCTTCCAGAATGTTGAGTTGACAGGAGCTTGCTGGAGCCCATCCCTGGCTGAAGCTAGGATATCACATAAGTCTCCTTTAAAGTGGAAACTTTGCTAAATAATAGTTCACAGTGAACATTTCTGATACAGTATACATTAATCATTAGACTGAGTTATATATTTGTAGTAAGATTTTACAGTAAATATTTTAATAAGTAAAGGTTTCAGAACAACAAGACAATGCCAGTACAAATAAGACTTTCCATAAAACAAAATGATAATTACCAAGATGACCCCAGAATAAGCACCTGAATTGAATTATGAGAATTGGGAGTGAAGAGAAGATACAAATTTAGGAATACCTTCAACTGCAGACTATTTTTTTTTTCTTCCCTTTCCTCCACCACTCCTACTCACTTCTCTGTTCTTGTTTTTTCTCCTTTCTCTGGAGAAAAATAATTTCCCCTCATCTCTCTCTGCTTTTTTTCTTGTCTGCTACCTTAAACATGGTTTGGTCTTTCTCCATTTTCTCTCCCCCACTCGCTTTCCAAACTCTTTTTTTCTGGTTCCTTTTGTCTCATTTCCCTTTTGCTTCTCAACTTTTATTTTGTTTAAACTTTTAAAGGAAAGGAAAGGATAGACTTAATAAAGATTACTATATTTGAGGGATATGTTTTTTTGCATGGCTTAAACATATACATGAATGTAATCATTTGGTTCAAATATTATAGGCTTTTAGTAAATTAAAGCCAACTCATTCTGAGTTTTGTAACATGAGGATTATCTTTTGAAATAATTATGTGGTAGCCTGGCCAGAGGACGGGATTGAGTTTGTGATGAGAGAGATGTGCCAAAGACCAAGCTGGCTTGCTTCTCAGTGTTGCCTTGCCTGAGCGAACTGGCAACTCATAAATGCTTTGGTTGATGATGCGCACAAAAATAGGTGCCTGGGAGGTCAGGCTGCCTGCTGCTATGTGTGGCCAAAAGTTATTCTTGCCAGCTGCTGAGTCCAGCCACAGACTGCTTTTGGCAGAAAGAGGCTTTTCTGGAGCAGGAGATTCTGAAAGACTTTCCCGTGCATATGGCAGGGCATGTTACTGGCTATTGCTCTGAGAAATGAAGGAAAGAAGTACATTTCTAATGAACTTCCCATTCTGAAACATCTCTGGTGGCAAAGAAGCATTTAGATTCATGTCAGGGCATAGAATGTATCCCACTAAGACCCATTCTACTAGAGAAATAGACTGAAAATGCATAAGAAGAGAAACCTAGGAAAGGAAAGGGAATTGCAAAGATAGAGGCTGAGAGGGATATATTGTAGACATGGGAAATCGAAGGAAACATTCTACCCTGTTTGCACTGATGGTAATGTGGATTTATGTTTTGATTTTGTGCATGCAATAAGCACCCACTTTTTTTCTTAGTACCAATAAGCACAAGTATCTCACCACTCCCAGTTGAAGCCCCAGGTTCAGGATATATTTTCTCCATCCTAGAGAAAGTTAGATTCTCCTTTCCACCCCTCTTCTGTCCTTGCCCCCTTCTTGCCTTGTCTGAAGTATTCAAAGCAGCTTAATTGTGCTGAGTTTCCTGGGGAGGTATGAAACAACTCACCAAAAGTTTAAATGTGAACTAGAAAAATGACAATGGCGGTAAGAACCTTAAAATGGAAGTGGAATTGGTGGTGAGAAGAAAAATTTTCTTATGTAACAACAATATCATCATCATAATCATACTTACAAAATTAGCAATAAGCCTTTAGTATCTAATAGTCTGTAGTCAAATATCCCTGATTGCCCTATGAATGACTTTTTAGAATTTGTTTATTGGTAGCAAGTTCCAAATATGTTCCGTGTATTCCAATTTATATTATATCTCTTAAATCTGGACATTCAAATTTATCTCTTAAGGCTGGCATTTTAAATAGACTGTCAACATTGGCTTAATGTTATCTTTCATTTATGATCTTGGCATTACTTGTTAAATTGTACATGCATTCTTTTAAATTGTCAGAAGAAGAAGCAATACATTGTTTACAATACGAGAGTGAATTTACTGAAAAAACAGATTGGGAGGAAATGTAGAAATTATGCAAAGATATTTACTTTACTTTTCAAAGTGAAAAAAAACCTTTTTTTAAAGAAAAATATATGGATCTCTTCTTGAAAGGAAAATTTATATATCTTTTCGTATATTTACATATGCATAAAACACATAAAATAGTAATTTGCATTTTTATTGCTTCATTCCTTTATCAGAAGAAATATGGCCAAAAGTCTTTATTAAGGATTAGATAATTCAATAATGAATTTAAATTTAGATTTTTTTCAGAAACTTATAAGAGCAAACAAAATAATTCTCTGAAATACCAGTTACTTGAATGGTATACCCAATAATGAAAGGTCAAACATGAAATAATTTAAGTCCAAGGTAATTGAGATCCTAAAACTTTGGTGTTGGGGAAACTACAGAGAGCTCACCTCCATCAACAATTGAAGCAACTTAATTTATCTTGGGTCTTTTCTTATGCCAGGTAGTCTATTGCAATGACCCACCAATCTCCATTACCACCTGCTGATACAGTTGGGTTTATCAGAACTGCAATCAAAGAGGAAATAGCACTAACCATAAAGGCTTGACTATGAGCAAGTGAGTGATGCTCAGGTTGGATGGAAGACTTATTTCTGAAGAACTAATTAAGGCCACCTAGTTTATCTTAATCTATTGGGAGAAAGAAGTATGGCCTCTAATTTGAATTGCCATCTCTGAATTGTACAAAATATGGCTGTTTGTGTGATATTTAAACACAAAAATTCTGTATCTTGCATCAAAAGTTGTGGAGAAAACTCATAACCACTATGATAGTATTATTATTGCTGCTGTTTTTGTTAAAGGAAGTTGAAGGTTATCTTGAGATTCGAATCTAGCAAATTGAGAGAAAAATTGCTTTAGGAGAGAGATGTGCTATATGTATGTGTGTGTGTTTACATATATACGTATAGACACTAGGTTTTATTTACCTTCCTAATTTTTGATCTTATAATAAGGAAATAGCTGAAAGGAGTAAAAACAATTGTGTTGCTGGATGTAGAGTTTGGAACTGGAGACAAAGCCTTGCACACCTTCCAGTGGGAAAGGGGTCCTTTTCCCACATGGTCTTGAGCAGCTCTCAGTCTCCTGGTGTCCAGGCTGGTCACTGAAACCAGGTCAAGCTTAGTACAATATCACCCTGGACATGAGGCCCTTTGAATTTTCTGAACTGCAAGTGGAAGTGAATTTTCTTTTTCACTTGAATCATGAGCCTTACGAAGGGGGTATGTCCCATATCCAGTGGAGGAAACCCGTGTGTCTTGAGAGAGATGTGGCCACCATGTAAAGAGAAACAAGCAAGCAGAGAAGGCAGATGCATGGAGGAAAGGCAGCGCTTTCTAAAGAGACCCAGGCTTCTGACTCTCATAAGGACCACAGCGCTTCCTTGGTCCTGGAGCCACCTCGGTGTCTTTCCTAACTATGGCAGTTGTCAAAATGAGATTTTTAGTGTCCTTGAAGGAAGTTTTTATGCACATATGATTACTTGTAATTGCTTTTTACTAATTTACCATTTTTTCACGTGGCAGTTGTCAACATGTAATTTTCCTTAAGATATAGTTCAGCTGCTCTGTTTTTTCATTCAGTTTGCAGTGCTAACATATTTGCCAACCATTTTAAATTTATAGCTAATTAAATTTCAACATTAAGATATCTGATTGCCCTTTTAAATATTTTAATTGTCTAACAAATCCTCCCTCAGTACTAGGATATTCCTATGAATGTAATAAATTAAAATTCTAAATATGATTAATTTAAACACTCCAATACTGTTTGCACACTAAGGAAAATTCTCATTACCTTAAAATTAAGAGGACAAGCCTAAATCAATTACCTACTTGATTAACATGGAATAACAAACTACTTAACCAAATTTTCTCCGAAATTAAAATAATTTAAAACACCAAATATACACAGACCTTTCCTAAATTTAATACAAAAAATATTAGTACTATTATTTGCTTTACTTTCTCTGAACTTAAATTTAAATTCTGAAGGATTAATGACCTTTAACCATGAGGACAACAATTATATTATTCCAGGAGAATTGGATATCACTAAATCAGTTGAATATGGTGTACTGATTCAAATGGCTAAAGATAAATATTGGCCAGGATTTTAAATAGGTCTTGAGATATACTGAAGACATTCTAGGAAATTTTGTTCTTGACCTAAGTGCAATGCTAAGATACTTTATATACCCTAGACCAATAAAGGTGTCTAAGTCCAAATTTTGAAAACAGGGTATGTTTCACATCTGCATACCACAGTTTTAAGTTAAACAATTAATTATTTAATAACTTCTCTTTTGAATGATCAGAGTGAATAAAATTCCTTAACCCCTGGGCAGGTTACTCTACTGATAGATTGGTTTCAACAACCGAACTTAATACCTTGCTTATGTTTTGAATTCCTATTCCTTCTCTCTGCTAGAATAATTGGAGATATTTTAATTGCATCTAATTAGTTTTGGTCAGAATGGTATGATCCTATAAAATTTTCTCTTCTAGTTAAGCTAGTTTGAACTAAGTTTCTGTAACTCTAAACTAAGGAGTCCATACAGTGTAGTAGAAGCCAATGAAGTGACTGTATAAAGAACGGTATTTGCTGTAAGATGAGAACAAGAAAATAGTGTGTTGTGAGCCAAGGGAAAAAGAACTTATTTCCTTAACAGTAACTTTCCTTACGGGTTCCCACATACAAACATATCCTAGGAAGACTACAATTTGAAGAAATTTAAGGATTTTACATTTTCACTTATTTCAGATGGCTAGACATTATGATAAAATCTAGTATTGTGATTCTAGAGTTATGTTAAAAAATCATATTAAGGTATGCATTATTTAACATTTATTCTCCTTCCCAGATTCTTATTTATACTTGTCTATCAAGATTTTTTCTATTAACCCTGATTAACAGTTTGCTCCTTGATCTGCAGGATTTAAATTAAAGTCAAGACCTATTTCTTAAAAATTTATCATCAATCACTGGGCATTGCAAGCATAAAAATGTGTTATGATTGATTTCATTTGCAGGTATAAGTGTAGAGATTCAATTTTCAACTGCTTTCTTCTATTTCAGCCACTTTTTTGCTCACCTCATAAGCAGAAATGGAATCCTTATTGTGGAATTGAAATCTAAGTTGAATAAGTAGCATTTTAAAAGATTTATTTTCTTGCCTTAAAAATTTTTTTTTTACTTGCAGAAACATACTGTGAGCTTATGAATATTCCGGTAGAAAGGAAAGAGAACCACAGCTCTCTCTTTTTCTTATAACAAGTAAAATTTTCTTTCTACTTTTTCCTTACCCTGTCCACATTTCACAGCATCTGTCGGACACCCATCTCATTCCCCACCTTCGCCTGGTGATTGCCACACTAACATCATGTTTGTCATGCTATTTAGCAAAATTAAAAGCCTAGTGATAATTTTACCTAATTCTTCCTTTTTCCACTACAAAATATAATTAATCAGAATCACTGAAAAAGGTGTATATTAAACATCTCAATTATCGTGGAATTATATCCAAACAAGCATGGTCATCAGAAGTGTTTTGTTGGCTAAGTTCTAAGACATGTTCTCCCTATGAGAAAGTACAAAATGGTTTTCTTGATGATAACATTTGACCCCTGCATCCAAAATCTACCACCGCCCTTTCATCTCAGAATCCCATGAGGAAGATTCTATTATTTTGTGTAAAAGAATCACAAAAAGCAGCCCCAGAATACATTGAAATATTCATTCATCCTTGTTTCACTTAAAGATTGCTGAAAGAAATTCTGAACACTGTCATAGGCAGAGAACAAGAATAAGAAAAAATTGCATGGTGAGTGACAGAAGGAGATTAATTAGAGTGGAGTGTAAGGCCTGTCCATGAGGTAAATGCTTTAATTAAAATGCAATATTTATGAAATATTTAAGGTAAATAATTTTGAAATAGCTCATTTTATCTTGGATAATAAAGTATATTCTGTTCAAATATATATTAATTCCCATGGTCATCGCTGAGACTTTATCAAAAGTGCCATCTAGAGTCATAGCAATAAGGTCTTGAATCTCTAGTTTAGAATTGGCTTTTGTAAAGTATAGTAACATAGCCACTGACTTCTAAAATTACTCATAGGTATTAAATTAAATATATAGATATGTATGTTTCTGGTTATAGTTATGAGACCAAATCACACTATTATGTGATAACTGAGATTTGAGAGCCATTACTATAAAGATCACTTTGAAAAGCCAAGTTGCCAAAATAGGTGAATTTTTTTCAATTTGGATGAAGTTGAGGTTTATCTAGTTTGCTTGAAATTAAAGTTTTAGGAATATATTTACATTTTTAGTAAAGTTACTCCATATATATCCATTAAATTAATTTCATGTTCATTCCCTGCCCATCATACTTCAGAAAAGTAACCAAATGGCATGCTTTAAAATATCACTATATCTCAAACATCAAAAAATCAGATTATCCTAATGATTGATTTACAATGTATGTACTTTGTCCATCCTATTGGTTATTTTTATGAATTTTAAATTTTGCTCAAGATCCTGGTTTGGAAAGTATATAATTTTCTATGTTGATAATGGCGATATTTGTATCCTAGATTGTGTGTGTGTGGAATGAAATACCTAGTTGTTTCCTAGTCATGCAATGACAATTTACTCATTGGACAAACTTTCATCATTTTTATTTGTAAGTTACAAGTACACGGTATTTTGTCCTTTGCTTGATTTTCAAAATAGAGATTAAAAAACAACATATCTGACCATAGGATGTAGTATCAGAGAAATGAACCCTAAGCCCTTGCAATTCAATGTGGCACTCACATGTTGATAAGAACAAATTAATTCAGCATGAGCTGGTGTAGGCAAAATGACAGGTACAAGTGAAAAATCCACAGTTGATTTATTTACAATTTTTCCTTTTCGATCTTAATGAAAATTTGTTTTTATTTCTGAATAAATGCAGAATGTGAAATAAATAGCTGTGACCTATGTTTCTTAATCTACTTAGGTCAATTTTATAAACATTTCACATTTAGCATTTGATATGACATCACCTCCCCTGATGGATATCTGAGAGAGAATGTGTGATCACCTGCTGATACATCTCAGACTTTGTTTCAAGGAATGTTCAGCAGGTTTACTTTTCTTGTTACACCAAACTCTTTTGTTTTACTGTTAAATGGATTGAGTGGTTGTATTAGTTAGGGTTCTCTAGAGAAATAGAATCAACAGGGAACACTCACAAATATAGAATTTATAAAACTGTCTCACGTGACCGTCGGAACGCAGAGTCCAAAATCTGCAGGGCAGGCTGTGAAGCCGATGATTCCAAGGGAGGGTCTGGATGAACTCCACAGGAGAGGCTCACCAGCCGAAGCAGGAAGAGCCTGTCTCTTCTGAATCCTCCTTTTTAAAGGAGAATTAATGAACATATTCTCTGGAAAATAAGGCTTCCAGTGATGAGATTGAGCTTCACTCATTGCAGAAGACACCTGCCTTGGCTGATTACAAATGGAATCAGCTGTGGATGCAGCTGACATGATCATGATTAAATTCTATGAAATGTCGTCATTGCAACAGACAGGCCAGCACTTGCCCAACTAGACAAGCAGGTACCACCACTTGACCAAGTTGACACATAAACCTGACCATGACAGTGGTTAATGCTGAGTTTACGTTGTTACTGTTTCTTTCTTGGATGCCTTTGTATAGTTGGCTATTTTTGAGAATTTTTGCCTGCTGCTGTTGTAAGTAGCAGTTGTTTTCCTCTGAACAGAAACTTTACCTGTGGGTGGGAAGGATGACAGCAGAGCAAAGAGGTGTGGGCAATATCCTCGTCTCTCTCTTCTCCCGAGTCTAAAGGAAACTGAGTGTCCTGTGGATGTTCCTACAAATCACAGTGACTGAGAAAATACCAGCTGATGGAAGTGAGGCGAAGAGTGGAGAGGAGGAGACCTAGCAGAGGTGTTAACCAGCGGGAACAAGAGCATCCCCTGCCCTTCCAGTGGCCTTATTCCAACTCTGTGATATTTAAAACACATTAGTAAGAATGATAACAATCAGAAAATGATAACTTCCCATTGAAGCCCGTTTTCTTCACGTAACATAAATGTAAACTCATGGCAAGGAGTAAGACACACACAGACTCAGTCAGGGATATATCTGTCTTAAAAGGTTATAATTAGTAGAAAGTGACAGCTGTCAACCTCATCATGGTTGTACATGTTTAATGAAAGAAATGACTTTCTTTCATTAAACAAAAGTCAATAAAATATTTCTTTATCCAGCAGAGTTTGTGTTAGATGAGAATGGATCATATTGAACTATTAAAATGCAAATATTAAATTATACTCAAACTTATAAAACTCAGACATTTATTTTCTCTTTTATAATATATTTCAGAAGAACTTTGAATTTTTAAAAAGGTAGAGAAAATCTATCGGTGGTGGAGGATCAACATTTATTTTTCTATTATGATTCCACATAGTGTAAGAAGTGATTCATGGAAATACCCATGATGTGCTTGGAGAGGAAGAACAATTTCCTCCCACTATTAGGAACAGCTTGAATTGTGGGGAGGGGGAAATTGCAGATATTTTATGAAGAGGCTTCCCATACAATATGAGATATTAGAAGCAGTGTTTGTCTCATAACACCAATAAGGAGCTAAGAGAGCTCACAAGCTCCTGTATAACGGGATAAATGACTCTTGTATTGTAATTGCAAACAAAGCTGCAGATACAATTCAGAATTCTTTTTATGCTTGCAAATATGTTGCTTATTGTTCCTTATTTTAGATGCAACCTTAATTTGCATTTAAAATTCTGTTAGTATCATATTTTAGTAAGACTAGGTACCTTTTAACATAGATCTATTTTTTTTCCAATTGGAGAATGCTTTTCCAGAGAATATATTCATTAAATTCATGAGGCCAGCACTACTCTCCCTGCTATAATTAAGGTACAGTGCTCACACCTTAACTAGAAAAACATTCACTCCAGAGTTTCATCTCATGGGCAAATTTTTAACTTAAGATTCCAAAAAAAAGGCTTTGGGGCATCTTTTATTTATATATCCCTATATATGGAAGTGTGTTCACATATTTTTAAAATCCCTTCTGCCTGGGGTCATAAGGTAGGTAGATTATTTTTTTTAATTTATACTATTTTTTATTTCTAAAATGTCATATCCCTATGATTTTTTTTTCTAATCAAAATTACACCACCATTAAAGAGAATTTTGATGGGACTTTACATATCTATCTCTTGTTCTTATGCAAACTCAGATTTTTTCCTATATTTTCCTAAATGAGGTGGAGATGTGTATGTCTTCAACTTGAGTGAAATAATGTTAATTATAATATTCAAACTTGCTGGTCACTTTCTATGTGCCAGCCATTTTCCTTGTGACTGTAACAGGGCTAACATAATAGTAACCCTATAAGGTGGGGATATTGGTTTGTGAGCTGTAGGATGCGTGTTGGATGGTAGGACACTTGAATGCAGAACCCATATTTTTATCCATAAACCCAGTCATTTTATATTATAAATTCTGGTCAATCTAATAGATTGATTTGTGTTAAAAATAAACCATGATTTTCAGCTATAAACATTTTCCTATATATATCCTTCCAACACACTGTGCATTGTTGATTATATTTTCAAAATGTATTTATAACTTGTTTATAACATTGTTAAAATCAGCTTAAATAACCATACTGAGTCTTCTAGGATCCTTATTGTAGATATTGGCACAATATTAAGAAATAATAATAAATCCGTCCTTTAGGGACCCATGAACCTCTACAATTGTCATTTTAATTTGACCTGGGGGAGCAGAGATTGGGGTCTACTAACAGATATAGATTGCAACTGGAGTTATTTCAAGTCTCACTTCCAACTAAAATCAAATGAAACACAGAAAAAAGAACTGTTCATAATCACTTTTAAACAATCACTTTTGATCTGTGACACTGAGGAAAATGACAAAAAGAAGTGAATTAGCTAAGAAATAACTGTCAATAATCCTAGAAAAAGCTACCTAGGAATTCCCATTGTGCTTACTTGAAAATTTTTAATTTAGACCTATTGCGGGGGATTTCTTAAATAATACTAAATGATGCACTTGTCTGTTTTAAGTCAGAGGCCATCTGTTGGATCGGTGACATGCTTATTGGCGATTTCGTCATTCTAGAATATTTTAGGACAGTTTTGAAATTCAGTTCCTTTTTTCCATCCTTGCAGCTTGCCTTCTGATCCCTGCTGCAAGAACTTGTAAAGAGATCAGGAGACAGCAATATTCTTGTCCTTTCGGAAATTTGTGTGTAGGAAAGCAAGTAAATGCATATTCACCATGTGCATAGTTCATGGAGTGGTGAGGACAATATGAGCCTCAGAGGAAATGATTGTTTCACAACAAGGAACTCATGCATTTCAAATTGTTCGACACCTGGGCTTGAAATAAGTCCATACTCCTGTCGGTTAATGCTGCTGCCGTTGTACTGGCAAGAAGACTGACAGCTTGAACGGGCATTCACAAAGTCATACAGCGCGTTAATTCTGGTAATGCGTCTTTTTTTTTTCCTGATTGGCATGATTACAAGAAAGAAATTGGCCATATCTTCCTGGATCTGCATCTGGCTGCATGGCACAATGAGAACAGAGATTCTGCATTGAGTTTATGGATTTTGATTCTCATTGAATCTGCTTGTACAAGTTTATTTTGCTCAGAATGTTTAAAACAATCTTACCTGGCATAGGATTGCTTTCATATCCCTCATTAAACTATAGGATTATACATAGTCTTTTAATTTCTGTTGCCTTTTCCTCAACTCTCCATGAGGCTTGGCCTTTACCTTATAAAAGATTATAGACTGCAGTGCAGAAAGGATAAAAATTTGGTTGTTCTGTTTGTGCACAAACATGGTTTTCAGGAGATTTATTCTCTTATATCAGGTACTGTTAAACAATACATTAAGCTTCTCTTTACTTTCCTTCTCTTTGCATTGTCATTGAACCATATATACGCAGAGGCTCAGGCAGAAATCCCTGAAATATCTAGTTCAAGGTTCCCAGCTCTCCCCTTCCATCCTAATTTTCCTTTTCAATTTATGCCCTGTGCAATCTGTATTTAAGGTTTATTTTGCCTCTTTTCAATTGCAGCTACGCACATTATCTTTGTAGTTACTGGGAAAAGGGGAATTGAATCAGCTAATCATAGGTCTGGGGGAAAAAAAAACATGATTGTTCCTCTGAAACCTTAGAGGAAATCTGACAGCACTTTCTGTAGCCATTCATATCACTTTTTTTGAAAACAAGCCTTGTCTTTAATCTGTTATTTGATTTCAAACCTGTTTTTGATCCATTATTCACTTTGAAATTCAACCTTTGTTCAGACATTCACTTTAGCCATATATTCTAAAATTGCAACCACAGTTCTGAGAGATGGAGCCTTGGAACAGTGGCATTTTCTTAATTTCCCAGATCATAGAGATAGAAAATATCAAGCTGCCAAATTCCTCTCGCCGGGCACCAGCTCCAAGAAGCACACTGATGTGGATTCAAGATATTAGAAAATGCATTTATTTTTGTTGTTATTAGCTACATACAGAAATCATGTAACCTAATAACTAACCAGATATGAAAATGTTTCCCAGGTCTTTCAATGAGCAGCAAAATTCTGGGTGATTAGTACACACTGTCTATGTGTTGGTTTGTCCTAGTCAGCGTCCAATAAATAACATTTTTCCTCACCGCCTAAAATAGTTTAATTTGTAAAATAATGTAAAACAATAAAGAAGGACAGCAAAACATCATTTTATTACCAACAATTGTTTCAGTTGAGGACACAACCCAGTAAGCCTGCTTCTAAATGTCAGAATTGCCCACACTCTTTGGTTCCCAGGCAGGAGCAGATCACTTTCTGCTGTGCTGAGACTGTGGGGACATGGCAGCTGAGGTCATCCTTGGACTGGCTGCCTCCTACGTGTTATTCTTCCCGAGTTTTCCAATCAGTAAATCAGTTTACTTCTTTAGAGAAACTCGAGTAAAGGGACAAAGAGATGCCAGAAGCCATGCTAAGGAAAATTCCTCCTCATGGAAACGTGGAGAGAAGAATAGATATTACCTTCCAACAGTATGCAAAATTTGCTCAAAAATTTGAAAACAGTTCACTTTCTCAAATGAATTAACCCCGTCCCCCACCAATAATCTTATTCAGTGGCTTCTCCTTTCATGGAACATTAAAAAGTTAAACTTTCACTTAATTTGTGGACTTCTTAAAAATCCAGAATTAAATGCATCCCAAACCACATGAAATTTTATTTACAAAGAACCACTGTCACAAATACCTTCTTCAGTTCTACTTCTGTATTCTATCTTTTTAACACAGAGGAATTTTCACTCTACAGAGTTTTCAGAAAACAAATTACAGTTGATCACTGGCAGATGGTGATCGATGCTGGTGATTGTATTACTGCATTACAATTGTAATTCAACCATCCTCACCCAGAAAATATGATACTTTCTATTCTTTTACTTGGCAACAGAATTTACTATTTCTCTTGATTCCTGATCAGTCATCTTATTGATTAGGCTTCAAGGAGTTTAACTCATTTGTAATAAAGGTTTAGATTTAAGTGCTAATAACAGATTAAATTATTTGTTTCTCTAGGGCTATTCATGTTGTTTTAACCAAGTGCCTTTTTTGTGTGTGAGATCAGAGAAAGTTGAGAGAGTAGAAATAGTTGTATTTTTATCACTTACCTTATCTCATTCATACCACTGGTGAGGAAATTAGCCTGAATCTATTTTTTAAATATTTCAGGTCTTTTTAACACTAAATTTTATCACTAGGTAACCTAGTTGGATGTAGCCCAGTTTCATTTAAAATATTTACTTTAATTATTCATCTCTTCAACCTCTGTTTGAATTATCTTGTTTTTAAATGTGTTTTTCTCATAGATGTTTAACGAATGTTTATAATGTGTATAACTCAATGTCTAGGGCATATGTGTCAGAAAGGAATTTGAAGAAAATTCATAGATGATTATTATTATCTTCCCTATCACAATTGAGAATTCTGCCCTGGTATACAAACTCCCACCTGATTTCTCAGTCTTCTCAGCCTAAACTCTTAAGCATTATAACATCGTTCCTACCAGAATCTTGTGTCAATCTTTTCAATGAAATCTTCACCTCACAGCGTTAGAACTTTTTGGTGACTTTCTTTTGCAATGGATTTAAGCTGCTGTTTTCTCACATTTCAAATTGAGCTGCTTGAATAGAGGGGAAAATGCCCATGATAAATTGGATCACATCCCATTGGAAAGAAGAACCTCTCTGGACCTTCCCATCTCAAGATGTACTCCTGACATATGCACATGTACATGACAATTAAGGAATTCAGAACTGATGACAAAGGTTTGTCCTACATATCTAAGTTTTTGATTTATAGGATCAAGTATAATAATAGTAATATGTACCATCTATTTACTCCCTATTTTATATCACAGTTGCTATTTCAATTGATACCTAGAAAAACCTACACATTTTGCAGTTCTTATTATTTTCTGAGGCTCAGAAGTTATGCTTTAATAGATGGGTTTGTTTATTTGAAAACAAAATGAGCCAAAAAGGGCTTTTTCTCTTGGATATTTTCATTCATGATTCAACTTTGACTTCCAAAATCTATTTATCTCTATACGAATTGAATTTCTGAGAGAAAGAAACTGAATTGTCACATTAGAAGAAACCAATTTTTTTTGATACATCAGCTAAATAGAGAAGGGGGCAGATTCATATAAGACAAAAATAGGAATTGTAGTAGAGAAGAGAGAATTTTTGCAAATTAAATTGCAACAAGTGTCTACTAAAATCACTCCCAGTAGGAAATATCCAAGTATTCGAATCAATTAAATTTTTTCCTCATGTATTCATTCTGATACTCTATTAGAATATGCATAGTAAGTTTCACTTTCTCAGTTTACCAGGGCTGCTATCTCGAAATACACAGGCTGGTTCACTTAGCTATCTCCTTAAGTTTCTTCCTGTGGCTTGTACTCTTGCTCTGTCATCTGTGTTTCTATTTAGATTCCTCTGTTTATAGGGACTTCATTCATATTGGATTAAGGCCCACTCTGATTCAATTTGGCCTCATTGAAATCGGATCTTTGAAGTTCCCATTTACAAATGAGTCCACTGATGGGGGTTAGGACTTGAATATGTCTTTGTGAGGGGCATGACTCAACCTACCAAGCTCATCCTTCATTACTAGTAGAATGTGGGGTTTTGTGCCAATTTCTTAGGATCCTCTTAGAGTTCCACATCTGTTTTCACTATGTAATCCTCATCTTCTCCGGGACTGTCCAACTACGTGCATGCTTCCTACTGTTACAACTTTTAAATCCACACTTCTAGACCCAGAAACCTAGCCATTACATAGATTAATGCTCCATGAGTTTTTCTTATTAGCGCTAAAAATTAATATAAAAATAAATTCTGAATGAATTTTCTGTCTTCTCCAAAACTTCATATCTTGCCTAATTATCCCAAATGGCCCCAGAGTCCAGATAACATTTCAAATCAAACTGAGAATGATCTTTAACCCCTCCCTGTATCAGTGTAGTGTTTTGTTATTTCTTCTTCCTAATATCTTTCAGGTACCCTCTTCCTTTTCATCCTCTTTGCTACTGACTCATTTCGGGTTTTTCTCCTCACCTGTTTGTATTCTATAGCATGCATCCCCTTACTGGTTTCCCTAATTCCATTTAATGTCATTTAAATCTTTTTCTACCATGGATATGGAAAAGTCCTCCTAAAATGGAAGTCTGATTATGAATCTCTCTTACCAAACATTCTTTAATAGTTCTCCCATTTGCTACAGAATGAATTCCATTTTTTTTATGCAATATAAGCCTTTGAGTATCTCATTCTGCCTTTTGACTCTCCCGTATCTCTGTCCTTTCTTTCTTTATCTACCACATCCCCCCACCACTCACACTATCTGGTATATGGGAAATATGGGAAAATATATTTAAATGTAGGAAAACATATTTAAAATGGTTGTTTTCTCCATAAAAGCACATGTTTTTTCCTTTTCCTAGAAGACTTTTTTCTGACTCCTTAAAGTTTCCTTTTTGTTTTGTTTTTTTTTTAATTCAGAACCCAGCTCAAATATTTGTACCTTTTTGAGGACTTTCCTGTTATACCCAAATGAGCCCACAGTCTCTTTACTTCATTTTTCCTCTCTACTTTTTCATATCCTGCATAGTTCCATAATTTTGCTTATTACTCAGTTTTAAATGTATCATTTTTTTTTCCAAGATAAAGTCTTTAGGAGTGGAGCCATCTTTCATTTCCTTGCATTTCCAGATCTTATTACATTACCTGATACATTGTAGTTGATCAATGAATGCTTTGAATATATGAATGGTCCTGTGCTTTGGACCTTTTTCTTCCTCTTCACATGAATACTACCTGCCTTCTGCTCACTCTTTGCCAGTCAAAATCTCACCCATTCTTTCTGGTGCAGCCCAGCTCTCATCTCTTCCAGGGCACATTCACTGACCAATTCAGCACTCCATTTTTTACATCATAATTGAAATATATCCATCATGATGACACTTATTTAGTAGTCTTAGGCTAGGGTATAGGCAGATTCAATTTATTTCCACTCTCTCCAGTACATATGTTTGTTCATAATCTCTGGAAACACGATCTAAGGTAAAGAGGGCAGCTGTGCAAAGAGACTCAACACTGTCCTCATTTACTTTTCTCTGTCATCATCATAGACAATTCCCAATGTTCAAATAAATCATTGGGACCACAGAATTTAATGAACTTTCCAAAGTCATGCTTTTTTCAACCTCTGTTGTGCTCAGCAGAATTGGAATCAATATTTTTTTCTATTTCCAGGTAATCTTACCTTAAGATTTCTTTGTAAAGGATATTTTTCTACAATGCATTTTTCTGGATGTTTTGTATTTCCATATATAATGTCTTTAAGGTGGCAGGAATATGGAATTCTAATCACAAGAGGTATGTCTGTTTTCCAGTTATATTGCAGCACTGCATAGATTATTAGCTGATGCTTGAATGGCAACAAGGAATAATATAGGAAACGCGGGGTGAGGAAGAATGTCCTCTCTAACTGCATAGAAACTTTATACTCCATATCTGTATCTATTCAGACAAGTGACTTGAGTAAATTGTTTGAATGAGCTTAAGGTCTTGTTCTGAACCAATGTAGTTGTTATATATTAAGAAGCAATTTCAGTAATTCAGAAAAAATTTAAATCCTTATTCTTGATGCATTTGGGAAGCAAATCTAGCGTAATTGTCAGGTTTGCATATTTTAGAGTGAAACCGGATCCAAGCACTTTTGTCTCTCCTAAATGAATAGTCTCAGGCAGTTAACTTCTTTTCTGTAAATCTCACTGAAAATAGTGATAATAATATAACTTAACTCATAGGGATAATGTGAGGACTGAAGAAGTAATCCTCATTAAGAAGCATAGTCCTCACTAACACAAGCATTAGCAATTGGAATGAAGATTATTATTATTTTGGTTCTATATTTTGTTAAAAATGTAGGCTACATATTAATGAACTTCAAACTGAGACCCAAAATAATATGTGGCATTATCAATCCATTCCTCAAATATTCAGGGTCCGTATGATTAAAATATGTTTTTCAAAAATATACCGTGGCTCTGCATGAGAAAGTCTAAGAATGAAATATAACATTTCTCATAAAATTAGTTTAAATTTCAACGTGGTATCAACCTAAATACCAGCTGAGTTTTGTTTACAATTTAAAAATATTTCAACAGTATGTTTGAAAGCCGGTATCTATAAATAGAGCCAATAAATTAGAAAGTAAGAAAAAATAAATGACTCCTGTTATAAAAGATAATGAATTAGGGAGGAATAAAGAAGAGAACAATATGGTATCGGAGATCAGGACTTTTTTAAAAGCTGATAAGGGAAAATTCTAAAAATGCATATTTAGTTACATATATATAATAAGTTAGAATCAATAAAAATGATATTTTGAATTTGTGTGATAAGGGAGCATTATAGTTGGGTAACTTTTATGAAATAAAAACATAAGAACTTATTAATATTATTTTATCCCAGAAAAAAACTTCTAAATGAAATAAATATTTAACTGTGAAATGAAACATTAAATTATCAGGAGAAAATAAATAGAACTATGTTTAATTTATGCTTAACAAAGACTTTCTTGTATTAACACACAAGGATAGAAAATACAAAAGTAAAGACTGACATATTTCACTATATGAAAATGTGAAACTTTTGTACCACCAGAAGACAAAAAAATTTAAAAGACAAATGAAGATTTCAACTTCACATAACAAAGGATGGATATTTATGAAACGTTACAAGTCATAGAAATCACGTTGGATGTGCTGTAATGTGATTTTGCTACATTTTTGAGGTTATTCAATTCTGCTATAGAAAAAAAAGAAAATAGAGTGAATGAAAACAAATAGAAAAGTGGGGCAATAAGAGTGCTGCTTGTAGATAGGATGAGTTGAAAAGACTGAGTCATAGTTATACCTCTCCCCTAACAACGGTATCACCCCAGTATTTGACCACCACTTGATGACACCAGTATAGTCCCCTTCTGGCTCCATCTATGCTCTATCTGAAAAAGCAAAATAAATCCATGACTGTTCAAGAGGCGAAATGGTGGGGTCACAGCTGTGTATCCCCACCTACGCCTGTGTCTCTCTGGTGGGGCATGTATGAGCACAATCAGACATCTTCTGTCCAGTTGGACAGAAGTCTTGCTCCAGTTTCCTTAACCATAGTATCAGCAGAGAAGGTTGATGTGGCAGAAAGAAAGCCAGGACATATGGACTTTACCTGTTCCAGGCCCCAAGTGTGTGTCCCCTCCTCACACTTGCCCACCTAGCCTAAGTTTGCCAGTTGACCCTGTCACTGTTAAAATATATCAATTTTAAATTGATTTATTAAACCATGTGATTGAATTATTCAAGTTTAGTCAGTTCTGTGACTTCTAAGTACATTACTGGCAGTGATTGGGGTTATCCTAGCATCAAGGGGATTTCTCACAGGATATGCTCCAAGGGGTGGGGGGATAAAAGGTATTCAGCAGGCATTTCATAAAAAAAGAAATACAAATGAAAAAGTAAAATAAGTAAACACATGAAAAAACTGTTCCAATTAGTGACTAACCAAGGACATACTAACAAAAAAATAGTAAAATCATTTTTACTTCTCACATATGAAGATTTATAAAAGAATAATAATGGCTAGTTTTGATAAGGATGTGACAAAATGGGCATTCTATTATACAGCTAATTGGGGCATAAATTAATAAAAACTTTCTGGAGTGCAGTATGACTATATATATATATATGAAATCACATAAATATTGCATTCTGTTTGACCAAGCAATTCTTCTAGTAATACAGCATAAGTGTATAATTAAAAAATGGTGTTGTTGAGTTATATTGACATGCTAAAACATTCATTTTGTATTCCTAATTCAGAGTATGTGTGCTGGAGTCCCTTTGAAAATCATACCTATTTGTATAGTTATACACATAGATAATACCCCAAAGGAAATATTACGGTTGTTATTTGTTACTTCAACATGGAAGGAATATTTGTTTTTGTGGGTTTTTTTTCCCCTTTGACTTTTTGAATGCTTTTATTTGTGATGTTTCTAACTACAAACAATGATTACTTTGGTATAATGTATTTGAAGAAATGCCCTTTCATTACTTAATCATATTATTCTGAAATATAGCACAAATGCCTAAACTATAAATGCACAGGCTAACCAATAATTCTAAAAGAAATACTCATACAACCATGTTGACAAATGGAATTGCCACAACCCAAAGCCACCCAACGTACCTCTTCTTGATTCTTTCCTCTCAAAGGATGTTTTTAGGCAATGACTTTCCTTCCTTTATGATAATCACTTTTTACCTCTTCTTTACCCAGTCTACATAGTCATCCTTACATCTTGAAGTTTAGTCCTGCTGATTAATAACGATTTAACAAATGTAATCATACTACTTGTATTCTTCTGCATATATGGTGTATGCTGTGAGGTTTATTTTGGAGGTGTCCTTGAAAACATGGAGGAAACTCCCTTCTATTTCCAGTTTTCTAAGAGTTCTCTTGTTTATGATTTCATCGAATGCATCTCTGCATATTTTAAATAATTATATGATTTTTAAATCTCTGTTAATATATTAATATAATGAATTGTATTGATTCCTTTCTAGTCTTAAACCCATTTTGCATTCTTGCTATAGAAGCATATTGTTCATGTTGGGATTCTTGTCTGTGTGTGTGTGTGTGTGTGTGTGTGTGTGTGTGTATTCTTCACCATGATCATCTCCAGAACATTTGCATCACTCCAGAAAAGGAAATAAAAAAAAAAAGAACTCATGCATCCCGCACACCTCACCTCTCCCTCCCATTGACCCACAGCACTTCGATTTACCCAAACTCTACTCCCAACTCCTCCTATTGTTAATCTATCATTTATCTTTATTTTTTCTTTTACTCGTCTGTCTACACCCAGGACAAAGGAACATCAACACAAGGTCTTCACAACCACACAGTCACACTGAAAAAGCCACATAGCTACACAGTCTTCTTCAAGAATCAAGGCTACCAGAACACAGTTGAACAGTTTCAGGTACTTCCCTCCAGCCACTCCAATATACCACAAACCAAAAAGGATTATCTATATAATGCTTAGCAAACCTCCCCAGATTAACCTCCCAGCCCTGTTCGAAATCTCTCAGCCATTGAGACTTCATTCAGTTTCATCCCCATGTAGGAATTCTTTTATTTTTACTACTATTTTGCTTAGAGTATTTACATCTCTTTTTGTGAGTGAGATATCCCTGTCGTTTTCATCTCTCATACTTCACTTACCAGATTTTGGTATCAGGTTTAGGCTAACCTCATAAAAAGCTGGAGAATGTACTCTCTGAACCTAGTCCTTTGAAGATTTTATGAAATATTGGAAAATTTTCTGGCGTGGGCAGATTGATGGTCTCCCAAAATGTTCATGTACTAGTCCCTGGAATTTGTGACTATATTACCTTGAAAAGCAAGAGGGACTTCGCAGATGTGACTAAGGATAGGGTCTTTGAGAAAGTGAGTAACCTGGATTATGTAATGGGCCCAATCAGATCACACACATCTTCAAAAGGGTTGAATCTTGCCTGGCTATGGTCAGAGAAAGAGATGTGATGATGGGAGCAGATGGCTTAGAAGATGGAGAAATCCATGCCTAAGCCAAGGAATGCAGGCAGCTGTTAGGAGTGAGGAAAAGTAACAAAACAGATTCCACCCTGTAGCCTCCAGAAAGCAACACAGCACTGGCAACCTCAATGTTATTCTAATGAGCCACATATTAGGCTTCTGATTTATTATACTTCTGTATAAGATAATACATCTGTGTCATTTTAAGACATCAAATTTCTGGTAATATGTTAAAATAGCAATAGAAAACTACTAAAATTTCTTTTGTGAATTTATTTGTTTTCTCTAAAATTTTGCCGCACTGGGTCCTACATTTTGTGACATGCAATAATTTCATATATTTCTACTTAAAATATTCTTTAACTTTCATTCTTATTTATTTTTTGGCCCTGGATTATTTAGAAGTGCATTTTATTATTCACAAACATCCTGTATTATATTTATAATTGAGTTCAAATGTAATTCCTTTTAGTGAGACACTATAGTCCATGTACTTTTGATCTTCCTTTGAAACCTCTGTTGTTGAGAATTGCTGTATGTTCCAATATGTAGTCATTTATAAAATATTCTTCAGTACGTTTTAAAATAGTGTGTATTCTTTGGTTATTAGAAAGACTATAATTATTTATTAGGGCAAATTCTCTCATTATGTTGCAAAAATGAGCAAATGTTTAATGTTTTTTTGGTTGCTTGTTCTGTCAGTTAGTGAGAGAAATGTTTAAAAATCTCCCACTATGAATTTGTAAAACTTTGCCTTGTACAATTCTTCTTTTATGCATCATCTATGTTACTTTGTGCAAAGATGAAATAATTCTATCTTCCTGGTGAAGTGGAAATGATTATCGTTATGAAGTAATTCTCTTTATCTTTACTAATGCTTTTGGTTAGAAATTGATTTGTTTGGATAGTAATACAGCTATACTAGCTTTTTTTTGTAGGGGGTGGGGGCAGGGTGGGCGCACGGGCAGGCTCTAGTAATCAAACCCGGGTCTCCGACATGGCAGGTGAGAATTCTGCCACTGAGCCACCATTGCACCATCCTATACTAGCTTTATTTTTTTTAAATTTTTTTATTGTATAGTATAACATATATATATAGACAGATAGATAGATATAGATAAATAGATATAGCAAAGAAATAAAAAAGCAATAGTTTCAAAGCACTCTACGACAAGTGGTTACAGGACAGATCTGAGAGTTTATAATGGGCTACCATACGACCTGCATATATTTTTTCCTCCTAGCTGCTCCAGAATATAGGAGGCTAGAGGGTTTCACACATTCTTATCATCACAACTGACATTGTCCTTCCTTTTTTGTAAACAATAACATATATACAAAAAAGCTATAAATTTCAAAGCACAGCACCACAATTAGTTGTAGAACAAATTTCAGACTTTGACATGGGCTACAATTTCCCAATTTTAGGTTTTTACTTCTAGCTGCTCTAAAATACTGGTGACTAAAAGAGTTGTTAATTTAATGATTCAGCATTCATATTCATTTATTAATTCCTATCTCCTATGTTTACTTCCACCACCACCTTTGATCTTTCCATACCTCTCTTTGGGGTTGTTTGGGCTATGGCAGTTCTAAATTTTTGATATTGGAAGAGCCTGTCACAAATATGGGATAGGGAGATGGATCTATCTGATGTTCTGGAGAGGCTGGGCTAGGTTTCAGGACCTATCTGGACCAAGGACCCATCTGGAGGTTGTAGGTTTCTGGAAATTACTCTAGTGCCTGGAACCCTTGTGGAATCTTATATATTGTCCTTGGTGTTCTTTAGGATTGGCTGAAATCGTCCTGGTTGGGGATTGGCAGGTTATGATAGGTAGCAAGGTCTAACTGAAGCTTGCATAAGAGCAACTTCCAGAGTAGCCTCTCAACTCTATTTGAACTCTCTCTGCCACTGATACTTTATTAATTATACTTCTTTTCCCCCTTTTGGTCAGAATGGAATTGTTGATCCCACAGTGCCAGTCTGGATTCATCCCTGGGAGTCATTTCCCATGTCACCAGGAAGACTTTTACCCCTGGATGTCATGTCCCACATAGGGAGGAGGGCAATGATTTCACTTGCAGAATTGGGCTTAGAGAGAATGAGGCCACATCTGAGTAACAACAGAGGTCTCCCAAAAGTAACTCTTAGGGATGCCTATGGGTAGTCTAAACTTCTCTGCTACCTACATAAGCTTCACAAGAGTAAGTCTCATGATAAAGGTCATGGCCTATTGATTTGGATGTCCCTAAAGTTTGACACGGTATCAGGGGATTCCCTGATGGTAAGGTTTAATAGTTCCATAGACTTTCTCCCCTCCTTCAGGAGACTTTGTCAATACTTTTTGATTACCTGCTTAATATAATTTAGGATGTTTGCAGGCATTACAATAATCTATACAGATTAAAGGACCTCTTATTTTTTGCTTCCTGTGTTTCAGTTGTTCAAATGAGCTATACTGATAGGTTGAATTAGATTATGCACTACAGAAAATTTCAGTTCCAGATCAAATAAAACTTTCTTCCATTGGTCTCAAAGAGCATGTGTGTTTCTAAAATATAGACACAGTCTTCCTTAACCCTATGTTCTGAATTACTTTAACCCCAATCTGTTTGGCTTCATTCTTATCTCTAAATATCAGATTATATATATAAACAGCCTCTCAAAATCCAGAAATAATAATCACCACTCCAGACTTAATGTTTCTGCTCTAAAAGCTTACAATCTAGGTCCCTGTTTTCTCATGAGCGTTTTCTAAAGGTGACCATACCATTGTTGCTTTTTCGTTTCTGGCTTATTTTGTCTCACCAAATGTCCCACATGTTCATTTACATCCTTGCATTCCTCACGGCATTCTTCCCTTTTGTAGCAGCACGACCTTCGTTCATAAGTATCCACCATCGTTCGCCAATCTACTTCTCTGTCAGTGCATCCTTCAGCCACCTGCATATGTCGTACATCATGTAGAGGGCCCAAAGTCCACAGTCCATCAGCATCCTCAATTTTAGATAAGTTCACTGTTTCCAAGAGACAGAAAACTAATAAACACACTCTCACCAAATAGGAAATCTGAACCTCCTCTTAATCCTTGTCCCTCACCCCATTATTTACCTCTGCTGTTACTGTGGTAGTGCTGATGGTTTCCTTTTGAACGCAGCTCACAGCACACAATAGCGGTTTTCCCACTGTACCCTGGACTTAAACACTTTATGCAGGAATCATATCTTTGGAGTAATTCTTACAAGAACTCATTCATATTTCTAGTGTGAGTCAGTGGGACACATAGGTCTATACAACCCCTTTCAATTTTGTTCATCTTCAATATGGTAATATTACTTCTAGACCCACTAGAGAATCATCTTCACTCCTATTTATTCCTTACACTGGGATTCAACCTCATTAGCTAACAGTTCACCCATCTCTAGCTTCCATGTATCTCTACGTCCCCTATCTCTATCTCTAAGTCCCCTATATTTTATATTGTAAGCCTCTGATTATACCTTTATGCTGGTCATAAAAGTGGAATCATATAGTATCTGTCCTTTGTGTATGGCTAATTTCACTCAGCATTATGTCCTCAAGGCTCATCGATCTTGTCATGTGCTTCAGGACGTCATTTTGTCTTCCTGCTGCATAATATTCCATCATATGTATATACCACATTTATTGATCCATTTGTCTGTTGACAGGTATTTGGTTTGTTTCCATCTTTTGGCAATTATGAATAATGCTTCTATGAACATCAATGTGAAAATATCTGTTTGTGTTGTCACTTTCAGCTCTTCTGGGTATATACCAAGTAGTGCTATTGCTGGGTCATAGGGCAACTCGATATTTAGCTTCCTAAGGAACTGCCAAATAGTCTTCCATAGTGGCTGCAACATTATACATTCCCACCAGCAGTGCATAAGTGTCCCAGTTTCTCCACATCCTCTCCAACATTTATAGTTTTCTGTTTGTTTAATAGTAAGCATTCTTATAGGTCTGAGGTGGTATCTCATTGTAGTCTTGATATGTATTTCCCTTACAGCCAGTGAAAATGAGCATTTCTTCATGAGCCTTTGAGCCATCTGTATTCGCTCTTCAGAAAAATGCCTGTTCATATCTTTAGTCCATTTCATAATTGGATTGTTTATTCCTTTGTTGTTGAGTTGTATGATTTCTTTGTATATACAGGAAATCAAAACTTTGTCTGATATGTGATTTCCAAATATTTTCTCCCATTGAGTTGGTTGCCTCTTCACCTTTTTGACAAAATCTTTTGAGGTGCAGAACCATTTGATTTTGAGATATTCCCATTTATCCATTTTTTCTGTTGTTGCTTGTGCTTTGAGTATAAAGTTTAGGAAGCTATCTCTTATTACTATGTCTTGAAGATGTTTCCCTACATTTTATTCTAGAAGTTTTATGATGTTAGTTCTTATATTTAGGTGCTTGATCCACTTTGAGTTAATTTTTGTGTAGGATGTAAGATAAGGATCTTCTTTAACTCTCTTGGCTATTGATTTCCAGTTTTTCCATGCCCAATTATTGAAAAGACTATTTTGTCCCAATTCATTTTTATAGCATCTTTACCCAGTTTGGCGTTATTAGCTTTATAAAATGAGTTAGGTAGAGTTCCCGTTTCCTCAATTTTTGGGAAAAATTTGAGCAAGATTGGTGTTAGTTCTTTCTGGAATGTTTGATAAAATTCCCCTGTGAAGCCACCTGGCCCTGGGCTTTACTTTATAGGAAGATTTTTGATGACTGATTGAATTTCTTTACGTGTGATTGGTTTGTTGAGATCTTCTACTTCTTCCTGAGTCAGTGTAGCTTGTTTGTGTGTCTCCAGGAATTTGTCCATTTCATCTAAGTTGTCTAGTTTGTTGGCATATAGTTGTTCGTAGTATCCTCTTTTGATTTCTTTTATTTATTTAGGGTCTGCGGTAATGCATGCCTTCTCATTTCTGATTTTGTTTATTTGCCTCCTCTCTCTTTTTTGCTTTGTCAGTCTTGCTAGTGGCCCATCAATTTCATTGATTTTCTCAAAGAACCAACTTTTCGCTTTATTGTTTCTTTCTATTGTTCTTTAGTTCTCCCATTCATTTATCTCTGCTTTAATCTTTGTTATTTCTCTTCTCCTGTTTGTTTTGGGGCTAGTTTGCTGTTTTTCTCAAGTTCTTCCAGATTTGCTGTTAAGTACTCAACTTTTGCTCTTTCTTGTTTTTAAATATAGGCATTTAAGGCAATAAATTTTCCTCTCAGCACAGACTTTTTCGCATCCCATAAGTTCTGATAAGTTGCATTCTCATTTTCATTCATCTCCAGATAACTACTGATTTCTCCTGCAATTTCTTCTTTGACCCACTGATTGTTTAAGAGTGTACTATTTAATCTCCATATATTTGTGAATGTCCTCGTTTTTTGGTGGTTATTCAGATCCAACTTCATCCCATTGTGATCAGAGAAACTGCTTTGAATAATTTCAACATTTTTAAATTTATAAAGACCTGTTTTGTGCCCCAGCATATGATCTATCCTGGAGAATGTTCCATGCGCACTAGAGAAGAATGCATAACCTTGTGCTTGGGGTGCAATGATCTATATATGTCTGTTAGGTCTAATTCATTCATCAAGTTATTTAATGTCTCTATTTCCTTGTTGATCTTCTGTCTGGTTGTTCTATCTATAGAGGAGAATGGTGTATTGAAGTCTCCTACAGTTATTATTGAAACATCTATCACTCTGTTCAGTTTTGCCAATATCTGACTCATGTACTTTGGAACTCCTTGACTGGGAGCATAAACATTTATGATTGTTACATCTTCTTGGTGAACTGACCCTTAATTAGTATGTAGTGTCCTTCTTTGTCTCTTATGATGTCTTTAAATTTAAAGTCTATTTTATCCGATATTAGTATAGCTACTCCTGCTTCTTTTGGTTACACTTTGCATGGGAAATCTTTTTCCACCCTTTCACTTTCAATCTATTTGTATCCTTGTGTCTAAGTTGAGTATCTTGTAAGAAGCATATAGCTGGATTATGTTTCTTAATCCATTTTGCCAGTCTGTATCTTTTAATTGATAAATTTAGTCCATAGTTATTCAAAGTTATTACTGAAAAGGCAGTTCTTGATTCCACCACTTATCTTTTTTTATTTGTCAGATCTATATATTCTTTTCCCTTTTTCTCTTTCATATTATTTAAATTACCCCTAATGGTACTCTTCAATTCTGTACCCTCCTCCAGACCTCTCTCTCCTGTCTTTTTTTTTCCAGCTGGCAGAACTCCTTTTACAAATTCTTTCTTGTAGGGCTAGTCTCTTGTTGACAAATTCTTTCAAGACTTCTTTGTCCATGAAAACTTTAATCTCTCCCTCAATTTTGAAGGACAATTTGGCTGGGTACAGAATTCTTGGCTGGAAGTCTTTCTCTTTCAAGATCTTGAACATATCATACCACTGCCTTCTTGTGTCCAAGATGCTAGTTGTGTCAGTAGTTTGAACTCAGTCTTATTTTATTTTCCTTCGTATGTAGTAGATTGTTTTTCTCTTGCCACTTTCAAGATTTTCTGCTTCTCTTCAACACTTGACAGACTGATTAGTATGTGCCTTGGGGAAGGCTATTTGGATTTGTTCTGTTTAGAGTTCTTTGGGCTTCTTTGACTTGTATATTTATGTCCTTTATGAGGGTTGGGAAGTTTTCCCCATTTTATCCTCAGCTACTCTTCCTAGTCTTTTACTCCTCGCTTCTCCTTCCAGTGATTCCTATTTTTGCACACTTTGTTTTGACTATCATTTCCCTGAGTTCTCCTTCAATTTTTTCCATCTTTTTTGATATTTGCTGTTTTGAATCTTCAAAGTCAATTATCCTGTCCTCTATATCACTTATTCTTTCTTGTGTCTCTTCAAATCTGGTGTTGTTCTTTATTCGGTCAGTCAATCTCTGTGATTTCCACTACTTTTCTATTTATTCTTTCAAATTCTTCTTTGTGGTCTTCTACTGTCTTCTTGATCTCCTGTATGTCACTTGCTATTCCACTTATTTTATTGAGTAGCGTTGTACTGACATCTTTGATTAGTTGTTCCAATGTCTGCGTCTCCTCCGGTGTTTTAATCTGGTCATTAGGCAGGGTTCTATCTGTCTGCAGTGTGATATGCTTAGAGATCTTCTGCTGTCTTCATGGCATGTAAATATCTTGACTGATTTACTTTAGGAGTTGATTTCTTTCAGTAGTCTAAGGCCTTGTCTTTGTGGGATTGTTGTACAGCAGGGAGCAGGGCACCAGTTGGAGCACTCGGTACAGTGATTTGTTTCAGGGCAGGTATAGGTGCAGTTTGGGGATGTTATGCTGATGTTTGTGAACATGTACACCCAGCAGCCAGGGAGGATGTAGCTGTGTGGGTGCACCAGTCTGAGGGCAGGTATAGGTGCAGTTTGGGGATGTTATGCTGATGTTTGTGAACATGTACACCCAGCAGCCAGGGAGGATGTAGCTGTGTGGGTGCACCAGTCTGAGGGGTGTAAACCTGGTGT
This sequence comes from Tamandua tetradactyla, assembly GCF_023851605.1. Classification (NCBI taxonomy): domain Eukaryota; kingdom Metazoa; phylum Chordata; class Mammalia; order Pilosa; family Myrmecophagidae; genus Tamandua; species Tamandua tetradactyla. Next base: position 123,981,408 of record NC_135330.1, read on the forward strand.
GTGCTGGTCTAAGGCATGGAGCCCTTTGTGCATGTGCCTAGACCTGTGGCCACACACTGGCGTTATGCTTTCATGGATTGGGGGCAGATGTGACCTGGCTGCACAGGTCTGCACTTTCTCAGAGTTGGGAAGTGAGGCTGAGGGCCGTGTGCATGTGTAGTTCTAGGATAGTTCCTGGTCCTGTGCTCCATTCTGTGCACTCCTGCAGGCTCCGCAGCTCCACGCCTCCATGCCAGGTTCCTTGGCCTCTGCAACCAGGGTTGCCGCATGTGATGCAGAAGGCTCTCCCAGGTCAGCCACACTCTCAAATTGCCACCTCAGTTGCCCTCCTGTCCCCTCTCCAACCTTTCCAAGGAGCAGGACTAATTTCAAGCCACTCTAGTCAGCTGTCTTCCTGGAAATCCTATACTAGCTTGTAAAGTAATTTTTCTGGGATATTTTTCATCAATTTACTTTCAACTTTTTTTCTTTGTAATTTACATGGGTTTCCTGTAAGTGTTATAATGTTAGGTTTGGAATACCATTTTTGTTTACTGGAACAAATTAGTCTATTTGTATTGACAGAATTGCTGAGATATTTGATTTACCATCTCATATTGAGTTTATTTGTCCCATGTGTTCAAACTTTGTTTTTAAAATGTATTTTCTTCTGAATTTAGCATTTGTTAATCACTTAAGTTTCATTGCTTACTATTTTGAAAAGTATGTACACTATTTTTTTTTTTTCTGTGCATGGGCAGGCACTGGGAATAGAACCTGGCTCTGCAACATGGCAGGTGAGAACTCTACCTGCTGAGCCACTGTTGCACCACCCGGTACACTCTTCTTCTACTAGCCATTCCAGCAGACCCACTTTCTTCAGCAAAGTCTGATGTTTACTCTCCTCCAAAGTATCTTAGAGCAAGAAATTTAGATCACAGCAGCAACCTTTACAGCACTTTCACTCCAATTCATTACTTTCTTTACTGACACATAATTATTACTATGAATTTTAACTTTATCTTATCTTGCTTTCCTTTTACACTGTAACATCTTTATCACTTTCTTTCATCTTCTTTCTTTCTTGCCTCTAATACCTTACATTTGGGATCAAATTTCTTTTGTTCTCAATAAGTTATTTGGAATATCCTATAATGGGGTTATGCAGATTTTCTTTTTGTTTTTCTGAGAAAGTGTCATTATTTTATTTTCATGTTTATATTGAAATGACCTTCTAAGAAAGGATATTTTCATTAGGTATCAAATTCTGGGTTGGCAGTTATTTTCTTTTAGCATGGTGAAGATGCATTTCCACTGTTTTCTGGCTTTAGTTATTGCAGTTGAGGATTTAACTGTTCTCTGTTTCTCACTGAAATATAATGTCTATTATTTCTTATAGAGTTAAAGACTTTAACTTTGTCTTCAGTGTCATGTTAAATTATGATGTGTCTACCTGTAATATCCTTGAATTTTCATGTCTTTGCAAGTCATTCTTCATCTTATCAATTAATACCTTTGCTATATTCCCTCTCCTTTCAGGCCTATTATATGTGTGAAGAACTTCCTTTTGTCCATATTTCTTGAATCTCTTTGTATTTTCTATCTTTACACAACAATTTCTTATGATCTGCTGTTTGTTTCCTCATTTTCTCCTTAGCTTTGTGAAATAGTGTTTCAGTTAGTACATTTTTCATTTCCAAAATGCATACATTTCCCCCCCAAAGTTATGGTAAACTGCCTGTGTATTTCTCTTTTCCTTTTCAGACTTTAAAAAAAAAATGCTTTAAACATTCAGAGTCTGTGTTTATTGTTCTAATAACTCCAGCCTTTGATTATGTGTTTCTGTTTTCATTTTCTCTGAAGTTCACACTCATAGTGTCTTATAATTTTCCTTTTGTGCCCAATTATATTTGACCATGTGATGGTTATCATAGTTGAAATATTTTCTGAAGCAATAATTTGAGGATGCGGTTGAAGTTTCCTTCCCTTCAGAATGTGTAAGCACTGGTTTCTGCCAAACATCTACAAACAATACTGACCTAAGGTTAGATTAAACCAATTCAAGGTTAGGGTTTCCTGGATGGTCCAAGCAAAATTCTGTGCGAGAATGCACAATTTTCAATCTTGTCCTATGAATGCTGTTCTTTGGGTTCCTAATATACTGTTTCATGGTTTAACTCCTGCCTTCGTTTTCCTTAGTCTTTTACAGTATAAGAAAATAATAGAGGTATATTTAATGAAGAACAGAGGGATGGCAAAATTCTCAACTGCAATAATGGAAGCCAGAATACAGCAAATATGTATTGTCTAATGTTTCTAGAGGCAAGAAGTCCACAATCAACCCTTCAGCCTAGCTGTGCTTCCTCTGAAGTCTGTCCAGTGCTGGTGGTGACTTGTGGATGCTCTATGGAATAACTCAATGCCTGCCATCTCCACGTGGCATTATCTTTCTGTCTTTCACTCTCTGTTCAGGTCCAAATTTCCTCCAATCATATCAGATTGGGGCCTGTCGATCTAATTTGACCTCACATTAATTAATCACATCTTCAAAGATCCTGCTTACAGATAAGTTCACACTCGCGGAGTGGAGAGGACTTGAGCATATCCTTTGTGGGGACAAAATTCAATATTCAACAACTCCTTACATGCAGCTGTAGAAGTAGCCTTTGAATTTAATCATCCTCACCCACTGGAAACTTCAAATTTCTGGAAACCTGCATATGCCCTCAGGGCAAAAGTGCATTTCAATTCATTTAATTCTGTGAATTTCCTTTTCTCCTATTTCCTCACTGTCCTATCAGCTCTTGTTACTATAAGTAAACCATAATATGTATTATATCCAGTTAGTTACTCCTCTCTTTAGATCAAATATTCTAGCCTGCAAATTGCTAGAAACATGAAATCAGAAAGGAAACTTCAGTTTATACAACAGACTTGACCAATCTGATTAATTTTTAAATATTCTTATGTTCAGAATTGTAGTATATTTTAAAATACATCATATAATTTAAAATGTGATTAACCTGAAATTAAGGTCATTTCTATTATAATATCAAGAATATTCACCTGGTAAGTATCCCATAAAATACAGGGTTTTTTTTTTTTTCCTTTCTTCGTGAATGCTTTAAATTATCAAGTTTGAAATTGATATTCTAAAAAAAATTACAAAAATGGAGTGTGTTTATTTAGTCAGTTATTCCACTGATAAAATCAGAAAAGGTTGCTGGGGAGCCCTATGAAAAGCTAAAACTCCCAGTTCTCCTTCTTTGAGGAAACATGATGGCTTTTGTGTTCTTTTAAAATCAAGATTAGAATGTTCATGTGATAAATTAAAAGTGTTCTGCATTCAACTTTTATTCAGGGGATATGACAGACATTAAAAGCCTGTATGCATGTTTCCATAAATAAGAATTTCTTGCTCCTACAGGAGACAAAACTGTCAAAGATAAAGCAGTTTACTAGATACTTATCACATGGCAGATCATAGTGGAAAAGCTGTGCTTTCCTGATTTTTAAAGGTGTGCTATTAGTTGTTTGGCTCTATTATTTATTTTAATAGTATAACCCAGGCAGAGAAATGAAAAAGGCTAGGATAGGATCACTTATAAATTGAATACAATCCTAAATTTAATAACCAATTTTACTGTGCTCTGCGTTTTCCAAGTACAATAAGATTCTTCCCTTTCCTTTGGTTTTCAATGATAATGAGCACATTTTTTAGCCACAAAATATATCTAGCATAAGCTAAATTATTAAGTTTATTGTAGAGACTGAATTTGATAGCAACAACTGCCCGTTATTTTCTGTGTTTTCATCTGAATTTACCACTTACAGAGGTTGTGTATCTCTATGTTAGAACTGTATATGGTAGAGTTGTAGTAAGTTCTAGTTTTCTACACTATGGAAGGTGAATTTGGTACCTGCAAGTATGGAAAGCATGCTTTTTCTGAAGCCTTCCTTAAAAAAACAACGGAAAATAAAATGATTGCAATGACACCCCTCCTAGTACATAATATAGGTGTATTATTATATGCTTTAATAATAGGCTATTTTGCTCAATATCCTTGTCTTTACACTTCAGCTGGAAGCTGCCCAGGTGCTAATATTGTCATATTAGAACCACATACAAACAAAGTTTTCCTTGGCTTAACTGATTTAAATTTCAGTTTTCAAATATAAGTGCTTTTCTAAACTATCTATATCTATCTATATCTATCATGTATCTAAATATTTAAGTAAAATACTCATTTTTTTTCTTTCTCTTTGACTTTTCTGGTACATTTTTATATGGCATATCTCTTTTCACATGGTTTCCATGTTACCAAAGAATGTTAGGAAAAATACATCCTTTTTAACATCTTATACTAAAAGGGCTCTGCCCGGTTGATTAGCATAGAGTAAAATTTGCTCTTGAGTATAAACACTAGAAAAGGAGAGATAAATCTATCCCACTTATTTTCCTGTCAGGAGAATATTTTTCCCTACAATTATTTTATGGATAGTTGTATGCCTGTGTATATGCACACCCATAACCACACAGCAGTTGTGGTGCCATTAGCAAAACAAGCTATTAGTAAATATGGGTTTGAAAAATAAAATTCCTAAAAGCAAGTGTAAAAAATTATTTCACATTTATATTTACTCTGAAAAAAATGTTAAAATTATTCTAGTGATAAAGAAAGGGCATTACATTCTCTTAAGTCAGTACAGAAAATGGCATTGAGTCATATTAGCAAACTATGTATATCATACTTGAAAAAGCAGAGCCAGATTATGACTTCTCTACTTCAGCAGGAGTGTAGATCATGATAGTTACACTCACACACATATGTGTGTGAGTGTATGAATATGACATTCAGCATTTAGCTTTTGAGGCAAATATAAACTTACATGAGAAATAAAATATTGATTCAATATAATATTTTTAAAGGAATTCTAGCTGTGAGACTTGATTTGGGGACCCAAATGTTCAGTTTTTTTTTTTACTTTTTTGTATAACAGTGCATATTTATTGGATGATAGAATTTGGTATTTATGCTGTTAATGGGTATAAATCCGTAATGTGACTGAAGGCATATTAATTAAGCCTTTCAGAAGCAAAAAGTAAATAAATAAATAAAATAGGGAGGAATAGACCTATATGGGTCTCAAATTTAATTAATTCTTAAGACTAGTAGTTGTAGATATTATAAAACAATTTTATACAGAAATCAAACATAAAATATTTGCAAAATATCACTCAGCATACATGGGAGGCAGAATTTTGAGCTGGCTCCCAAGATTCCCATCATCTTGTGCCCATGCCTTATATAATCTCCTCCCTTTGAGTTCAGGAAAAACCTGTGCATATGACGGGCTATCACGCACGTGATTTTATCACATTTCATGGAAAAAGGACTTTTGCAGATGTTATTAAGGCTCCTAATTTGTCAATTTGGAGAGACTCAAATGAGGGATTATCCTGGGTGGGACTGACCTAATCATGTGAGCCCTTAAATGAGTCATGCAGCAGCAGCAGTTTTCCGCTGCCCTTAACAGAGCAAGCTGAAAATACTAGAGGAGGTTAGGTAGCAGGGAATGATAGGTGCTACGTCGCCTCTAGCAGGTGAGAACAGCCTGTGGCTGACCACAAGCAAGAAAGCGGGAACCTGAGTCCTACAAATACCAGAAACTAAATTCTGGCAAGTAGTGAGCTTCCAAGTGGCCTCGAGCTTCAGTTAAGATAACAGCCCTGCAGACACCTTGAGTTTCGCTGGGGAAGACCATGGTTGAGGGCCCAGCAAAAGACATGTCAGCTTCCTGATCCACAGAAACAGTGTGGGTTTTAAACCACATAATTAACTGTGCGGGAATGTGTTACACAGCAATTGGAAACTAGCATAACAAGGCAAAAGAAGATTTGGAGACACAATTTCACAGCTTCTAGCTCATTATTTACCTGTGATAAACATATTACAATAGGTAAATTAGTCTTGGGAAAAAATTCAGTATCAGCTTAATTTGCAGACGTTAACTTGAAATTGTAAAATTGCCAATTAAATTTCAGTTACAAATCAGCACACTTTCCTCCATGATTAATTCCCAAGTAATAGCATCATCATCTATCGAAGATGGTTTTCAGCTAGGAAAATTGACAAGACCCTCCTCCTCCTAGAAGTATTACAGGATTGTAATTTGATGTTCTTTCTGATGTGGGCTAAACCAAGTGTTTTACGTTGTACATACCTCTGACTCATTATCAAAAATGTTAGTTGCTATATTTTTCAAAAGTCTCTTCTATATTTATAATATAGCTGTAATATAGTTGTTTGATACTCCGAAACTTTGGCTAAAATGCTGCTAATGTACATTGAAGTGAAAAGTAGACATTTTCCCTATGAACCAAGCAAACACTTAAATATCAGTAGCGAAAAACAAAAATTTCTAATAGGAATCAGGACCTAGATCTTGTAATTCCATTTTTAAGAAAAAAAAATCCAACCATATGCAAACTTAGTTCTGGGATAGATAGGAATGATGAAAGGATTTGTTTGAACACTGAAGGGGACTTAAAAGATACTTAGATCTTTTCCTTTATTACTGGATTTCTCCCCCCACCCCATTCCTAAGCCTATGAAAGGTTAAGGAAGAAAATGGAAATGAGGATGAATTCTATTCCAGTTCAATTCTGTAAATATCCTCTAATAAATAGATTAATATGAACATTAAAGTTGAATGAAGTCAATACCATTACCTCATGAAAAGCGTAATTAGGTCAGTTCTCACACAGGGGTATCATTCATTTTACCATATAAAAGAAATGTAAGACAATTAACAGTTTCCAAATTAGGTTGATGGGAGAAAACCTTCAATAGAGCAATCCATTACTTACTAATGAAGTTACATTCCATAAGGAATTCCTCCAAGGAATTTCCTTTTGAAATAATATTTATGTACAGTTTAGCAGAGGTGAGTATTGATTGCTTATCTCAATTACAAATTTAGCAAGTTCCCCAGAGGAGAAAGCACACAGATTGTTTGAATTGTTGTGGGTGGTTTAAAATTATGATGAAAGGCAATGCAAAAATAGAAACCATGTGGGTTTCTTTAGTTTGCTTGAAGGGAATGTTACTAATTTATTTTCCCTATAAAAGTCAATGAAATTCACATTTACATTTTGCTTCCAAATTTGGCAATGACAAAGAGAGAATTAAATGAAATAATTTATATATTTATTAGTTCTATATTATTCACTTTAACCTAGCCACTGAACATGGGGGCTGACTTAATGACAGAATGTGACTTTTGTTGATGTAAGCTTTAATAAGTCTTGCTGATATGTTAGATGGAGATGGAAAAGAGGAGAGGGAGGAGTGAAGAAATACTATAGTGCTTTTTGCTCAAGAAACTGTATGAACGATTGTGTCATTTAGCTAGATAAGAAGAATAAATGATCACATCTGCTATGGGCATGTTACTTTTGAGGTTTTTATATTCAAAACAAAATTAACATTAACAAAAACCAATAGGGGGATCCAACAAGAGATTTAAGAGTCATTAGCATCCAGAGAAATAGTGCAGAGAGAAAAGAGTAAAGGCTGAAGATGCCCGGGACACTTCAACATGAAGGTAATTGGAAAGGTTGTTACAATAGTGAAGATAAGATCCTTGTCCCTGAAGTTAAGAGAGGAGATAGCTCGCAGAAGGAGAGAACACTTAGCTGTGATAAAAGCTGCTGAGAAGAAAAACGAGGACAAAAAATGATCACTGAATTTCGCAAAAGTAACGTTGCTGGAGATTTGACCAAAAAAAGACATTTCAGTGTAGTGGTGGGGAAAGAAGCTAAATTGTAGAGCTCTCAGGAGTGAAAGGAAGGTGAGGAATTGGGATTGGTTGCTGTGTAGCTTGTTCTTTCTAATAGTTTGTCTGTGTAGGTGAGTATAAGAATAAAGCAGTAGGGGATGCACAGGTGGTTCCGTGGGAGAATGCTTGCCTGCCATGCTGGAGATCCAGGTTTGATTCCTGGCCCATCCATCCCTCCTCTCAAAAAAAAAGAAAGCAGTAGCTGGAAAGTATTGAAAATGAAAAAGAAATTTTAAATGTGGAATACTAAGGCAAGCTTATGTGCTTCTACAAATATTCCAGCAGAGAAGGTAAGAAGTGAACAATAGGGGAAATTTTTTTTAAGATAGTGAAAGGAGATGGAGTTCAGAGTAAATGTTATGGAATAAAAATAAGAATAAACTTTGAATGTAACAAAAGGCAAATGAACAAGATGGCTGCAAATGCCTGTAAGTTTGGAAAACAAGTAGGAATCTGAAGAAATTCTAAACTAATTATTTCTGTACTCTCAGTGAATTGGAAGCAAGTTCATCTGAGAGTGACTAGGCAGATGGGATGTTTGAGGAGTGTTAAAGTGTTTGAGGGGAAAAGATAAGACATGAAATTATTATTTTTAGGGTAGAAATATAAGCTTTCCCACAGAAATGCTCTGAGATTGCCAGGCAATGTTGAGCTTACTTGATATCTGGTATCACACATTTCAATTAAATTTTCATTTTAAACAGCTGTGTGACTTTCTTCATCTAGATACACATACAATGAAGGACCCTGTTGAGGGTAAGGTTGAAGTTCTTTCAGCTGTGTAGAGCAGAAACTGAAGGGACATGAAAGTTAAACATTTTTGCAGAGGAGTTCTTATTGTGATACATCATGAAATTTAAGTTTCACATAATAGAAGAGCAGACAGAAGAGTCTTGAAAGATAGTAAGAGAAAAGTGATTCCCTGTCTTCGAAAGGGGTATGAACTGAGCTGGAAATGGAGAAGATTGGGACAAGTATGTGGGATTTAAGTTCTTACTGTTTGAGATTTTGAAAGAGTTTCATTTTTAGGTGCTGTGCTGATTTGAAAGTGTTATGTACCCTATGTAGAAAAGACATGTCCTAATCCTGATCCAATCTTTTGGTGAGAGCAACCATTTCTTTTAATCCCTATTGAATAATGTAGGTTAGAAACTTTTTATTAGATTATCTGCATGGAGATGTAACCTGCCCAATTGTGAGTATTAACTTTTGATTAGATGGAGATGTGACCCCCACTCATTCAGGTGGGACTTGATTGCTTTACTGGAATCCTTTAAAAGAGGAAACATTTTGAAAAGAGACACAGAGTCCACCAGCCAGTGACCTTTGGAGATGAAGAAGGAGAATACCCCCAGGGGAGCCTCATTGCACAAGTAGCCTGGAGAGAAAGCTAGAAGACATTGCCAAGTTTGCCATGTGCCTCTCCAGTAGAGAGAGAAACCCTGAATATCATTGACCTTTTTGAACCAAGTTATCTTTCCCTGGATGCCTTAGATTGGACATTTCTATAGCCTTGCTTTAATATGGACAGTTTTCACAATCTTAGAACTGTAAACTAGTAACCTATTAAATTCCCCCCTTTAAAAGCCATTCTGCTTCTTGTGTATCACATTCCAGCAGCTAGCAAACTAGAACAGATGATGACAAAGTCTAAGAATAAGCTTGGGAATACAATACAATATATAGCTGTGTCAGTTTGAAAGTATTATGCACCCCCAAAAAGCCATGTTTTAATATTGATCTAATTTTGTGGGGACAGCTATTTATTTTTATCCCAATTCAATACTGTAGGATGTAAACTCTTGTTTAAATTATCTCCACAGAGATATGACACACCCAATTGTGGGTGTGGCCTTTTGATTAGGTGGAGATGTGACTCCACCCATTCAGGGTAGGTGTTGAATAGTTTACTGGAGTCCTTTAAAAGAGAAAACATCTTTGAAAGAGCTCAGAGCCAACAGAGAGAGAGAAGATGTAGACACTTGTAAAACAGATGCTTCAGAGAGCAGACACATGAATATCTGGAGATGCTTGGAGCCCAGCAGACATTGCCATGTACCTTTCCATGAGATGTTAAGCAAGCCAAAAACTGGAGAGAGTCAAGGGCAGCCAAGAGATAAAAGCCAGCCCTGTAGAGGCAAAATGAGGAACGCCCACAGAAAGAGAAGCTGAAAGCAATGGATCCCAGGAGCAAGGGACTAACAGATGACAGCCATGTGCTTTCCTAGCTGACAGAGGTGTTCCAGACCCATCAGCCTTTCTTGAATTAAGGTATCTTTCCTTGAGTACCTTAGTTTGGACATTTTCATAGGCTTAAAAGTATAAGCTTGTCACTTATTAAATTCCCTTTATAAAACCCGATCCATTTCTTGTATACTGCATTCTGGCAACTAAACAAATAATACAAAAGCCAAGAAAGAAAGGAGAGTAGAAATAAACAGGTAAGGCAATGCATTTCTGGGAAGAATAATAGGTAATGGAGTAAGAGAAATGGAAGCTCACATCTTCAAACAGAATGAGGAAAGGATCAGAAGGTTGATAAACGATAGTACTGAGGAGAAGGATACTGTTGAAGAAGAGTATTACAAGAGCGAGGAATTGTCATCTTTTAACAACAAATGGGATCACTGGTCAAAATAAAATCCTTTCAGCCATTCCTAATCTAAGATCGAAGTCAAATGACCAAATACTGCTATTTTCTGCTTATATTGCTGTTTATTTTATTGTTTTTGAAGTGGCTGTTTGGCTTCCTGCACTAAAGGAAGGTTTTTTCCTTTTTTCAGTTACAGTAAATATCTCTTCCATCTTCTTCCCCGAATCTCCAAATACAGGGTTGGTGTTCAACTGGTACACACCATACCACTAGAAGAGTTGTTGAATATTGAAATATGCTTGAAGGTTAGGCGATAGCTGTCGCCCACCCCCACCAGGACCCAAGGGTCCCCTCTGCTGCCCCTCCTCACACTTTCCTGTCAAAAAGGGGCTCCTGTCCTAAAGCTGGTGGATGGCTACATTCTGATAACTGACTGTAAAATTGACATGCTCCAACATCAAGCGATGTTTTAAATCTTCACATTTCTATTTTGATCCACTATAAAAATATCTCTCGTTTAGTTATTCTTAAAGTTAAGGGCATCAGTCCCTTACTTATTCTTCTCTTCACCTAATTTTTTAATTTGTTTTTCACCTTCTCACCTGTCATATGTAAGTCTTACTTTACCAATATCAATAATATTCATATTAAAAATTGTATAGAAGCAATTGAATGATAGTGATAAAAAGCCTTGTCTAGTCACTTCTTTGTGCCACAGCATCTCATATCATGGTAATTACAATGAAAAGTTACCTTTAAATGCTTTTTTCTAAAAATGTATTTTTGCAACGAGAAAAGGAAATTTGTTTGATTGAACAGATCTTATAAGGTAATCTCTAGCTGGCACTTGGAAATAGTTTGGTTAGCCATTTATTACAAAAAATAGAGGTTGAACTTTTTTGAAATTTTGTATAGATAACAACTGTGTGCAAAAATAAAATTCAACCATTTATAGGAATCCATTCCAGTTTGAATTGACTTCCTGTTCAAATATAGCCTTTTCTTGGTAGTGGTGGATTTTTGTTCTTGGTTCTGGTGTAGCTTCATTTTTTCTTCTCATCATGTCATCAGATTTTCTATACTCTTAACAATACTACCTAGTTTCTGGGGTCTTCTTTTCTCCCCTATAGTATAACCCCCTGGAAGCAATAATTATAATGGTATTAATATGATATAGGGAAAATAAATGAGCACCAACCAGCTTAAGAAAGAAAAGTTACAAATAGGGCTATTGTACATTTTTAGGATTGCATTTGTTTGCTCCCATCCTCGGTACTCTCCGCCACAACCATTCTAAGCTAATTGCTATTCTGAAATTGGAATTTATTATTCTCTTGAGTTTCTTAAATAAATATTTAATACATATGGATGTGTCACTAAACAACATATGGCATTTCTGTGAGTTATAACTTTAAGTGTTATCACACTGTGTGTAGCATTCATCATTTAGCTCTGTCAACTACAGTACGTTTTAAGAGTAATCCTTATCACTGCATCTATTTCCAGATCATTCCTTTATGCCAGCTTTAGAGTACTAGTTCGCTCCTTCAACAAGGTATATAACTTGTTCAAAGTTATATAACCTACTTTCAAGTTGATGGGTTTTTAAGATTTTTTTCCCAAAATTTTGCTCTTATAAACAATGCTGCAGTGGATACTTTTACTTAGGTATATTTGCTAGTCTTAGGAAGAATTCCCTCCTGAAGACAGATAAGAGAGTAAGTTTTGGATCATAGGCATATTTGAATCTCTCCAGTTTTACACTACATACTGTCAAATTACTACCAAAGTAGTTACAACAATTTATGTTATGTATCAAATTACGTACCAGCAGAGCATAGAGTTATTACACCAAATTCTTGTCAACAGCTGTCTGACATATAAAATCTTTTGAAACTATTGAGTTCTAACTATTTCTTTGTGGCTTGATAATTTTCATATCTTTGATTCCCAGTATTATTTGGGTCTCCTCTCCCACAAATGTGTTCCTTTTATTTGACATTTTTCCATTGAGTTTAGCTATTTTTTTCTATTGCTTTTTAAAGGGCTACATCCAAAGAACATACATTTCTTTTCATTTTTTACATCCCCGGTATACAGCTCCTATTTAAAGCAGACTTTTGATTGAAAGAAGATTTCTTAAATATAGTTTTTAACGTTGTCATTTGCTTTAAAGGTTTGTGCTTTTACTTTCTTTCTTTCTTTTTTTTTTTCTTTTTAGAACTCTTCCTCCACTTTGAAATTAACTATTTTTTTTTCTAGTTTCTTCAAAAAGTTAGTCAAACTTTCATTTCACATTCAATCCACCTGGAATAGACTTTTGTGTATGAGTAAGCAATGGCACCATTGTATTTTCTTTGAGGAGAATAACGAATTCCACCAGCACCATTTATTCAATATGCTGGTTTCACTGCTGCCTCTCTATAGGTCCAGGCTGGCCTCGTGACCCTTGATCTGCTACATTGCTGTCATTTTGAGTCCTCCCCCTTCTTCTACCTCCTCTTTTTCCCCCCTCCTCCTTCTCTTCCTTTTCTTCTGCTCCTCCTCCTCCTTTCTGTGTAAGGTCCACATTTTGTTAGCTAGAATTCAATAAGTTTCTAAGAAAAAGTGTGGGAAGTATAAATTTTTTATTCTTTATATAACTAAAACATATCTTCAAGGCAGATCTTCATATACATTAACTCAGGCAGTGTAGGATGGCAAAAGATTTAGCTTCTAAAGGGAGATTGGAGGGATTTGGATAAGGACCCCTCCACTCATACCTGTGACATATTGTGCCAGTCTTCAAGCTGGAGTATGGGTAAAAGGGCACTGATAGTTCAAACCAATTGATTTCCATATCACAAAACTCTGGCTGTTTTCTTTCCCACAACTTATCTGATTGAGAATGAACATTTTTGGACTGAGATTTGATTCTTCTTTCCTATCCCCTTTCACCATGACTTTTCCCCAGAATTGCTAAAAAAAGCCAGACCCCCACTCATCCTAAATTGATTCTCAGGGCACCTAAATAATAGCCATTTTTTTAAATTGTTGTTTCTGACTCTAACAACTGGGTCATAAATACTTTTGCAAATCAGGTGATAAAAGTTGTGTATATGTCAACTTAAAAGTTTGCTTTCAATGTAATTGAAAGACTTGATCCAGCTGTTAGTTGATATATCATTTAAAAGAACTTTTAACGATGTATCACTATATGGCATTTGGTAAATAACTTGGACGGATTTTAAAAATTCTGTGACATTGATAAAACAAAGCACTCAAACTCATTATTTATTTATGTGAACTTTTCTCTGTATTTCAATCCATAAAGGCAAAACAAAACAAGAATAGAAGAGAATTGAGACTTTATTATATCTTCTTCTAGCAACAAGTGATGTTCTTGTATGGATATAAGACATAATTTGAACAAAGCCACTTCATTCATTTAATTAAGAAATGTGTGCACCATTAGTCATGTTATTTTTATTTAATAATTGTTTGTTAAAGTTTCAAATTTTTTGTTGCTTTGCAATCAGTTTTGTGCTTGTCACTATTGATACCCATGCCAAAATTTCTCTCTCTTTTTTTTTTTTTTTAGCACATAGAGCCTAAATTACAGGGAGAAAAAAGTCTATGTTTATTTATATAAATATGTATTTTTTTCTTTAGTGAAGTATGAAAGAAAGATCAATAAAATACTATCAAGAATAAAAAATATGCTACATTAAGGTAAAATTCTGTGTAGGAGCTGAAATGGAAACATGAGTACAAGGAGCAGAAAGAAATGATGTAAATTTCCTGTTTATTGATTAAGAGCTTGTTCATCGATTTTTATATTTGATGGTGATAGCTATCAAATTTCTGTGCTACTCTGATATATCATTGGACATGTGTGATTGAATTAAGAGCTACCTTTTAAGATGTCTATGCTTACAATGCATAGAAATGACATTCCTTAAAAAGGTATTTAAATTTCTCACACAATATTTTAAATGTCACGATAAACTATGTGATTAAGTACATTGCTTTCGAAAATTAAGTGTATATGATCAAAAATGTTGGAAGGCCACTTATCTAAGAAATCCTTTTGTTCTGAGATGCATGAGGAACTACCTGGAAAACTTCCAGGTGGTCCTTTGTAGGGAAGGGAGTCTTGCCAAAGTTAGACAAAAAATTGTGTCAGTCTCTTACATAGATATCCAGGTGGAGCTGCAAATCCATGCTAAGTACCTAGATGAAAACTTGAAGAGAAATATGCTCAAGCATCTTTTAAATGCCTCTAAGAACAAATGTCCAAACTCTTACACTTGAGAAGATTAAAGCCCTCAGTGCATCTCTCCAAATACACTGAGCCCTTTGGCATTGCAAACTTCGGATGCTCTCTCTTTTGCTCTGGGTGGTGGTAGGAAACAAGAGTCTTCAAATAAGTGACTAGAGAGAGTTCTATGCAGGTACTGTTTCCACAGGTGTGGTAGAGGCTTAGGGGCAACAGAAATGAGGAAGCACAAACACTTATGGGAAAGGTTAACAGCAGTCTTTACTAAAACCTCACAGGAAGAACCCTGGTTAGGCAACAGGGGTTGTTCTTTCAGGAGCTGTAGTCTTAGGCAGACAAACACAGCTGAGGTAAAACAAGCTTGGCTGTGAGAGAACCAGAGACATAGATGTGCAGGGTCCCTCTCCTTCTGCCCCCATCTCCTACCAGTGCTGCAATAGCCAAACTAAACTGGAATCCAGAGGACGAGGGATTCTGGTCTGATAGAGGTTAGACACCTAAGATGCCAGGCAGGGTAGAGTCGTGAACACGGGAGGGGAAAAAGGAGGCTATCCAGCACATTTGAAAAAATATTAACGACTCTACTTTTGAATAAATTGAAAGTTTCTCAAAATGTAGTAAACTCTCCCTACAAATTATTCATTCAGTGTTTGTAATGAATTACATGAGTTAGAGGAGGTATTGGGTAAATGATAAAGTTAAAATATGTGTCACTGTAACTCCATTTCAACACGTGAAGAATTTTTCTTACATAGATAAAAGTATTTGTTTCCTCTGAAAGTGACTGAAGGGCTGAGATTCACACTTTTAACATTTATTGAGTTAAGAATGACTAGACATCTCAGGTCACAAGAATAACTGATTGTATGGAAAAATATTCTCCTTACCAGAGCTAACTAATAAACACATGAGCCCTCTCTATAACTTCAAATATTTTAGTAGCAGCATAAAGGAAAGAAAATGAACTGTAATATGTTGTATTTAACCTAATATATCAAAATACAAGTTAACTTGTTCATATCAATTAATATTTTATTTATTTCTTAAAAATTTCAAACTACCTTCAAAAGCCAGCATGCATTTTCCTTTTACAAAATATGGCTTGTTTCAAATACTCAATAGTCATGCGTGGTAAGTGGCAAATATCCTAGTTAGTACAGCTCCAGAAAACAATTGAACAAAAGTCATTAGATAAACATCAGGGAGCATTTACTAGTAAGTATATGAAGTAAAGATAGTGTTTGAATATTCTGATTGAATGTGTTTTTATGTTTCTAGCCAGAAATGCAGGAAGCTTTATGCAATTGAATTTTATCAAGCAAAAATTATGTGTATTAAGCCCCTTTAAAATCTAATAATTCTCTCTCTTGCACTCTCTCTTACTCTCTCTTCCTAGTATAGTTTTGAACTCAGCTACAAAATTTAACTTTGGGCTGATCACAAGAATCCAAAATTTAAGTAGTAAAATGAATGGGGTCGGAGAGAAAAAAGCAGAGTCCCCTCCACATTTTCCTTTATTGAGATATAATTCACATACCATAAAGCTCAGCCCTTAAAAAAAGTATAGAAGCAAATGGTTTTAGGTATAAAACAACCATCACCACTGTCTAATTCCAGAAAACCTTTATTACCCCTCCAATAAACCTGGTGACCATTTGTAGTTATTCCTCATTCCCACCTCTCCTTAACTCCTGGCAACCACTATTCTATTTTGTTGTCTCTACAGATTTACTTATTCTGGACATTTCATATAAATGAAATCGTACAATATATAGCCATTTGTGTCTGGTTCCTTTCACTTAGCATAAATGTTTTCAAGATTCATCCACATTACAGCATTTATCTGTACTACACTCATTTTTTATGGCTGGATAATATTCCAGTCATGCCATATTCACTTTCTCCATCATTTGATGGGTATTTGTATTGTTTCCACTTTTTGCCAATATGAATAATGCTGCTAAGAACATTTGCATATAAGTTTTTGTGTGAACTTATGTTTTCTATTCCTTTTGGTATTTGTAAATATAATTGCTGAGCCATATGGTAATAAGTCTACTTTTAACTCTTTGAGCAAATGCTAAAATATTTTCCACCATTGTTGTACTACTTTACTTTCTTACCAACAGTGTATTAAGATTCTGTTTTTCCCACATATTCACACACATTTTTATTGCCAACTATAAAAAAAAACCTCTCCTAGTTGGTGTGAGGTGTTACCTCATTGTGGGTTTGCTTTGCGTTTCACTAAAGATTACTAATGTTGAACATTTTTCATGGGGTTATTAGCCATTTATATTTTTCTTTGGAGAAAGATTTACTCAAATCCTTTATTTTTTAATTTATTATTTGTCTTTTCTTTGTTGAGTTGTAAGAAATATACTTATATGTATTCTGCATTATAGTTCCTTATCTGTTTTGCAGATATTTATTCCCATTTTGTGCACTGTCTTTTCATGATCTTGAGAATATCCTTTAGAGCCCAAAACTCAAATTTATTATTTTTTTCTTTTGTTGCTTATCCTTTTGGTGTCATATCTATGAAACCATTGCCTAATCCAAATCATGAATATTTAGAGCTATGTGTTTTTTAGGATTCTAATAATTTTGCTCTTACATTTAGTTCTTTCACAGATTTTGAGTTAATTTTCTATATGATATAAGGTTAGGGTTCATATTCATTTTTTGGTTGTGGCTATCCAGTTATCCCAGGACAATTTGTTGAGAAGATATTATTTCTACTACTGAACTATCTTGGAACCCCTATTAAAATTAATTGATCATAAAATAAGGGTTTATTTCTAGACTCTCAGTTGTCTTCCATTTATCTATATGCCTACTTTATGATACAGTATAGCTGTGCTGGTTTGAAAGGATGTATGGACCCTAGAAAAGCCGTGTTTTAATCAAAATCCCATTTTGCAAAGGCAGAATAATCCCTATTCAATACTTATGTTTGAATCTGTAATTGGATCATCTCCCTGGAGATGTGATTTAATCAAGAGTGGTTGTTAAGCTGAATTAAGTGATGACATGTCTCCACCCATTTTGGTAGATCTTGATAAATTTCTGGAGTCCTATAAAAGAGGAAACATTTTGGAGAATGAAGGAGATTCAGAGAGAGCAGAGAATGTTGCAGCACTGTGAGCAGAGAGTCCACAAGCTAGCGACCTTTGTAGATGAAGAAGGAAAATGCCTCCTGGTGAGCTTCATAAAACCGGAAACCAGGAGAGACAGCTAGCAGATGATGCCATGTTTGCCGTGTGCACTTCCAGCTGAGAGAAAAGCCCTGACTGTGTTCACCATGTGCCTTCTCACTTGAGAGAGAAACCCTGAACTTTATCTGCCTTCTTGAACCAAGGTATATTTCTCTGGATACCTTAAATTGGACATTTCTATAGACTTGTTTTAATTGGGACAATTTCTCGGCCTTAGAACTGTAAACTAGCAACTTATTAAATTCCTCTTTTTAAAAGCTGTTCCATTTCTGGTATATTGCATTCCAGCAGGTAACAAAGTAGAACAATAACAAGTGCACTGTAATTGGTGCTTTGTGTTAAGTTTTGAATTTGGGAAGTGTGAATCCTCCAACTTTTTCTCTTTCAAGTTTTTTTTGGCTTTTTTTTTGGCTGTATGACATTTCTATATGAATTTTAGGATCAGCTTGTCAATTTCTGTATAAAAGACAGCAAGTATTTTAAAATAAGGTTCCCATATTAAATCATAGATAAAATTGCATATTATTGTCATGTTAATGATAAATCTTCCAGCTTATGAGCTATGGGGTGACTTTCATTTATTTGTCTCCTTTAATTTCTTTTAGAAAGATTTTTGAGTTTTCAGTATACAAGATTTGTAACCCTTTAAATTCATTCATACATATTTTTTGATCCTATTGTGAATAGAATTTTCATAATTTCATTTAATTTGTTAGCATATTTAAATGCAATTCATTTTTGTATTGATTTCAGATCCTGACATTTTGCTGAACATGTTTATTAGTCTTAGCGGGTTTTTGTTCATTCTTTAGGATTTTTTATTTTTAAAATAAAAAATCTACTTTTAAAAATAGAGATGCTTTTATTTCTTCCTTTCCAATATGAATGCCTTTTCATTTTCCTAGTTGCCCAATACAATGTCATATAGATGTATTGAAAGAAGACAGCCTTATGTTTTTCCTGATCTCAGGGGAGAAACTTTTAGTCTTTCATCAAGTATGATGCTAACCGTGGGCCTTTCAAAGATGTCCTTTATCAGGCTGAGAAAGTTCAGTTTCCTTCTATTCCTAGTTTGTGAAAAGTTTTTATTATGAAAGGGCATTCGATTTTGTCAAATGCTTGTACTATGTTTTCTCTTTTTTCCTAATATTATGGTGTTTTCTCTAAGTTCAACCAACTTTGTAAATCCCCAGGATAAGTTCTAAATCCTGGTTGCTTTTGTCTTAGTCTATCGGGACTGCTATAACAAAATATCACACACTGGTTGGCTTAAAAAACAGGAATTTATTGGCTCACAGTTTGAAAAGAACTATTTATATGTAGTTGTATTCAGTTTGACAGTGTATTTTGTTGAAGATTTCTCTGCCATTATTCATAATAGAATGGTCTGTATATATTTTTTCTTTTCATGTCTTGTTCTGATTTTGATATCAGGATAATACTGGATTCCAGGAATGTGCTGGGATGTATTCCTCTTCTAATTTTTGGGAAAAAATTGAGAAGGATTGCTCTTAATTCATCTTTAACAGTTTGATGGAATTCACCAGTGAAATTATATGGGCTTTTCATTGCGGGAAGGGTGTTAATCACTACTATTTATTTGTTTTTGGTCTATTCAGATTTTTTAATTTTCTTGAGTCAATTTTGATAGTTCATTTCTATCTAGAGTATTTGCTTTTCATCTAGGTTATTTAGCATATTGCTATAAGATTGTTCATAGCTGTTTTGAATTAGTGAAGCTAATTTTAAGATTGGGTCTGGGTGAAGGTCAGGTGTAATGCAACGGGAAACTCAGGCCTTATTGCATGAGAGAAGATAGTTTGTTCCTTACATATCCCAGTGAGGAAGGGGTACCATGAGGGGTTGATGATAGCTTGGGTGGCTCACCAGCAGGTGGGAAACACCAGCAAAGAGAGACCCATGGCCTTGTACCTTTATTATCATCCAGGGATGAAGGTTAGTAGATTTCCCACAGGAGTCAAGGACCGGATAGCTTAACGCAAACTTGCATGAAAAGGGAAAGGGACTTCTGTTCTGAGGAGATGGGAAGATTAAAATTTGGGACCAGCTGTGCATTCTGAGTGAGGCTTGGGGGAGGTATGGGTGGTAGTCTCTGGTGTAAGATTTTGCTCCAGGGCTGGAAAGCTTTTTATTTACTAGGACAAAGGTCAGTGATGAGGCAAGTGGCTTTGCTCAAGTAAGATGGGTGCTGTGGCAGCACACAAAAAATATTGATAGTTATAACAGTAATATTCCTTAATAAACCCCTTTTATTTCTTTAGAGCCAGCAGTAATCTTTTCTCTTTCATTTTTTATTTTAACAATTTGTCTTCTCTTTGCTCTGGTCAATCTAGCTAAAGGTTTCTTAATTTCACTGACATTTTCAAAGAACTAACTTTGTGTTACATTCATTTTCTTTATCATTTATTTCTTTTCTAATCTTTATTATATCCATCATTAGGCTTCTTGTGGTTTTATTTACTCTTTCTAATTTATTAAGTAGAATGTTAGGTCACTGATTTGAGATCTCTTTTACGTGTTTAACATAGCCATTTGTGAATTTCCCTCTCCGATTGCTTTAGCTAAATATATGTTTTGGTATACCATGTTTTCATTTGCCTTCACCTCAGAGTATTTTCTGATTTCCCTTTTGATTTCCTCTTTGAGTCATAAGTTATTTAGGATTATGTTGTTTAATTTCCATATATTTATGAATTTCCCAAGTTTTCTTCTATTGCTGATTTCTAATTTTATTCTATTGTGATCAAAGAACATAATTTGTATGATTTCAATCTTTTAAAATTTGTGTAGGCTATTTTGTAGGCTAGCATATATTCTGTTCTTGTGTTTTGATCTGCCAGGGCTGTTAAATTAAAATGCCACAAACTTCTCGACTTAAACAATGGTTTGGAAGCTATAAGTCCAAAATCAAGGTATCAGCAGGCCATACATTCTTGGAAATCTGTAGCATTCTGATGGTGGCTTGCTGGCAATCTATCTCTGTGTCTGTGACAAAAAATAGATTTGTGTATTTCTATACTTCTATGTCCAAATTTCTTTTTCTTATAAAAACTCTGTCAAGACTCACCTATTTTCAGTTTGACACCATTTTAGCAGAATATATGTAGCTCTCATTAAAAAATGAATCCCAACCTAGAGGAACTGGTTTAGGGCTTGAACAGATCTTTGGGAAGAATATGATCCAAACCAGCACATCTTCGGAAGATTTTGTGTGCTGTGTGCACCTGAGAGAAATAATTATTGCATTGTTATTGGAAGAAGGTTCATAGATGCATGTTAGGTCTAGTTGTTTTTTGTATTTTTCAAGTCTTCTATTTCTTTGTTGATCTTCTGCCTAAATGTTCTATCTGTTATTGAAAGAGGGATGCTGATATCTCCAAATGCTATTGTTGAATTTTCTATTTCTCTCTTCAACTACCAGTTTTTGTATCATGTATTATATGTAATATATTTTATATATTTAATATTGTATTTTATATGTTCCTGATGAAATGACCTTTTTATCGTCATAAAATTTGTTTTTTATCTAGTAATATTTTTTGTCTTACATGTTATTTTGTCTGATATTAGTATAGTTATTGAAGTTCACTTCCTTTTGCTATTGCTTGCCTGATATTTCTCTTTTCTTTTACTTTCAACTTATTTGCATCTTTGAATCCAAAGTATGTCTCTTGTATACAGCGTATAATTGACCTATGTCCTTCTCCTAATCCATTTTGCCAGGCTCTGACTTTTGGTTGGAACGTTTAATAGTCATTGTAATTATTGTTAATGTAGGATTTGCATCTTCCATTTCACTATTTGTTCCATATGTCTTCTGTCTTTTTTGTTCCTCTGTCTATTTCTGCCTTCTTTTGTGTTAGATATTTTCTAGTGTACCATTTAAATGCCCTCATTGTTTCTTTTACTATACTCAAGATATTTTCTTAGTGGCTGCCTTTGTGATTAAAATTAATGTCTTATTTTATCATCATACAGGTTCCATTAATAGCAGCTGATTTTCAGTTGATATGAAAATTTTGCCCCTTTATAGCGTCATCCCCCTTGCCCCATTCCTTCCCATTCCTTTGTGCCATTATCATCATGCAAGTTACATGCTTGTACTTTATATACTCTGTTTTGGTTTCTTAGTCTGTTCAAAGGAAGTGCTGTGAAAAGGGTCTGATTAAATGATGGAAATTTATTCACTTATGGTTTTGAGGCCAGGAGAATGTCCAAATCAAGACCTCATAAAGGCAACGCTTTCTTCCTTAAGCCCAATGCTCTGGGGCTGGCTGCCAGCCATTCTTGGCTTCTCTGCCACATAGATGGGCATATGCCAGCCTCTGCTGTTCTCTCCCTTCTCTTCTGGGTTTCATTGATTTCAGCTTCTTGCTTCTGTGGTTTTTTTCTCTCTCTTTCTTTATTCATTCCATTTATAAAATAAACTTCAGTAATAGGATTGAGACCCATGCTGAATGAGATAGATCAAACCTTCATTTAAGTAGCTTCATCAAGAGGTCCTATTACAATGGGTTCAACCCACAGAAATGGATTAAATTTCAGAACATGTCTTTCTGGAGTACATATAGCTTCAAATCAGTGCATACTCATAATACAAATTTATATTTATTGCTTTATACAGTTATATTTTTGATAATGAAGGAGGTGTAGAAGGGACACACACAAAGAATTAAAGAATTCTCTTTAATACTATCCTGTACATTCATATTTGTAGTTGCCTTTACCCAATGTCTTTATTTCTTCGTGTAGATTGAATTACTGTCTAGTGTCCTTTTAGCCAAAGGATTCCCTTTAGTATTTCTTGTAGCACAGTTCTGCTAGGGATAGTTCTCTCAGCTTTTGTTTGTTTGGGAATGTTTTCATTTCTGCTTCATTTTGGAAGAATCATTTTGATGGATATAAAATGCTTGGCTGACAAACTTTTTTCTCTCATAATTTGAATATGTCATTTCTGCTATCTTTTGGCCTCCGTGGTTTCTGATAGAAATCAGCTGTTTGTCTTATTGGAGATTCTTTGTGTGTGATGAGTTGTTTCTCCCTTGCTGCTTTCAAGAACAGCTCTTTGTCTTTGGCACTGTACAGTTTTCCATGTATCCAGAGACAAATCTGTTTGAGTTTATTTTCCTCAGTTAACTGAGCTTCTTGGATGTGGTGATTCACATGTTTCATCAAATTTTTATAAGTGTTCGGCATTATTTCTTCAAACTTTTTGTTTAAAAGTTGTCATTTTGAATAATACAATGTGGCAACTATGATAATCAGATGGCTCTCTCCCAAGGATTTGTTGTTGCTGTTGTTATTATTGTTTCTCTTTTATTTAATGTCCTCTTAATTCAGTAACACCTGTAGTCTTTATCATGTGTGGTCATTGAAGTCTCTGGTTGATTACCTAGTGGGAAACTAATAATGAGACAGGGATTTTCTTATATGACTTGAACCAGTAAGTCCCCCTGACTTTGTCAAGCTACTCTTACACATCTGATATTAGAGTACACCTTCATTACTCAGGCAGGTGGTATACAAGAACATAAACTTTAAATCTTTGATACCCAGCAATGAAAAAGTAATATAAAGTTGAAGTAAAGCATTTTAAAAGAAGGCACACAAAATCATGTATGTTAATTTTGAGTCAAGCTATGCAAATATGTTGGTATTTTTGATGCATTTGCTTTAATGGTGAAAAATATAAAAACTAATTAGCATTACAAACATTAGTTAAAGACGTTTTATGATGCAAGGATCTCTGTCATATCTAAATCAGGTATCCAGAATTCAATTAGTTATAATTTTAAATATCTCTTAGAATATCATGTTAGTGCAAATAAAAGGAATTCAAGTGTCTATAAAAGTGCAGGTGCTCTAAAGCTATAATGAACAATGCATACAAACGTCTTGAAATTCCTAATTCTAATTAGGAGTTCAGCCTGTATGGGAGCAGCAGATTTCTGTGAAAAGACATGAATTTAGTACTATCTATAACTTAAATCAGAGAAATAGGTAAATAAATGATTATTCATATTTTAAAGTTATGGAATCATTGGTGTAACTACAAATGGTAATAGGCACATGAAATTGGATTGTCAACAAGACTCTAGTCATCACATCACCAGAAATCTCTGCTAATAAATGTCAGTGAATTGCTGGCAAATGTAATTCCTTCAGGTATAAGTCTAAAACCCTGAATAATTATATAAGAAGGTTAAAAAATGATATTAATATTTCATGCAAAGAAGGAATCTGTGCATATTTGTTATGTTAATCTGAGGGAGAATTTGATCTATTGGAGTGAGTGCATTGTAACTATACTTTGAATAAATGATTGGATAATTGATTTGTCTTTTTCTTTTTAAGTCTTACTAAAGCAGACATTAATATTGAATCGTCTCAGAAAAGCTTTTATTTACTATATTTGTAAGTTTGCTAGAATTATAAGAAATATATAGTGCTGGGGAAATTAGTGTTTCCAGACAATTGCAGTGTATGAAAGTGAACTGTATTTTATATATGCTGTTTAATGACTTCTAAGGTTACATATTGACTATGCTTCAAATTAGAGACTTTTTTCAAAACTCTTTGAAAGTAATGGTAAAATTTGGTAGATTATAAATAGGATATTAAGATTTGTTAGGTGCATTTAAAATAAAGGAAAACCAGAATCACTATTTTTAAAGCTTGACAGCAGCCTTAAACTAGAAGGCATGTGGAAGACCCTTGGAAGGTGCTGTGGTGATCAAGAACAAATAACTTCAGGAATTAAAATATGGACAGGTAAATCATTAAGCTAATTCCAACTGGTAGATATAGAGGTATAAATATATAGATGACATAATCACAAAGAAAGCAAAATGATGAAAAATCAGCCCCTTTATAATAAGACAATAGTATTGCCTTATTGTAAATAAGGTAAAATATCAACAAAATCATTCTTAATGTTTTGCTATACAAACCACATAACTCCATTCAAATGTACATTATCAACATGCCTGTCAAATAGCTTTTTTCAAGTTTGTTCTTTTGACCATAAAACCTGTTATATTTTTATTGAGTAACATGAGAACTCCTCTCCCACCTAGGTATCAAGAGGTGCCTCTCCCCTGATGACCACAGGACAATTTTTGGAGGAGGTCTAAAGTTGTACTAGTTTATAGAAGAAAACTTGTTTTTCTTCTGTGCTAAGGAATTAGAGGTGGAAGATAAACATATCAATCTTTCTTTCCTATGATGAGAAATCTTATTTTAAAATTTTGAGTCTTGGGCAAGCCACAGTGGCTCAGGAGGCAGAGTTCTCACCTGCCATGCTGGAGACCCAGGTTTGATTCCCAGTGCCTGCCCATGCGAAAAAAAAAAAATAAGAGAAAATTGAGTCTTAATTTACTTCAACACTTCATTTTAGGAAGTGTGAACAAGATCAAATTCTTATCTGGAGAAATCTCTCAATATACAAGTGAGAAAGACTTAACTCTGAGTTGCCAGTACATGACTAACTGACCTAATAAAACCCAGTTTATTCAACCTCTTTAAAGAAGAAATGACTCCCTCAGCCCCAGAGATCCTCTTTTGTTGCTCAGATGTGGCCTCTCTCTCTAAGCCAACGTGACAAGCAAACTCACTGCCCCGCCCCCCCATATGGGGCATGACACCCAGGAATGTAAACCTCCCTGACAATGTGGGACAGAAATCCTGAAATGATCTGGGACTCAGCACAAGAGATTGAGAAAACCTTCTCAACCAAGAGGGGAAAGAGAGAAGTGAGACAAAATAAAAGTGTCAGTGGCTGAGAGATTTCAAACAGAGTTGAGAGGTTATCCTGGAATTTATTCTTATGTATTATATAGATATCCCCTTTCTAGCTTATGGTATATTGGAGTGGCTAGAGGGAAGTACCAGAAATCGTGGAGCTGTGTTCCAGTAGGTGATTTCTTGAAGATGATTATATAATGATATAGCTTTTACAATGTGACTGTGCAATTATTAAAACCATGTGTCTGATGCTCCTTTTGTCTAGGGTATGGACAGATGAGTAAAACATATGGATAAAAAATAATAATGGGAGAAAAAAGGTTAAAGTAAATTGAGTAGGTTGAAATACTACTAAATGTCACTGAAAAGGGAGGGATAAGGGGTACAATATGTAGGCATTTTTTTCTTTTTTCTTTTTTTAGTTATTTTGCTGGAGAAATACCAATATTAAAAAAAATGATCATGGTGATGAATACACAACTATGTGATGATACTGTGAGGCATTGATTCTACACCAT
The DNA here is from genome assembly GCF_023851605.1 of Tamandua tetradactyla. NCBI lineage: Eukaryota > Metazoa > Chordata > Mammalia > Pilosa > Myrmecophagidae > Tamandua > Tamandua tetradactyla. Next base: position 124,007,580 of record NC_135330.1, read on the forward strand.
GTATAGAATGTTTGTATGTCAAAAATGTTTGTATGTGTGTTTGTAAAGGATAGACAATAGAAATATTAAAAACAACAAGAAGAAATGACTCCTTACTTTGTCTTGAACAAGATCTGAAAGCCTGTGTTGCAGAATAGAATGGAGAAATTTTACCATTTCCGCACCAGACTTTAATTTCCCTGTTCTCATCTCTGCTGTCACTGTTGTGCTCAGTTGCCTCTGCTGTCTTGGAATCCTGGCTTTCTAGTATTCTACTGGGCAGACCATCTCCTTCCTGGCTTTTTAGAGCTTGGTATTCTAAGCTGCACTTTCCTCTTTCTCAGTGATACTGTATCAGGCACTTCATTCCTTACTGTTTTTGAGAAATCTGTCACAACTTATGTTCCATAGATCACCATCCTCCTGTTAATTGTTTTGGGTTTATTCCTTTTTTTTCCATATATTAGTGTTTCATGGGGCTTGGCACAAATTGGTGGGCTCATTCAACCATCTATTAAATGGTATTTAAAAGTACTTTTTAGCAACCACTGTGCTTAGCATTTTTTCTATATTTCCTCATTTTTTCCCCCTCAGACCATTTTTTCATGGTGAGTATTATTCTCTTACTACATATGAGAAGTTCAAGGCTCAGGAAGATAGAATAAACTGCTTAAATTCATCTGTAGTAACTAGTGAAATTGGGTTTTGATCCAAGCTTTCTTATTCTTAAGTCTAATCTTCTTGTAGAATGACTTGTTTTAGTAGAATGTTTTGATGCAATTTTGATCTCTTTTTTACTACCATAAGCATGATTGAGAACCAAATAAAATAGCCATTCATTTATACAGAAAATTATGGATTATCTATTATGTGTTAACCCTGATATCATACACTACCTTTTATTTTCTGTATAATAAACGCTCTAAGAATGAATTTGCCCTTGTCTTGGGGAAGCAAGTTAAGTGATAAAAGATTGTAATGTGAGCAGTGTAAGGTATTACCAAATTGAATATTAAACTCCTAAAGAAATTCTATGATTATATAAATTAGACAATAAAGTAACTGATATAATTTGCAGTGCTGATGCCAGGATTCATGAGGTAGATGTGAAAGGAGCCCTTGTTTTAATCAAAATATAAGCCTAACATTATTAGGAATGGTAATTTTAGTAGTAGTATTATCTTTTTTTGTTCTAGACTTTGCTCGATGGAGAAAGCTTTTTCCCTACTTCTTGAAGAAATCCCACAAAACTCCATGAGCCTGTTCCCTTTAGGTACCAACTATTCTTATGGTCACTTTATTTCACATGTGATTAAGACCTACCCTGATTCAGTTGGCCACATCTTATGTAAAAATAACATCTTCAAATGGTCTTATGTATAATGGGATTCACAACCGCAATAATATGGGTCAAGATTAAGAACATGTTTTTTTTTTTTTTTCTGGGGGTACATAACTCAATCTTCACAACCTTAAAAAAAATCCCATATATTTTAGCATAAACCAAGCTAAGAAATTCACCAAAGTTCCTAGAAATGAAATTTATAGGTATATAGATAAGCTTCATAAGGTGCCCATTTTTCAGAACATAGGATTGTTCTTTAAATGTGTATACATTTGTGTATATGTATGTTTACCACCACAGTGATTGAATCAGATTGAGTTTCTGGTGTGTGTGTGTGTGTGTGCATGCACTAAATACTGATTCTGGCTAACTCTTAATTATATAGGTAGAATTGGTGCTTGCCTATGGCCTGAAACTTCAGGCCTCTACCAAGTCTCATAGGGTGTCCAATAAATTTCCATGACTTTCTTTTTGATTACGGAAATTCTGACTGAATGATTCAAACATTTAGATCAAGATTGTATTACATTGCAAATAGGCAGCAAAATCAAATGTTTGAAACCACTTTAGTGTTAGAATGCTTCATAGTACATTTTGCATGGGATTGACTGCTGTAATAAGGAAACAAGTCACCTGGGGGAGTGGAGTAGGACTCTGACCAAAGGATCAAAAGAAGAGCAGGCAAAATATGGGCATGTGAGATGAATGGAAGACAGGCTGTCCTTGGAACAGTTTTCCCTTGTCAATCCTTGTTGGAACATTGAGTGAAATGGTGGCACCTTGAAATGCAAGTACTGTCAATCGTGTTATTACTGTAGCTCTAATATCTGAGCATACTCACCCCCAAGCATCCACTAATCCTTATTTAAATGAACCATAGTCAATTCTGCCAGGACGCAAAAGGGAAGGAGGAGGCACAGGAAATGGTCTCAGCAAATTAAACTGAATCGTCAACTACGGTTTAGCCTCTGCCGTGGTATCATGATTCACATTGTCATGGCAACTACTGTTTGAAAGACAGCGAGGATCAAAACAGATATGCTTCTTTCATTTGATTAACTGTAAGACATCCTAGAGAAAGAAAAGATGGGTTTTGATGTAACTTCCACAGCCATCTCCAATTTTAATCATTTATTTTCTGAAAGATCTGCATTTTAATCACATTAACACTCCTCACATCTACCTACAAATGACAAGAATTATTTGCCTTTTACTGTGTATCTGCTATTTGCTAACTATTTGCCAAGATTAGGTGATAGGCCTTGGAGATACAAAGATGAATCATGTAAAGTTCCTGACCTCATGAAATGTTTAATCTAGTGTGGAAAACAATTATACTTTCTGTTCAACAAATTTGTACATGATGCATGTGTTAAGGTCTACAGACAAATTTCTAATAAAAGAAAGTATGGAGAATCATTAATTGTATTTGGAAATCGGGCAAGGGCTCAAATGAACTTTAAGCAGGAATTTTAAGAATAAATGCCTATTAGTTTTATTTTTAATCTGGGGAATAGCTTAAACATACATATAATATGCTCAAGAACTCTACTAGCACATTTCACAGCACTAGGCAGTATAAATATCTCAGTTGTCCAGAGCTGAGATCACTAATACCACACAATAGTTTAGCTTAAACAATGGGAATTAATTGTCTCATGTTTTGGAACAGATATTGTCCAAAGTCAAGGTCACAGCAAAACTTGCTTTCTCCCCAAAAGCTGTAGTGTTTTGCTGCTGGCTGCCAGCAATCCTTGGGGCTTTGTTGGCTCGTATTTCTGTGCCCCATCACATGGCGATGTTCCCTCCTTTCTGCTTCTCCAACTTCCAGGTTCTCTTTATATGGCCTCCAACCTTCAGTCAGTCTGGACCTTAACTAAAAGTACATCTTCAAGAGATTCTATTGACAAGAATGTGGATTAAGAACATGTCTAACAGTATAATCATAATAATACTGCCTCATCGCTTGTAACAAAAGTACCACACTATTGCAAAGTGTTAAAAATGGGGGAAAATGTGTGTGGGTGAGGATGTATGGGAAATCAGTACTTTCGGCATGATTTTTCTGTAAATCCACATCTTCTCTAATTTGAAAAAAAAGATTAGCAACATGTCTAAGTTGGGGTATTTAATGCAATCTACCACACAAATATTTGTTGAAAGAAAAAACTATCCATGCTACTGTTTTTAAAACAGAATACATTGAATAAACATTGATTTAGGAAGAATGCCAAATTATACAGAACCAAAATATAATCTCTGAATCTTCCTTTTAGGACCATTTATCAATCTCTTCATCAATATTCATACAAATATACTTCATAAACATCCCATATAAAACAAATTCTCATTATTGAGTTCCAGTAGGCCATAAATATAGGGTGGAAGCCAAGTCCAGTAATTTAGACAAATGCATAATAAAAAGGTTTATTGATATATTATTATAAACATGAAAAAATAATTTTGTCTGTGTTTCTAGGCTTTATGGACATGCTGTAGAACAGTAAGAAAGGACCTTAAAAGAAGGAAGATAGTAACTGGATCTGCTCTTTTGGAGGACACTGAAGATAGGATCATACATGAATTTAGTGAACTAAATGAAGATGTTCAAAACCATCCTCTTTGGTCAGGTTTCATATAGTAATTTAGCAGCAATTGTTTCAACCCTAGAAGCAACCAGCGCAGCTTGTAAAACCCCCAGCTTCCTAATAGCAAAGAAGAAAAATACTCAGAAGTATGTCCTTCTGGGTACAATGTAACAAAATTACTGAATGGTATATTGCTTTATCAGCACCAGAGCACACTATATAATGTGAAGATATGCACCAGCATGTAAGAATAGCTCACATCCATTTACACTTTCCAAATGAATTGCACACCTCTTTTCACATTCATTTCTCTCAATGGTCTTATGTAGTAGAAGGGGCAGGAAGTTTATGTTTATTCTGGAAATGGGAAGATGGAGTTATAAAGAGGCTACATGGTTGCTTCAATAAGGAGAAGCCCCAGAAATGCTGCTTTTTACACACTGTCAGCCACATCAGCTTTAGTAAACAAAAAAGGGAGGTCTGTAGCAAGTGTTCAGATGCAAAAACTAGCCAGTTGAATGTTTGTCCCCCTTAAAACTGGATGTCATTTGATTACCTTTAACTAAAAGGGAAAATTCAATTTATATCAAGACCTCAAGTTTTTGTCAGGAGTATCTGAAAACCGTTTCTATTTTAGCCGATTCAGGCTGATCTACTATGTGCAAAAAACTATGATTTGCCAAGATAATAAATTCCACAAATTAGCCGTATCCGTTTGGAGAGAATATGTACACAGATATGAGCATTGCGAGGCAGTCAATGATGAAGTCTGATGAATGGTCCAATAGTCATTAATATGGAGTTGTTTTCAGCAGCTGCAGTCAGCCAAGGCTTCAGAAACAATAGAGAATTGCAATCTTCTCTTCATTCTTGGGTAGATGTGATGGATGTTGAACAGGGAGTAGGCACAAGTAAATCTATGATCAGATCAGGGAATAAATTATTTTTGGCTTATGTTGAAAATTTGTAAGGGTAAAAAGGGTTTTGCAAGGCTATGGGGGTATTGAGGGGAGCAGCTTCACTTGATGAAATCTGGAGATTGGGCATAATATTCTATTTTATATGGGCAGAATAAATTGGCAACAAGGCAATTAATTCAAGATTCAGATGGAAGAGACCACATAAAGGAGCGAAAAATGATAATAAAGGAAAGCCAGATGCTGGAGACTTTGGTAAGCCAGGAATAAGAATGCAAAGATGGTAGATGGAATCCCAAAACGTAGTACCTGAAAGGACTGCCCTAAAGTACTCTCCCTTAGTGCTCATGGATTCTGAAGTTATTTTTCATAAGGTCTTTTCTCATAATTAAAATGGAAAGAATTCTGGGAAGCAAAAGGAGAAGAATGCATATCAGGTGTTTCACCCTTGGTTCCTTCATGATGATTTCCTCATTTGGACATAGAAGTCCCCACATGAATCCTTTACGACTTAAAACAAGACCCCCAAGAACCAGAATATCATGTATCAGGTTAGTAAGAACTCATAGACCGCTTTCAGTCCAGCACTTCAAAAGGATTCTTTTTATATTCCGTGATTCCTTTCAAGGTCTTCCTGTATTCTTTTCTCATAGCTATTCTTTTGCAATTTTTTGTTTTCCTGGCAGGATAAATGACCTTTTAGGTAGGAAACATTACAAGCTTCCTCTGAGTAAAACATACAACTTATCCATTTCCAAGAGATTTCCGGAACTGCTTTCCTTACTAAGCACAATGCAATGTTGCATTCATTTCTCTCACACTTCCTTCTTTAACTGAGAGTTATGTGATGATTTTTTAAATGGGCTTTTAAGAAAATAATCGTTTCTAAGAACAGTTTTAGGTTTACAGTAAAACTGCACAGAAAGTACCAATTTCCCATATGTCACTAACCTCCCCCATACACACATTCCTTTATTTTCACGTCTTGCATTAGTTGGTACATTTGTTACAATTGATGAGCCAATATTGATATATTATTAGTCACTGAAGTCTAGTGTTTACATTTAGCTTCATGTTTTGTGTTGTACAGTTCTATGGTTTTTGACAAATGCGTAATTTCTTGTATCCACCATTACAATATCATACAGAATAGTTTCAGTAACCTAAAAAAACCCTGTGCCCCGTCAATTCATCCCTCCCCCACATCCTACTGAACTCCTGGCAACCACTCATCTTTTTACCATCCCTATTGCTTTGTCTTCTCTGGAATGTCACACATCTGGCATTGTATGGAATCTACCTTTACAAACTGGCTTATTTCACTTAATAATATGCATTTAAGTTTACTCCATGTTTCTTTGTCTTGATAGCTCATTTCTTTTTATTTCTGAATAGTATTTCATTGCATGGATGTGCCATGGTTTTTTTTACCCACTCGTTTATAAGGACATCTTGATTACCTCCAGTTTTTGGCAATTATAAATAAACCTGCTACAAACATTTGCATGCAAGTTTTTACATGGACATAAGTTTTCAACTCACTTAAGTTACCTAGGAGAGTGATTACTGGATATGTGGTAAGCCTTTGTTTAAATTTGTAAGAAACTGAGAGCCATCTTGTGAATGTTCATTTTCTTAATCTCTTTCAACACATATACCCTCCCATCTCCTACTCCCATGAAAATCATATTTTCATCTTCGTGGCAGAATTTCTTTTCCAATCACTTGCTGATATCTGATGATAGTGCAAGAACTCTACTGTTTTGTGTATTGTTTATTTTTTGTGCATATGAGTTTTTTGGATGCTCAGTAAGCATAGAATTTGTTGTAAGACTGATAAATTTCAGAAGTCAGTGTGATGAGACGGTTGTACTTGATTTAATTCTAAGAGAAACATAAGGAGAAGTTTTCTAAGTTTTATTGTGCCGAACCATTCTTTCTGTGCCACCAATTTTGTAAGATATGCAACCCTTGCTAAATTTTGCAGGCGCCACAAAAAACTGTAAATTAATGTAAATAGAACACTCCAATAATTACTTCATGTACAGTACACACGTCATCATATTCATTTGCCATTTTCATGGTGGCTTGTCCTTTCTACATTTTATTATTCATTTATGATAGCTATTATAGGGCTTTCAGATCCTATCTTGCACTCCAGAGGAATATTTATGGCTATTATAAGACCCAAGATAGTTATTGCAGAAACCCTGTGAAATGCTACATTAGTGCAGAGATCAGCTGGTAGTAAAAGTTCTCAAGTTGTTTCAGAGTCCCCCTTGATGAAGATTAAAAGGCAAGCTATTCCTGGTGAGGTTTCCTTTCCGCCCAAGAGAACCAAGTTATTTGTGACATGAAGGTTAGAATGCATAAATTAACACAGTTGTGCAAATGAGAACTCATTTGGAAAGCTTGCAAGGAAGAAGGCAAGAAAGGATTTGGAATGGATTTGCAAACAGATTGTTGAATGCAGTTTAGTACAGAATTTTTCACAGAAGGTATTAATGGGGAGATTTGAGGTACATGAAAAAGGAATGGCAATTTCTTAGCCAGTGAAGATCTGTCTTATTTTATGACCAGCACTCTCACAGGACTTAGAATGTAAGTTTCTCCAAGGAAGAGTGTTAGTATGTTTTGTTCACTGGTGTATCCTAAGCAGACAGTACAGTTCCTGGCACATAATAGCCACTCAATCAATATTTGATAAATGAATAAGTGAACTTCTACCATACCTGCTAAAGGTGTTCTTTAATTTAAAATCCTTCATTATTTCTCCCTTTAGGGTATTTTTTGTTTTTATTTTTTCTATGATTAAGAAATTTGCTCTGTCGTATGGGAATTATAGAACTTTCAGTAAAAAGAAGAAAACCAAACTTCTCAGTCAAAATACCTTCTCATCTCCAGTTTAGCCACATTTTCTATTAACCAAAAAAGCTATTATATTTTTTATAATGTTGTATTCTTTACTTTCTCTAAGCTCTTCTAAATTATTGTAAGATATAAACATTAAGGAATGAATTTAATTCTAGAGTCTTTACAAAGTCATTGCTGCTAAACATATTATTTCACATTCCAGTAGTTACACAACTCCATTCTCAATCAGAAGAAACCAAAGGGCCAAGAGGTAATAATTGAGGTAGCTTTCAATTTTCATTTCAGTGAAGAGAGGTTTTCCCTGAGGTTTGCTCATTTACCATTTTTTTCCAGAGCATTTACAATGGTGAAAAAAGACAGGATCTGGAGACTTGTTTAAGCATTATAATATAAGTCAATTGATGGCCAATTAGGACAGATATCACATTATTGACAAAAAACTTACTTGTACTCACTATTTTAACTTGCTTTAAAACAACTCATGATTTATTTACATAAGTATTGAAAAATGTGGAGAAAAAGATCATTGCAGATCTTGCAAAGAAATAAACTTCTGCATGAATACCAGTCCAGCTACTTAACATTAGTTGTGTAACCTTAGCCTCTTAACTTTTCTAGACTGGTATTCCTCGCGTGATAAATGGAAATACAACCTTTAACACACGGGGTGATTGTGAGAAGTAAGTGAAATAACTATTTTGGCCACAAAGCAGGATGGCATCATTGTGATTTTGTGTTAAAAGCTGTTAGAAATATTCTGGATTCATAGATATACATCAATTTTGACAGAGAGCTTTAGCAGATACTACAATAAAAGCTCTGGTCTGTGTGCCAGAAAAGAGAGTGCAGATAAGACGTGAGACCTGGTGAGTCATTCAAGCCCTCTGCTTATTGGGCATGCTTTTATTTAAACTCCAGTCGCTTAATTTACAAAATGTATACTGACAGCTTTAGTAAACTGAAACAATTCTCCATATCTTTCTTCCCACTTCTTGGTTTCCTGGTATTTTTTGCCATATGATCACCAATACATTCCAATTTCCTCAAGGCCTGTGAGGAAACAAACAGATTTGACCCCTCAAGGACCATGTCACTGTGAATTTAGCAAAAATCCAAAAGAGACCTAGAAATGAATTTTATGTGATGATGCCTATGTCAAACCAAGGTATCCTTTTCTTCTCTGTCACATTTCTATAAGTACCTGCTCTCATATATGATTACTGTTAGGCTTTTAACAGAGATCATCTTGGTCCAAGAATATAGGAACCTCTTAACATGTTTGGGATACAGTTGAGTTTTTGTTTTCTTCTATCTACTATTTGTGGGTAATACAAGATGCAGTCAGTGCTTTGGGATTTTAATTTTAGCTAAGCACCAAGCCCTTTCTTTAATAGACCATGCTCATTCTGGTAACATTCTTATTGGCCAAGAAACCACCAGCTTGTGTCAGTCCTCTTAGTTGTGTTAGCTACCTATAAATGCAGATCTCTGCAAGATGAAATGACCTGGGACCAATTAATGGAGGATGGGAGAAAAAAAATTTAGTAAATGCCATTGGGAGCGATTAGCAAAACTAGCTATGCACCAATTGCAGATGGCCAGAGACATTGCTTGCCAAATGGAGTTGGCTATGTACAAGGGAGAACATATTGTTCATGCAACCAGACTTGTGAAAGGTGTGGAAAGTCCAGCAAAATAGGCATGAACAGATGTGACGATACCTAGATGCAACAAATGTGAAGTGGTATCTTGTGTAGTTGTAGTTTTTGCTTCAAATAAGATAGTGATATGGGGCCAGGCATACTGAACCTCATATGTGATTACCTAAAGTCATTAAGTGCAGAACTCTGTAGACCTTTCAGCTACTAACCATCATAGAAGTTATTCATGTGGGACTTACGGTCAAATTTACTGTGAATTTTTGGATTGAATGAGAATGTTCCTGTTTCTTTCTCCAGTTCATTCTTACTGTAAATTATTCTTTATCCAGTTCATTCTCACTGTAAATTATTGTTCTCCATCAAAAAATAAGCCATTTTCATTTATTCAAAAACAAGCTAGAGTCCATACCTAAGATAGCTGTTTTCTGTTCTTGAAACAGCTGTTCTTTTTCAATTTGCAAAGTCCAAATCAATATCTAGCCTTCATATTTTAAGTTATGGATTTTAGAAGTAAATTCCCTTAATGGGAATAATTGATTTTCAGGGTTTCTATAAGACTAACAACCAGCAAAGATAATGACCTTTTGCCTGGCTCCACAAACATCTTTATTGAAGGCTTTCTTGAAATTCCCTTTTGCTTTTGAATATACTGACATGAGAAAGTTCTGAATAATGCTATGGTGAACACATTGAAACTATACCTGAACAGTCAGTTTACTGACAACCTCTAAGAAATGGGGCATACTAGGCTGCAGGTAAATTTTGAATTGCAATTGAAACTTACTCTACTGTCTTATAGTTTCCCAGGGCTATTTACTAATTAGTTCTCAGCTATAAATTCTACTTGTTCATCACAGTTGTCAAATCGCTTCTATTACCCAGTGATCATGTCATTTTAATCCAATGCCTCTTAATATCATCAACTCTAATGCTTTCCAGAATAATTGTTGCTAAACTAGCTAGTATTCCTGCAGTGACTCTAAGATTGGAGAATGGCATGGGCATATTTCCATTCTGCTTGGCTGGTTTATATTTTCAGAAACTTAAGCGAATGATTTCAAAAGACAGTTTACCATTTCAAAATAATTTTCTGGAACAATTCATCTAAGTTGCTGGTGCTTAACCCTTTAAACAGTATGCATAGAACATTCACTAGATTTGTGTAGAAAATTAAACTTTGCTAGCTTTGTGTTAGTCTAATTTCTGTTTTAAGCCCCCATACCACTCAGCTATTGGGAAAATTATCCTCAAACTGCTTCAGGGTTTTCCGTTCTGTCAGGATTGTGTCATAATTTTAGGACACCGAATGGTTTCAGAGTACTTGGGAGAAGTTTCTAAAAGTTGGTCATCTGTTCATGGTAATGATAGAATCTACTATTGTTCTCTTAATTCTATCCTTTGCTGTCCTGCAGTCCTCTGTGATGCCCTGGTACCCTTGTAAGACCAGGATGTTTGTGAGATAGAATAGGTGTACCTCATACCCATGCTGCCATGAATGAAACAGTCTCATGTCTCAAAAGTTTTGAGTGTAGGGAAAGATGTAAGAGATCAAGATATTGATCATGTTTTCCAGAATGTGAGGGTGACATGATAATCCAGGTCTGGGTGGAAATTTGCTACATTTAACCCAGCCTAGTCCGAAGGGTAGATGCTTTAGAGGAGATGATCTTCAATATCAAGTTGATCTTCAGTATTAAGGATTGAGTGGAAATACCCAGAGATCTTCAAAAGTTGATCTTTAGTTTTAAGAATTGAATGGAAATATCCAGAGAGAAAGGAAGGAAATATATCAGAAAGCATACATGACTAGATGGATAGTTCATGGATTTCCAGTTTTTGATATTTAAGAATAAATTTACTATTAGCATTCATGTACAAATTTTGTGTGGCCAAACATTTTGTTTTGTCTCTTGGCTAGTAAATACCTAGGAGCAAAATTGTGGGGCATGGAGTAAGTATGCTTTGGACGTGTTTTTTGAAGGGATTGAAACATTTGACATTCCCACAAGTAGTAATAAGTGTTTCTTCACCAATTGCTTCACTTCTTTGCCAACAACTGGTATTTTCAGTGTTAGTTTTAGCCATATCCTATTACACAGACTTTGTATGTGTAAGTCTATTTCTGGATTCTCTATACTGTTCCTTTAATCCGTTTGGCTACTTTGTACTGCATCCTACCATCTTGCTTACTGTAGCTTTAGACTGATTCTTGGAATAGAGGTAGCAGTGTGTCCTTTTCAAAGTTGTTTGGAGCAGTTAAGGCACTTTCAATTTTCTAATACACTCTAACATCAGCTTGTCAATTTCTACTAAGTAGCCTGCTGGAATTTTCACTGGGATTGTTTTGAATCTATAAACTAATTTAGGGAGAATTGACATTTTAACAGGATTGAAACGTCCAATCCATGAACATTTGTTTAAAGTCTTCTCTAATATCTGTTAACAATTTTGTTTATTTCCAGTATACATCTTACATGTATTTTATTAAATTTATGTGTAAAAATTTTATTCTTTGATGCTATCATAAATTACATTAGTTATTGGACTTATTTATTTGACTTTCCAATTGTTCATTGTACAAATGCAATTACTTTTTGGGTATTGGCCTTGCATATTTTGACCTTGCTAATTACTTATTAATTCTGGGAGCTTGTTTGGTTTATTCTTCATGATTTTCTATATTCACAGTCATGTTGTCACCAAAATAATGACAATTTTTTTCTTCCTATGAAATCTATTTCTGTTTTATTTCTTTTGTTTGCCTTGTTGTAATGTCCAGGACCTCCTGTGCAATATTGAATGATAATAGTGAATGTGGACATCCTAAACTTTCTCTTGATCTTAGGGGAAAATTATTCAGTCCTTTGCCATTAATAAAATGGTAACTACAGATTTCCTGAGATTAGATGACTTTTATGAAGTTGAAGAAGTTCATTTTTATTCCCAGTGTAATATAGTATATGAAAATAAAGTCACATTTTTATAATTCTATCAGTGTCATTATTACTATTCTCTTCCAGCTGAATTGTATCCCTAATAGGTACTGCATGAAAATGGCACTGTATTAATACTTTACGAAATGCCAAAGTGATTTGATTTCAAGTCTCTATGAGTTCAAACCTTAAAATTAACTTTACAGACTTGGGCTTCAAAAATGTGAATATATACATCAATAGGTAAAATATTTATATTATTTATAAAAATAGTATAAATATTATTTATAATACTTATGGCCATTATGGTACCACATTGGTAGGATATAGAGAATATAAAAATGAGTATCCAGAAACCTTTGTTTTATGGAGTTAATTTCATGACAATGCAATAACAGCAAGATCCAGAATCTCACAGCAAAGAATTATAGCAGAATACCCATATATTCAAAAACAATAGGTTCATTATAACACTGGTGTTAATGCATAGGTCTTACTTGAATACACAGTCCAAGTCAGAGGGGAAAACATGAAATGCCTTCAAATGACTGTACGTCAGTTTCAACTTGAACCTTTTGCAGAATCTCACAGGCCACCAAGAAGGCAACCGTGATCCACAATCACCATTTTCTAAGTTGTATTCAACACATAGTCTGCATTTTTGGACACCATAAATTAAATCTGTAAAGATGATATGTTGAAGAGTCAGAACCCTGCTTGTAGATATATTTTTAGAAGTAAATGCAGTGCTTCCTGGTTACTCTTATGGGATTTCAGACATTTAAGGGATGAAAAGAGGTGGGACTTTTCAAAAGACTTTCAGAACCAGAAGGAAACAAAAGTTTTAGCCATACAGAATTGAAAGTAGTCTTTGTGACTTACTATTCTAAAATGAATATGTACCTGAACAGTGAAAAAATCCACATCAATCTGTGGAGGAAATGGATGAAGTGGCAAAGAGATGATTTCGTGGGAAAATGAAGAGAATAAAAATATCCACATACACTTACAAAAAGAAATGAATTTTTGCTGTAAAAGTGGCCAATGCTACAAATATCTAAGTAAATTTAATTCACATGATTGAGTTTCAAATGACTTTGTGGATAACCTGATATAGTGTATTAACTACTCATTAATGATGGATACTTGCAATCACTTTCTATTGAGTCTAATTTAAATACCTAAAATACATTGAAACCCTGTGTTAGAAAATCAATGAAAGATTTTTGTGAGCAATTTTGATGTGTAACAAAATATATCATGTGCCAGCACCCTGCCGGGCACTAGAAATGTAGGCAGGATTAAACTGTGTGTTATGTTCTCAAAAAAGTTTTGAAATAGGATGAGGAGTTAGAGAAGCAAATAGAAAACTACAGTATGATATTCATGCTAAAATAAAGGTGATAACCCAGACAGGAGAGCAACCAACTCAGCACTGGAAAGCAAAATTAACATTTCGCAGTGGAAATGGCAGTGCTGAGATGGATTGTAAAGGGTAAGTGGCAGTTCTGACAGCGACTACAATGGAATGGAATACTAGTTTGAGGGAAAAGAATATGAAAAGATAGTGTGTTACAACAAAAGACATTCTGAATTTGTGAAAGCTGCCATGGAACTTACTGATGTCCATGAAGATTTTGAAGGAACCACGTTAGATGGATTATGAAAGCGGAGATCAAATCTTTCTACTGAACCAAATGTTGTTTTTTTTTTAATCTCCTCCAGATATAGTTGCAGAGCCCTCATGAATTTGGTGAAAGTAACAGCATACAGTTATAATGATGATAATCTCTGCTGCCCTTCATTAAATAGTTACTAAGAGTCAGCTATTGAATCCTCCCCCTCATCTGTCATGTATAGCTGAGAAAAACTTGGCTCAATGGCATTAAATAATGTGTCAGTAGCTAGTAGCAAAATTGTAGAGAGAATATTTAAATCCGGCTCCTGTTTGCAATGGCATTCCTGAACTGATTGTGAGCAAATAAATTATTTGGCATTGCTGATTTCCTTCACCATAAATTGTCAGTTATAGTAAAGCCTAGATCCTAGGGTTATTAGATTAAAGAAGAGAATGTGCGAGAAAGAATATTGTAAACAGCAATGTGTGGAATCACCATTAATGACATAAATAAAACACGTTCTTTTTATTCAAGCTACATTGAATCACAAAGATTAGGTAAAACAGGCAAATTTTGTTTCTTTAGAACAGTTTATTCATGGCCAAGAGCAATATCTTCCAGAATATATTCTCTGCACATCACAAATAAGATTTAATTGCAGGAACAATGTTACATATTTAGAAAATACTGGTTTAAATAAATTTAAACTTTTTTTTTTGAAGTTTAGGACTTCTTAGAAATTTTAATATGATTCATTGAATCTTCAAGGATTAATAGAAATGGAAGGATTTCCCTAATTTATTCAAGCTCAGAAAATCATTTTCTTGATATAATGGGACAAGGATTTTGGGGAATGCTTTTGAGAAATGCTGACATTTTAACATCAGTGTTTACGTATAAAACATTAACATATAGATAAGTAACTAGATAACGCTTGGGTAATATCAAAAGTATATTAATTAACAGTTACCCAGAAACACTAATGAAGAAATTAGTCTATTCTCAGTAAAATGGGTCTATTAACATGTCCCATTTAGTGCTGTGTCAGACTCTCGACTAGCACATGTACTGCAAGTGCAGGTCACTGGCCTCTCCCATCATATTCTCTCTTGCTTCCCTGCCAATATTTTTCTTCCAGAAGTTTTTTGTTTTTGTTTTTGTTTTTTTATCCTGAGCTTCCTTTGTAGCTGGAATTCAGTTCAGCTCTGGCTAATGAGCCATTATGTGAATTTGACTAAGCATCCTTTGCGGAAGATATTTCTTCCCCTGACGTAAGGGGAGAGACAATTGAGTCAAAAGTCTTATCATGCAACTTTCGCTCATATTTCCTGCCTTTGACCTCGTGTGTGGAAATGTGCTGATTTAGCTTAGGCAGTGAATCTTAAAAATCAGAGTGGAAGGCCAGAAAAACCCTGGTCCTTGACGACATTCTTGAGCCATCAAATAAATTCCAAACTGCCTGCCTTTGACTCATTATCGATAATTAGTTGTCATATGATAGAAACCACAATTAATTGAATTTCCTGTTATTGATAGCCCAGTGCCTCCCATCTGGCAGAAAGATATTCCGTAGAAAGACTCCCATGTGTAATGCCTCAGAGAGTCAACAAGCATTTTTGTTCTGTTTGGCAGTCTTCTCTTGTTTGTATCCTGACATTGTATCACATACAGCACGTATATTCTTTGGAAAATAATGCTATAATAGTAAAATAAAAAAAGAAAAGTCACTGTTTTCTTACATAACATAGCCACATACACACACCCAAACACACACACTAATAGATAACTAGTCACTCAAACCATGAAAAAAATAATTCCTACTGTTACTGGGAAGATGGAGTCAATGTACTCTCCCCTATTCCTCCTGCTTGGTGGAATTAAAAACTGTGGGTATTATTTATAAAGCAAATAGAAGGCTCTGAACATTAGAGAGAAGATTTGGGTCCATGACTAAGTTTCTTGGGACACAATGTATGATTTTCTTTTTGTCTTAAATATCCCACAATCGGAGGTGAAGTGACTGGGAATACAAAAACACCAACAGAAGCAGACAAGAAAATCCCCACCAAAAATGTGTTCTCTCTAACCAATGGATCAGGACAGAAGCAGTCTGACCACATTGATAAATTTTAAACAACAATCACTAGACTCCAGCCAAATACCATGAAAAAAAAAAAAAAACTGTACTACCTATACCCATACCAAGAAAGGAAAAATGGGAGCTTAGACTTTCACTCTTTTAATAGTCCACACTCACCAGCTCATGACAAGGCATCCCACTTTTCCTCCACCAGGATGGTGTCAGAGGAGACTTGTGTAGGGACTTTCACCCCTACCGGGAGGTAGTGATTAACCATACCCACCTTCTGTGTCAGTAGAGACGCCCTCAGGAGGCTGGGTGCCCACCTCCATTCTCAGATACTGAGGCATCCCACACACTCCATGATGATGAATTGCCATAGGAAGCTTAGTGGAGAGTCAGGCCGTCCACCTACTGCCCAGCAGTACTGAATGCCCCACCACCACCCATCATATCAGTGGAGGCATGTGGAGAGCAGAAATGAGGCACTTCAACAGCTCCTAGTCACCAGTGGAGGCTGAGCAGGGCTCAGGAATTCCCATCTCTGCCCAGGAGTAAAGAGGACTCCCCTTCCCAGCTCTTAGCAGTGGCTGAGTAGGAAAAATTGACTTCTATCTTCAATTGGCAGTGACAAGGCAGTGTCCCACGTTTCTGCTAGTGGAAAAGTGTTAGGGAATGTCAGATAAAACAGAGGGCTAAAATAAGATCCAGTGGCTGTTAACGCAATACCCAAAATACCAAGGATTCAATAAAAATCATTTCTCATTCTCAGAATCAAGGAGGACATAAATGGAATGAAAAATACAACTCAGTCACCTCTACCTAATTTTGAAGGTGGAAGACTAGTTCTCATGCTTACTACCCTTGTTTATCTAGCTAATCTGTTTAGATGAAAGGACTCATGAAGTATACCCCCATGGTATTAACAAAACAAAACAAAGCAAAACTACCACCACCACCACCACTACAGAAATACTCCAGTGGAATGAAAGCTAAACCAAAATTGAAAAAAAATATATCTGCTAAGGAACCAAGCTACCGAATTATATCCAGATAATTTTTGTTTTAACACAGTATAGGCAACTTCTTTTATGTGCCTATATATATTCTTGGTATTAATATAAAACATAATGGAGCAGAGTTTCTCACTGTTTTAATTTCCTAAGATACTTGAGGGGATACTATGAAATGGGTTGGCTTAAACAATGGGAATTCATTAGCTTACAGTTTGAGACGAGGAAAACGTCCAAATCAAAGCTGTTCTTTCTTCTTGAAGACCCGCTGCTGGCAATCCTTGGCCCCTCTGCCACATGGCGGGGCTCATGGTAGGGTCTGTTGGTCTCTCCCTTCTTTTTTTGTTTTGTTGATTTCATCTTCTTGCTTCCTTGACTTTTTATCTCTCTGCCTGAATTTCATTCTCTTATAAATTAGTCCAGTAAGAAGATTAAGACCAATTCAGAGTCAGGTAGTCCCCACCTTAACTGAAGTAGCCTCATCAAATGGCCCTACTTACAATGGGTTTGCACCCAAATGAATGGATTAAATCCAAGAGCATGTTTTTTGGGGGTACACACAGCTTCAAACCATCACACTCACCCTCTGAGAAAGAAGTTTCATAGAAACAAAAGGGAGAGCACTGTAATGTTGTGCCAGCTTGGAGTCCAGTGGACAAGTATGAACTCATGTGAATCCATGCATTTTTAAAAATGCATATAGATAGATAGATGTGTGTGTGTGTGTGCGTGTTAACCCATGCTATGCTTTATCGTGCATACATTTATTTACCCCATGAATATTCCTAGGTACTTAATATTATTACTACTACATAGTACATTAAGTCATTGGTAGTACCTAGCACATTCCTTATAACCCATCCTCATCAACATGCATATCACCAATGACTTAATGTTAACCCATGCACACACATATTACCTAGAGCTATCTGTTAAGAAAGTCTAGAAGCAGTGAAACTCTGGTAGTAATCAGCTAACACCCAGTGCCCAGATTTATAAAAATATTCTTCTGCAACAAAAGGAGCTAGAGTTCCTTGGAGAAGCAGTTGATTCCAGAACTGGAGCATAGAAAACAAAAGAAACCTAAAGCATTTTAACAATTTGAGAAAAAAAAATTGAGTATTGGATTAAACTGACAGGATTTTATTTTTATATCTATAAATCTATATATGGAAGTGCATGATATCTATTCTGGGGCAATAAGGTTGAACAGTTGACCACATAATTTCTAAACTTGTTTTATTTATTTCTTATTTGTTCGTGTTATTAGTTTTGGTTTCAACTTCTAAATGACAGGCCTATAATTAATAGAGTACTTAAAGTAAAAGTATATGATTTTCAGCAAGTATATGTGAGAGGTTTCAATAAAATTCTTTCAACTTTCATTTCAGAAAATATGAAATCTTTGTAAGTACAAAGTAGTAAGAAAATATATTTATGTACAATTTAAATGAAGTGTCTCAAATAATGATTTAATTTAAAATTAATAAGCTAGTTACCGCAGGTTAATTAAATGCCACTTGATGATTAAAAGCATATTGATTTAGATTAACAGCTATTGAATGATATCACACCTTTTATGGTTAGTTTTGTTTTAACTATATTTTAAATTATTTAAAATTTCATTGTTATGTTCATTGCTGTTTGAAATAATGCCTGTAAAATTTAAGGTTTAAAGCTTTCCCTTTCATTTTTACAGTCTCTTTAATCATTTCCAACCTAATTTATTATTATTAAATAAACAGAAACATTTACTGTGAAGCAAAATAACATGGGGATATTTAAAAGGATGAACAGGCAATTAAAGTAAAGGGGAAATAGAAGTAAGCAGATTAATTTTACAATGCAGCATTTTCACATTTAATTCATGTTTATTTAATTATAAAATTCCTAGCATAAATATTACATAATAGCATACTTTAGTAATAATAATGACAGAAAACATTTTTTAAACAATTATTATGTCAGACAAATTTTTATGAGTGCTGATTTTTAAAAAATAATTTAATCTTCAAAACAATCCAATGAGGAAGGTGTTATTATATTCCCCATTTTTTGTGTACAAAACTGAAGAACAGAGAGAGTAACCTTTCAGTTAGAAACAACTGGTGAGTGACAAGTGATTGAAACCCAAGGCAGTCTGGCCCGAAAGCACATGCTTTTAACCACGAACTATACTTTCACTCTATGGTCAAATGATCTCTCTAAGACTTTTCTAATAGAATCAGAACCGATTGCCCAAGTGGAGCAGCAGTGAGAAATGTACGGGAGAAATGACCCTCACAAAGTCAGATCTTGTGACTGACACTTCTTTTATCCAGTATATGTATAGATGAGCAAAAATTAATAAAGAAATAATGGGGGAAGGTATGGGATGTTTTGGCAGTTCTTTTTCACTTTTGTTTTTACTTTTATTATTATTTTTATTTTGGAGGAGTAATGAAAATGTTCAAAAATCAATTGTGATTGCAATTGCACAGCTATATGATGATATGTTGAACCACTGATTATACAATTCTGATGACTGTATGGTATATGAATATATAATATATCTCAATAAAATTACATTTAAAAAAAAAGAGCCTGAGATCATCTCCTCATAGAAGAAAGACATGTTTTGGGGCTAGCTAGAGAAAATTCAGGAGGAGTCGATACCGATAGAATTAGGAAAACAAATGCTAAAGCACTTAAAGGTGGAAATAAGAACACTGGGCATTATATTGAAGAAAGTAGCTATCAAGGTCATACTTGATTTAAAAAGAATGGATAGGAAAAATCAGATTAGTTCATTTTTCAGTTGTCAAACCTTAGGAAATTGCTGAAAATGATATTAAAAAGGCACTTATGAGAGCTCTGAGGTCTTTAATAACTGGAAAACAGCTCTCCAAAAACTACAAACATCAAATTAAAGAGTTGGATGGAAACTTCATTGAAGGGGAGAGGCAAGGAATGAATGTAAAGTGGGCTGTGATAGTGATGGAGAAGCAAACGAGTAAGAGTTTCCGTGGATCATGAAAAACGACAGTCCTGAAGTCATTTTTAACTCCTACATGTGCATATGGATATAGAATAAGGGGTCATCTAGGTCCTTTTGCTTCCATTTTGTGAAATCTTGCTCTTCAAAGAAGATGGAAGATTCTCGCCTCCTCACTTCCCTTGCCGATTAACTGTTTCAACCAGATTCATATAGTGTGATATTTAAAGTCAGAGACACTATTATTAAATTGCCTGGATTCAATTCTAGCTCTTCCACTTAGCATCTGCATCCCTTGTTGTGATTTACGCTTTCTGACCTCAGTTTTCTTAACTGTAAATTTAGGTGATGATAGGATTTTATGAGGCTTAAAAAAAACTTAGAAAATCAAAATCGCATACAATAGTAAGCATTTTAAAAGTGGTTGAAAATAAATTTTAGAGCTTTTAAAATGACTTTAACTGGATGAGTTTATGTACAACGGTTTATCCATTGTTTTTCTTCGTAAAAACAGGAATACAGCATGTTAAGTGGGCAAAACCATTTCTTTTCTATCACTTCACTTAAACCATCCAGTAATATCAAGAAATGTACCAAAGTCACCAAATTAAGTCCCTGTGTCTTTGATGGCCATGGTTTAATGCTGACAAAATGTGGTCAATAGTTCTTTCATCCCTTTTCACATCTTTTGAAGGAAAAAGATGATCATAATATAATCATATTTTTATTTATACTGTATTTGGGCTTTGAAAAATAAAGTGCCTTCAAAAGTCTAGGTTTGTCTTTTAGGAAGTAGTGAATTGTGCAGTTTAGAGTTCTCTGGTTTCAGCTCACCCAGAGAATTCTTGATCATTGTGAATGGATTATCCATAGCTTTAATTACCGTAACCACTTTTTATTGAAGCTAGCATTATTTTTCCTAACCTGTTGGTACCCAGACAAGGTAAAGCAGATTTGACATTTACCTAAATAAGATTATAAATAATGTAGATAATTAAGCTTATAAATCATTTTTAAGGACATATTTTAGAGTATGCATTCAGCAATTTGGATAAAAGTAAAAGAAAAAGAAACAGCATTTAAACTTACATCTTTTTTGGAAAGACCTGCTAATAATGGGTCAATTATTAGTAAGAACCTTAATGCAAACTAGGCATTTCAAATATGGCTTTGTCAGAATTCGAGGCCTATTTCTAGTTCATGGAACATTGAGTATCTTGGTTCTTGATTCCTTACTCCCACGCCACTCCCCACTCCTTAATCCCACCCCAGGTTTAGTTGACTATATCTATATATACAGAGAGAAAGAGAGAAAGAGAGTTCTTTCTATAAGTTCCAGTGAATTTGCTCTTTGTACTTCGCTCATGTACTGATGCTATTTGTTTTCTGTGTTATAAATAAAGTCCTGTTTTGAAAAAGAAATGGAAGCAATTGATAGTCATTGTATCTGGCTCATGAATATATCCGTATTTTTAATGTTGAAGTATTATTTGGCTCTTTAAGACTTAGGTGAACAAATTCAATGTAATATGCCCATCCTCTCCTGAGTGTCTCGTGGTTCTGCAGAAGATTCCCCTCCCCACTTTCTAGTCTAAATGAACAGTATTGTTTGGCCCAAACATGTTTTTTTTTTTTTGCTCCGGTATCAATGGCTCACAGTATTGACAAAAGGGTATTAAAGATAAGGCTGTGTGGGAATGTGATCCATCGACGGATTATCAGGAGGCAGGGGCCTGTGAATCTGACCAGGAAGGAATCACTGGAGCCATTTCAGCATAAGTAACCCAGATATGGGAGAAATAAATATTTTGATACCGCAGTGAAGCAAAGATTGAAAATTGTTCCCACGTAAAGTCACTCACACCCCCAGCCCAGTGTAATATTTGATTCCTGGTCAAAATCCTAGTTGGAGGAGGTGCTAAAGCAACCTCTACTGATGCAGTAGTTCTCATGACACTAAGGAAACCAGTGTAACGTAGCAGTGCGCTATCTGGGGAAATGGGATTTTAACAACAGTTTGAGAGCACTTCCACAAATCTGAGTAACTTAATACTTTAAATATCTTTGTTCCAGTGGGGATTATTTTCACATCCTGTTTATACAGAACATGGGACATAAGGGAGCTTGGGGGCTTGTTTCAAGGAGAACATGAGTCAGTGGCTATCAGACACAATTAGAATGCCTCTCTTAGGGTTAAATAGGTGTCTATAGACGTGATTCAATTCTTCCTTCCTAAAGACTCTATCACAGTTTTGGTTCTGTTTTTTTCAGTTTTCTTTTTAAGAGGAGAAACACATGTACCCTTTTATTTTCCATGTAATAAATGAGTAACTGATATTTATTATTTGATTTAATAGAGCAATTTATGTTGAATGATGGAACTCCTAATAAATATTGTCAGTGCCACCGAATACCTGCGACCCTTCAAAAAGTAATCTAAAAAAATGTAATAATAAATAATAGTTCCATAGACCCAGAAATAATCAGGAACTGAGAGAAAATCTAAAAAGAAGAACTTAATTATGACAGCAAAGAAAGGTACAGAAGGTTTAAGAATATTAATTGTGGCATTATTGGGGGAAGTGATAATTTGATTGTGAAAAACAGGTAACGATGGACAAAAGAATGGAATGCAGTTCAGTAGTCATTACTAATGGATAGAGGTACATTTAAAACAGGGAATTAAGTGAAAAAACGTAAGAAACAGAATGCAGAATAAAATACAATACCATTTATTTATACATATAAAAGACCATTACATATTTTACAAGGATATATACATACAAAATTATATACATTCAATATATAATAATGGTTGCCTGTTGGTAATGAAGGAAGGAGATAAAAAATGAGAATCAAAGAAAAAAACATAAAAATGATATGGTACTAGAACTGAATCCCCTTTCCACCCACAGAAAATAAATCCTATGAAAATTGCTGAGACACAGAAAAAGATCTGACAAACAAGAAATATAATTTGAGAGATTATTCATAAAGATACTGATTAACCCAGGGCAATTCCACTGAGTAAGGAATAAAGGAACAAAAGGACAGTAAAGTTCAAAAGAATAAAAATTCAAAAGAATAGCCAAGGATATCTGTAAGATAAAGAATATTATCAAGTTGGGATCAATGATGTTTAATAGCAAAACTTTTGGTTATATAATTGGCCTGTATTTTGAAATTTAGGGGAAGTTGTACAGCTTTGTAAGTTATTTTAAATTTCTTTTCTGTAAATTTTTCAAATTTTCATTTTGAGGATATTGAACTCATTTAAAATATTTTTCTGCTGCTTACAGCCATTGATAGAACATGGAGTCTGGTTAAATTTAACACAGAAATATGCAAGACTGAAATAATTGATTTGTTCTTTGTCTGTTGTTTGTGATCTCTAAAATAAATATTTGAAGAATGGAAGTATCGTCCAATGCCACTCATTGCCTGTGAAATGTTCTTTTGGGTGTGAATCTAAATTGTGTGTCTAATACAACTGTAAATGCAGGGCATTCTGCCTCCAAAAGGGTGTGGATGCTAAAGCAAATTACTTTGGTTCAAATCCTGGGACCTAGAGTTTCTTAACCTTATAATCTTTACTGAGCAAATTACTTCTCTGTGACTCAGTTTTGTCAATTGAAAATGTGAACGATCTCAAAAAGTTTTTGAGGATTAAATGAGTGAATATGCTTAGAAAACAGCCTGACAAAGCTCTATGTCAATGCTGGATGTTATTGTCATCCTTTTTGTTCTGCAAATAGAACCTGAAAGGTAAAAGTGAAAGGTAATTGGGTCCTGAGTTAAAATAAAAAGGGTGAGGCAAAACCACATGACCTTGGAATTCCATTCCTAACCAGGGAAGTCTGAAGGTCCAGGTGGGCAAGGTTAAATGATGGAGGTGGAGCTCTGGTCAAGGCTGGACCAAGATCATGCTGAGTAATCCTGGGAATGAGGAGGAGCCTCAGGAGAAAATCTCTGCTAGGCTCTGTAGAGCCTACTATTATTACTATTACTATTAGATTACTATAGGCTCTGTAAAGCCTATTACTATTTTAGTAAAATTGATACAAAGATAATAAAAGATTACTTCCTATCTAATCCCCACAACTACTGG
Source organism: Tamandua tetradactyla (assembly GCF_023851605.1). Lineage (NCBI taxonomy): Eukaryota > Metazoa > Chordata > Mammalia > Pilosa > Myrmecophagidae > Tamandua > Tamandua tetradactyla. The sequence continues at coordinate 124,031,671 of NC_135330.1, forward strand.
AAGAATCCAAATCCCTCAGTCTGTTTAGTGAGACCTCAGCTCTCCGGAGAGGATTCATGTACACATTATGGACTCTGAAGGAGAATTTCATCCAATCTCAATCTCTCAATCTATCGCCCCTCTTTCCTTCCCTCCTTCTCTCCCTCCCTTTTCCCCCTCTCTGTTTATTAAGGGGAAATGTTAACCCAAAAGATATTTGAATGTCAGAAGTTTGCACAACTAGTATCTCATAGATCATGGTGGTAGAACATAGCTCTACAAATTCCCAGACATCTGTTCCTTTTACTACACAAAACTATATGCATTTTTGCAACTCTTTTGTCTGACACTATACTAATGTTTGCAAAATGTAACATCAACAAATGCAAACACCACTTTTAAAGAAGTGAATAATTTTAATTGTCATTGTTCTGTTGATAAAGATAAGAATTTGGGGAGGAAAACAGTGTGCTGATAAAAAAGAAAACCTCACTTGTTTTTATTGAACTATTTATTTTAGCTCAGTTTAAATTGATTTTGAAGGATCTGTCCCTATAGCAGATAATGAAATGTTAATCAAAATGGGAATAAACATTATGAACTCAGTTTCTTCATTTGTATGTCAAGATAGTTTAAGACCATTTCTTTCCTTTAACGTGAGATATTTTCCCATAATGATTTGATTCTAATGGGCATGAAGACTTTTGAATGTTTTCTTTTGTGTGAAGACATCATCATTCATTTCTGAACAAAGTTCTCATTGATTTCATTTGATTTTCTAGATAAATGATGATTGTCTAATATGACCATAGAATTACTGTTGATATTCTGAGTTGTCTATGTTAGAACCTTGCTTCTTTATTTTAAACCAAAGGCTTCTGGTTTTGAAATTTGAAAAAGAGTCTAATGCAAATATAGCAACATGTTTACAATCATAGAAACTAGATAGTGGTTATATGGTTATTCACAGCAGATTTCTTTCAATTTTCCTGCATGCTTTTAATTTTTATACTAAAATGTTAGAAAGTCTGATATAGACAATGAATTAGCAAATTATGGAGTACTATAGAAGAGCAGTATACATGGGCTGATTTTCCTTGGCTTCTGAGATGCTTTTAACTGCTGCATTTTCACAGTTTTGAAAACCTCGACTAGCATTAGAGACAATGGCCATAATATTTATTTTCTCTCAAAGCAATGCTAATTAACATTTAATTTAGGTTAGAGAAAAGAGTGCATGGGTTTTAGATTTATGACTGCTATTCTTGGTTTTGTCACTGACTTATTGATCAATTTACTTAAGCAGAATATTAAACACTTACTGTTTAGGTACAGACACCAAATTCCATGAAGAGAGACATATGTCTATACTGTTTACCAGTAATTTCCTAAGTTTAACAGAGAACCTAAAATGATAGGCTCTTATTAAGTATCTTTCAAATTTGTGAATGAAAAAAGGATTTCTTAGTAATCACATATCAAGATATCTAATATTTATCATGTTACTTGGTACATAGTTGGCTATTCAGTAAATGCTTGATGAAGGGAGGGAGAAAGAAGGAGTGAAGGAAGGAAGGAAGGAAGGAAGGAAGGAAGGAAGGAAGGAAGGAAGGAAGGAAGGAAGGAAGGAAGGAAGGAAGGAAGGAAGGAAAGAAGGAAGGAAGGAAGGAAGCTTCCTCTTCTTATTCTTTCTTTGACTCAGCCAGCTTCCAACTGGGAAACTAGCTAAATCCCCTCTGACTATGCCCTCTTAACATAAGCAATTGTTTAAAACCTGTCTAATTCTTACTTCATATTTTCTTAATTCCATTTAGCTACCTTTCCTTTGCTAATGCTTTTTGTCCTGTGTTGCCCTAGATCAGAGATAAAATGAGATGCCAATAGTGAGCTAAATTTATCCTAAACACAGATGGTGATAGGAACAGGCAGACAATACAGAGCCCCAGTTTCAGCAGGAATCCCCAGTTCGTTGTTCTGTGAATCGCTTCTTTCACTAGTATGAAAGCAGTAAGGTACGGTGAAGTGCATTATTTTGGAATTAAATCCATTGAATAGTCTTTGTATGTTTAAAAATGTTCACAAAAGCCTTCTGTCTGCCTTTTCTAATATGTAGTTTCTTACTATACTCTGTTTTTTAAATTTATGACATTTAAATTTATATTAATAAAACCAATTTTATCCATAAACTACAATGGGTAAGATTTTTCCCAACATGTTGTGAAAAATATTGTAATGAGAAGAAAAAAAATAAACTTCCCTATTAGCTTGCTATTTTGGAGATAATAGCAAATGGTTAAAAAATAAGACAATTTCTGGTTTCTTTAGTCAAAGGATCGTTTTTTATTTTTTGTATCAGCAGGCACCAGGAATCGAACCCAGGTCTCTGGCATGGCTGGCAAGAACTCTGCCTGCTGAGCCAGCATTAGCCTGCCCCAATCAAAGACCTTTTATAATAGTTGGGATGAAGAAATAGAAGAGATGGCACTGTTTGTCTACCTTACTAACAGCCATCTATGTCCTTAGGTTTCACCCTAACCTCCCCACTCCACTGCCCACAAGGTCTCTTGTTCTACTTTTGTCTTGTTGTAAAACAAATTAGAATCTTTAGCTATGAGTTCTGTGGTTGGCAGAGTTAGAGCAGTGAGAGTTCAAAGAACCCCATCTGGCCAGCAAGCTCTAAAAATAAAAGTGAAACCTTTTCCCAGCTCACAGAAGTCCAGCGAAAGAGATTAATTAAAGTCAATGGGCAAAAAAAAAAAAACATACAAAACACTTCCCAGTATGGGGATGATGATCTTTTTTCTACCCTCTGCTTGCAAAGTTATTCTCTTTTACAGTATATTCTCTGATAAGACAATAGTCTTTACAAGTAAAATTCAAAACACTACAGCATTTGCAAATAAATATCCTTGCTGAAAACTATATTTTGAGAATATAGTTTGAGAATCCTAAGAGTTGGTAATATAAATTCTATCACATTTACAAATTATGTTCTTCTTTCTCATCCACTTTGAACTTCTACACAGTCATTAATTTTTGATGTTGGTTTTATTTTCAGTAAAGCTTAACATGTTTCCAGGTCTCTCAATATATTTTACCAAGTTTACTTACCGCATTTTCCCTTTTGAGCACCTCAAATCCTTATTTAAATGGTATGGATATCACTAGATGTCTCCCTCGCTATGAGTTAATTTACTTAAGCATCCTCAGGGGACACTGAAGTCTTGGGGAACACAACATTGCCTGGGAAAACAGGATGCCTAGACAATGGTTCATCCTTTGAATCTTGATTTTCAGTGGTGCTTTCAGGATCTCTTCCAAAAAGCCTGAACTTCCTCTGGGTTTTTGTTTCTGTCAGGAAGGAAAAAAAAAGCTAAATTAAAGTTCTATAGTGTGTCTTTCATTCTGCATTTTAACAGAAACTAAAAGCTGAAGAACTGATCCATCTCTGAAGTTATATCAGATGCAATGGCTGGGGAGGAGGGAAAACTGGTGCTCTGTGTTTGAAAAGAAATCCAGGGATTCTTTGTGCTGAAAGAAATAATAAAACCTTTATATGCCTTTCTCCCTTATTTATTTCCTCTACCTCCTCTTTCTTCCCCTTACCTTGTTGGCTCATTTGCTCGGTGGGAGAAAGAGTAGCTGTTATGCAAACCTTCTCAAATGTTGAGGAGAAAATCCTGAGTGCATATACCTATAGTTTGTAACATGGTTTTATGTCACCAAAAACAATGCACAGTGGGTCAAGTTAACTCCTTTTAGGGAAATGCGTTTCCACTGTTGCACTGTAGGAGTTCAGTCTGGAAATGGTACTTTAGCATGAGTGGCTTAATATTCACTTCACTCCTCATGTCATATATTTGCTTTCGTACAGGTTTCGCTTTTGTTTTAAAGCGTTAAGAGATTTTCAAAATATAATTTATGTTTTCATTACTGATACTTCCATGTTAAGCCTGAAATGACTATTGCAAAACTGATGATATATCAAATCACAGAGGTATTTGGTGCACCTCAAATGATCTTCCAGTACCTCAGATCTTCCTGTCAGCATCGCAACATGGATTAAAATGATGGATCAATTAAATTTCGGTTTACTGCCACAGTATATGACATTCACATTATCAAGATGCCTGCACTTTGGGAGAGAAGTAATAGTTCAGAATATTGGGAAATGAAAAAAAATAATTTTGCTGCTTTTCATTCTAATGTTTCAGTTTGAAATTAAGCCAGACCATCTTACAGAAATGAACAAAGCATATGTTTTGGTAGCTGTCATGGTCAGGTTCATGTGTCAACTTGAACAACTTTAGTGGTTCAACTAAAGTTTGACAGCTTTAAAGTTTGTCAACTTTAGTGGTGGTGCCTGTTTGTCTGGTTGGGCAAGTTCTGGCCTGTCTGTTGCAATGAGGACATTTCATGGAATTAAATCATAATCACGTCAGCTGCACCCACAGCTGATTCCATTTGCAATCAGCCAAGGCGTGTGTCTTCTGCAATGAGTGATGCTTAATCTAATCACAGGAAGCCTTTTAAGGAGGATTCAGAAGAGACAGGCTCTATTCCTGCTTCAGCCAGCGACCCTCTCCTGTGGAGTTCATCAGACCGATCATCAGAATTGTCGGCTTCACAGCCTTCCCTGTGGATTTTGGACTCTGCATTCCCACAGTTATGTGAGACACTTTTATAAATTTTATATTTGCAAGTGCTTCCTGTTGATTCTGTTTCTCTAGAGAACCCTAACTAATAGAACTTGGTACTGAGAGTGGAGTGGTTCTTAAGAAGCAGAATCTTAGAAATGGAATTTTATGAATTGTTTTCTACTCTGACTGGACTCAAAGGCACTAAGGACTCTGATTGCCATAATCAGAATGACACTCTCAATCCATGGAGTGAGTTGGCAAAAGAAATAGTCAAAATATCACCATTCGATACTCCTAATGCTTCCACTTGTATGAAGCCAGGCACTGGGGGATAATGTTTTTGACACTCTTATGGAGTTTTGTGGAAACAGGAGGTATAGAGATCTTGGCTGGTTGTTGTTAGATACACTGTATACATTAAGGAGTGAAAGGGATGGACTTAAGGCTTCAAATGTGAAGCTAAAGTGTCATCTGACAGTTTCTATGAGTATCTTGAAGGCAAATTTTATTTCCAGTAGCCGTAGACCTGAGATCTCTGAAAATTAGACTCAGAATCTTATGGTTAGAGTAACAATTTTTCAATGTAAACTGAAATCTCAATGTTGCATGATGTCTGCCATTAAAGTGAGGACATTGATTGTAAAGGGGTGGGACCCTGAAAAATGGGATGATGACATATGGATTGATAATGATGTTGGGGGTGAAGTTGAAACCTTAGGTCATGCTGAGTCTTCTCTAGATAACCCTGTAATAATCTGCCCTGAGTACATAGCTGCCTCACCTCTAGCCTGCTTTGAGGAGTTGGCCACCTAACCTTCTCCTGAAGGGATTAGCCCTACAGTGATTAATCTAGTTTCACTAGATGAAACTACAAATGAATTCCCTGCAGCAAATGGTTTGGAAGATATTTCTAATAATTTTCATGACCCACCTCCACCACCCCTCATTTCTTCCAGACCTATAAATAGACTAAAGTCCAACAGGCCCCTAAAGGTGAAATACCAAATATCGCACATGAGGAGGTACATTATACTCCAATAGAGCTGCGTGAGTTTTCCAATTTATATAGACAGAAATCAGGGGAATGTATGTGGCAATGGATTTTAAGGGTGTGGGATAATGGTGGGAGGAATACAAGACTAGATCAGTCTGCATTTATTGATATGGCCCAGTAAGCAGAGATTCTGCATTCAATGTTATAGCTCCAGGGGTTAGAAAAGGTATTAACAGATTGTTTGGATGGTTGAAACATGGATCAAAAGGTGGCCGACATTACCTGAGGTTGAAATGCCAGAACTGCTCTGGTATAATGTAGATGAGGGGTTCCAGAGGCTTAGAGAGATTGGAATGTTAGAGTGGATTTATCATGCAAAGCCTGCTCTTACACCCCAGGAATGTCCGTAAGATGCACCTTTTACCAGAATACTGAGAAATAAATTTGTGAGACTAGCGCCATCATTCCTGAAGAGCTCTGTAGTTGCACTTCTCTGTAGGTCATATTTTACTGTAGGAACTGTTGTCACTGAGCTAGAATCCTTAAACATGATAGGGATGACCAGATCCCAAGTTGACAGAAGCCAGGTTAAGCAGCAGCACTTAATTGCCAAAGACAGGGCAGACGAAGCTATTATAATAGACAGGAAACTCAAACCAGGAGTCAAAATCATATGAGTCGCAGATATTGGTGGCATTGGCTACTAAATTCTTGTTCAAACTATATAAACAAAAGAGTTCTTGGTCAAGTTAACAGAAGTCTAACCTGAATTACAAAAACACAGAGTCAGGGTCCCTTAACCAATTTCCAGAATTGAGACAGCTTACAGACCCAGGTCCCATGAATAAAGGGGAAACCAGGTCCCTTTGGGGGAGAACCCCTATTACACTGCCAAAAATTTATACTGAGAATCTTCCTCCAAGCTTTCCCCAAGGAGACTGGCAGACTTTTACCAGGGTAACTGTGCATTGGGGAAAAGGAAATGATCAGATATTTTGGGGATTATTAGACACTGGTTCATAAGTGACATTAATGCCAGGGGATCCAAAACATCTCTCTGGTCCACCAGTCAGAATGGGGACTTATGGAAGTCAGGTGACCAATGGAGTTTTAGCTCAGGTCCATCTCACAGTGGGTCCAGTGGGCCACCAGACCCATTCTGTAGTTATCTCCCCAGTTCCAGAATGTACCATAGGAGTAGACATATAGAGCAACTAGCAGAATCCCCATATTGGCTCTCTAACTTGTGCTGTGAAGGCTATTATAGTAGGAAAGCCCAAGTGGAAGCCACTAGAACTGACCATACCTAGCAAAATAGTAAATCAGAAGCAATACTGAATTCCTGGAGGGATTGCAGAGTTTACTGCCTCTCTTAAGGACTTGAAGGATGTAGGGGTGGTGATTCCCACCATGTCCCCATTTAACTCTCCTATTTGGCCTGTGCAGAAAACAGATGGGTCTTGGAGGATGACAGTGGATTATCATAACCTCAACCAAGTAGTAACACCAATTGCAGCTGTTGTTCCAGATGTGGTATCATTGCTTGAGCAAATCAATACATTCGCTGGTAGCTGGTATGCAGCTATTGATCTGGCAAATGCTTTTTTCTCAATAGCTGTTAGAAAAGACCACCAGAAATAGTTTACTTTCAGCTGGCAAGGTCAGCAATATACTTTCAGTGTCCTGCCTAGGGGTATGTTAACTCTCCAGCCCTATGTAATAATCTTGTCTGCAGGAATCTTAATCATTTCTCCCTCCCACAAGACATCATACTGGTCCATTATATTGATGATATCATGTTGATTGGGCCTAGTGAGCAAAAAGTAGCAACTACTCTACACTTGTTGGTAAGGCATTTGCATGTCAGAGGATGGGAGATAAATCGAACAAAAATGCAAGGGCCTTCCACCTCAGTGAAATTTCTAGGTATCCAGTGGTGTGGGGCATGTTGAGATATCCCTTCTACGGTGAAGAATAAGTTGCTGGATCTAGCCCCCCATAGCCAAAAAAGAGTCAGAATGCCTAGTTGGTCTCTTTGGATTTTGGCAACAACATATTACTCATTTGGGTGCGCTACTCAGGCCCGTTTATCAAGTGACCAGAAAAGCTGCTAATTTTGAGTGGAGATCTGAACAAGAAGAGGCTCTGCAACAGGTCCATGCTGCTGTACAAGCTGCTCTGCCACTTGAGCCATATGGTCCAGCAGATCCAATGGTGCTGGAAGTGTCAGTGGCAAATAGAGATGCTGTCTGGAGCGTTTGGCAGGGCCCTAAGGAGAATCACAGTGCAGACCATTAGGATTTTGGAGCAAAGCCTTGCAATCTGCTGCAGATAACTATTCTCCTTTCAAGAAACATCTTTTGGCCTGCTACAGGGCCTTGGTAGAGACTGAACACTTAACTATGGGCCACCAAGGTACCATGAGACCTGAGTTGCCTATCATGAACTGGGTGTTGTCTGACCCACCAAGCCATAAAGTTGGGCATGCGCAACAGCACTCTATTGTAAAATGGAAATTGTATATGTGAGATAGGGCCAGAACAGGTCCTGAAGGCACAAGTAAGTTACATGAGAAAGTGGCCCAAATTCCCATGGTCTCTGCTCCTGCCACATTACCTTCTCTTTCCCAAACCAGAGCTATGGTCTCTTAGGGGACTCCTTATAGTAAATAGACTGAGGAAAAGAAAACTTGGGCCTGGTTTACATATGGTTCAACATGATATGCAGATACCACCCTAAAGTGGACAGGTGCAGCACTACAACCCCATTCTGGAGTGTCCTTGAAGGACAGTGGTGAGGGGAAATCCTCCCAGTGGGCAGAACTTCGAACAGTGCACCTGGTTGTTCATTTTGCTTGGAAGGAGAACTGGCCAGAAGTGTGTTTGTATTCTGACTCATGGGTTGTTGCTAATGGTTTGTCTGGATTCTTGGCTCTTGGAAAGACAATAATTGGAAAATCGGTGGTGACAAAGAGGTCTGGAGAAGACATATATGGATAGGTCTTTCTGAGTGGGCTAAAAACATGAACATTTTCATGTTCCATATGAATGTGCACCAGAGGGTGACTTCAGCAGAGGAAAGTTTTAACGATCAAGTGCATAATATGGCCCGTTCTGTGGATACCAGTCAACTTCTTTCCCCAGCACTCATGAACAAAATGGTCATGGTGGTAGGGATGGAGGTTATGCATAGGCTTCACAACATAGACTTCCACTCACTAAGGCCAACTTGGCTACAGCCATTGCTGAGTGCCCAATCTGCCAGTAGCTGAGACCCACTCTCAGCCCCTGAGATGACACCATTCCCTGAGGTGACTAACCAGCTACCTGGTGGCAGGTTAATTTCATTGGACCACTCCCTTTATGGAAGAGGCAGCAATTTGTTCTAACTGGAATAGACACATACTTTGGATATGGGTTTGTTTTCCCTTCATGCAATGCTTCTGCCAAAAATATCACCTGTGGGCTTACAGAATGCCTTATCCATCGCACATAGCATTGCTTTTGATCAAGGAAGCACACTTCACAGCAAATGAAGTGTGGAAATAGGCACATGCTCATGGAATTCTCTGGTCTTACCATGTTCCCCATCATCCAGAAGCAGCTGGATTAATAGAATGGTGGAATGACCTTTTGAAAACTCAATTACAGTACCAATTAGGTGACAATACCTTGAAAGTTTGGGGTAATGTTCTCTAGGAAGCTGTATATGCTCTGAATCAGTGTCTGCTGTATGGTGCTGTTTCTCCCATAGCCAGGATCCATGGGTCCAGGGACCAAGGGGTGGAAATGGGAGTGGTACCACTCACTATTAACCCTAGTGATCTATTAGGAAATTTGTACTTCCTGTCCCTGAGACCCTGAGCTCTGCTGGTCTACAGTTTGTAGTTCCAAAAGAGGGAGTGCTTCCACCAGAAGAAACAATAATGATTCCACTGAACTAGAATTTAAGACTGCCACCTGGTCACTTTGGGCTACTCATGTCCCTGGATCAACAAGCCAAAAATAGGATTACATTATTGTCTGTGGTGATTGACCCTGCCTATCAGGGGGAAATAGGACTGCAACTGTGCAATGGAGGTAAAGAAGAGTTTTCTTGGAATATAGGAGATCTCCTAGGGTGTCTTTTAGTACTACCATGCCCTGTGATTAAAATCAATGGCAAACTGCAACAACCAAATCCAAGAAGGACTATCAATGGCTCTGAAGCTTCAGGAATGACGGTTTGGGTCACCCCACCAGGCAAAGAACCACAACCAGCTAAAGTATTTGTCGAGGGCAAAGGGAACATGGATGAGCAGTGAAAGAATGTAGTGATAAATATGATCTACGACCACGTGATCAATTGCGGAAACTAGCACTGTAATGCTTTAGTTCATGTTATACTATTTAATTTGTAAGGTATCAAGTTTAAGAATGAATATTACCCAAGGACTTGCACCCTATTCTGGGGAGATTTAATGTGTTTCCACTTATATGCAGGACAGTTGAATATTGTTAGGTGAAAGAAATGTGTGTTTTATTATGTATGGTTTAAGGTGCTATGTATAGCTGCAAGTTGACAATGGTGGACTGTCATGGTCAAGTTCATGCATCAACGTGGCCAAGTGGTGATACCTTTTTGTCTGGTTGGGCAAATGTGGTCCTGTCTGTTGCGATGAGGACATTTCATAGAATTAAATCATGATCACATCAGCTGCGTCCACAGCTAATTCCATTTGTAATCAACCAAGGGGAGTATCTTCTGCAATGAGTGATGCTTAATTTAATCACTGGAAGCCTTTTAAGGAGGATTTAGAAGAGACAGGCTCTCTTCCTGCTTCAGCCAGTGAGCCTCTCCTGTGGAGTTCATCCAGATCCTCCATCAGAATTGTTGACTTCACAGCCTGCCCTGCGGATTTTGGACTCTGCATTCCTGTGATCACGTGAGGCACTTTTATAAATTTTATGTTTGTGAGTGTTTCTTATTGATTCTGTTTCTCTAGAGAACCCTAACTAACACAGTAGCTAACAGAATACAACTGGATCTCTGTACTTAACCTCTAAGGAGATGTCAACTTGCTGCAGCAAGAAGGAACCCTGAATGGACCCTAGAATAAGGCTTGTAATATTACAAAAGCTCTGTTATTTATTAATTCTGTGGCTTTGATCAAGTCACTTTCCATCTTTTGCAAAGTACAGAATGTCTTTTTATCGTAAATTTCTTTGCAAGGAAAATTGGAGTTCCATGGCATGGACATTGGACCCAGGATGGAATTCTCCATCCCATCCACACAGCAGACACATGCACAGACACACTCCACACACACACACACACAGACACTCACACACAGTCACACCTACAAGTTGATTTACATAACAGGTTATAGTTTCCACAGTGATCTGCAAAACCACTCAATCTATCAATTTCTCCTTTCCACCTATTAGGTGTAAAGTACTGCTATATGTTATGAGAGAGAGAAATACTGAAAGATTATAGGTAAAGCTTGTGTCATAAAGAACTTCATAGGCATACATGAAAAGATAATTAACTGTGCAAGACATGGATGCATCCAAATTAATGGATAGTTTAGTTAGGGCTAAGGGTCAGCATATCCTTTGAAATAATTTACTTTAAAGGGAGAAATGTAAGGATGGAAGTGTGCCACACAACAGTAGAGGAAAAGCCAAGCTAACTAACCTTTAGAAGGAATAGAAACAGGACAATTCTGGTTTCAGGCTCATTTTTTTCAACCCTAGCCTCATTTTTTCATGTTTGCTTACCTCTCCACCATCCTTACTTTGCAGGTCTATGGGTCATTTGTATTTTCCTTTCTTCATTCATTGTGTAATTTATTGACGGTTTCAGTAATTTCTTTATATAGACTTTACGCCACTTGTAAGATCTTATTTAGTTTCCCTCTGCACATATAAAATTGAGCAAGACATAGTTTTGGTTTTCAGGGATACCGAAGCCTACAGATGAGTAAAACAATACAATTAATGTATTGCAGGAAACCATGGTATTTAAATAAGACTAGTGCATAAATGTTATACTAAAGTAATGGAGTGATTAGTAAAATAAGAAATACAGTCAGGGAGGAAGTGTTATTTGAGCTGGACTTCAAAGTAAAAATAGTATTTCATTTCACTTAGAAGGGAAACCTTTCCTCTCATGTAGAAGAATTGGCATAAGTATTGCATAAATACAAAGGAATAAAGGATTTATTGGGGAAGGACCAGTATTCTTATTTAAGGAGAATGTAATATAGAAGAATAGTAGAAGATAAGATCTGAAAGGTACATTGGGCCTAAATACAGAATGTAGGAAATTTAAACAGTAATCCATTTATAATGCGATTGAGTGTATGTTTTTATCACGGCTGTGCTTGTTTAAAATCCATGTTTAGAAAAATACATTGAAAGGATAATGAAAGATAAAATAGAGAACATAAAAATCAGAAACTAGAAAACCATTTAGAAGCATTGTGAAGATCTTAACCAGGGGGCAGACATCAAGCTAAAAATGAGAGACGACTATGAGAGAAATTAATGAAGTATAATTAATACTATCTGACTGCTATTAGTACCTGAGGGCTGAGGAAGAATTGTGGAGAAAAATGGATGAATCTGAGGTGTTTAGTTTGATTGAATGAACAAATGGTTTCACTAATTACAAAAATATAAATGTAGGGAATAACTAATGTGAAAAAACAAAGGAGATTTTAGGTAGTTATATGTAAGATGGTGAATTCAATATGTACACATTGAATATCAACATATTTATACATTTGGTCAAAATTATGTTTTAGGAAAGACTTTGTGTAACAATCAAAATAAATATCAATAAAAATAAATGACGTGGTGAACACTTAAAGAACACAGAAAAATTATAATACAAAAACCCTGCTTATAAAAGACTTTTGATATGACTAAAGGGAGAAAATACTATATTAAGTACTAAAAAAATTAATTGGAGAAAAATATTAACTGGCGCATAGTTGCTAACTAAATGCCATAATGTTAACTTTAAAGACAGTGAAGCTCAGGGAAAAGTAAGAGTATTCATTTCTGGTACTATTATAATAGGTCATCAAGTCAAGCAAATCAACAAAATGTGAAAGATAAACTAAAAGATGTAGTTATACCTGATTTCTGAGATTCTGTGTTTTGAAATTCTCTTTTTATCACTGTTCTAGTTTGCTAGCTGCCAGAATGCAACACACCAGAGACAGATTGGCTTTTAATAAAAGGGGATTTATTTTGTTGGTTCTTCAGAGGAAAGGCAGCTAACTTTCCACTGAGGGTCTTTCTTACGTGGAAGGCACAGGATGGTCTCTGCTGGTCTTCTCTCCAGGCCCCTGGGTTCCAACAACTTTCCCCGGGGTGACTTCTTTCTGCATCTCCAAAGGTCTGGGCTGAAATGCTAGTGCTGAGATGAGGAATGCTGAGCTGCTAGGCTGTGCTACGTTGCGTTCTCTCATTTAATCATCAGCCAATTAAGTCAAACCAGTCACTCATTGCAGCAGACACGCCTCCTAACCGACTGCAGATGTAATTAGCAACAGATGAGGTTCACGTACCAGTGGCTTATGTCTGCAGCATCAAGACTAGGTATGCTCACCTGGCCAAGTTGACAAGTGAATCTAACTAATACAATCACGTTCCAATTAGCCAAGCCATCTGAATATTCAGGAGAAGACAGAAGGCCCACCTGTTCACATATCCTGCTCAATAACTTGAATGATTTAATCAGATTCTATAAGATCACATGGGGAACAAAATATGTTCTTCCTTCACTTCATATTACCATATTTTAAGATCACAAGGCTGCAGAATTTATGTACTCTTAGAAAAGTTAATACACAAATACCGAAGGCTGAAATCTGAACTTTTCTTCCTCGTTTAGAATAAAGGTAAAATTTCAAAATATTCATCTTATATTCTGAAAGAAGAGAGAAGCTAGAAATTTCCTGTAAATTTAAGATAGGAATGTCCCCATTACATTACAAACACTGAGAATGTTTAAATATTGCTTCTCATTCCCTGAAGTAGGGAACTGCTGATTCTTTTGTAATTATGCTACTCCTCAGGGATTAGCTCAATGCCCCTTGGATATATTTCGGTAGAATTTAGCTAGCTCCATTTCTCACTCTCTTTTACTGGTAAATTTTCCTCTAGGATCTTGTTTTGCTGTGTTTTCTGAGGTTGTTGCTTCATTAGCATGCTTTTTTTTCCCTTCTCATTTCTAAGGTTATCACCAACTAATACCAGACCACAAAAATTCAAACCTAATATATATATAAATTTTACAACTGAATGAAGAAACAATATTCAAGAACATTTTTGACCACAGTTATAAAAGTGTCAGATTACATGCAAAAGCTATGCGTCGCACACAAAACACAATTTCCAACATAAAATCTTAAATAATTACTAAATATGAATATTTCTTTATTAAAGATTTTGAAAAAAGAATTCCTTCATTCAACAGTTATTACTGAAGGTCCCTTATGTTCCAGGAAATGCTCTGTGCTGAGAACATAAGGCTGATATAACAAAGCAATTGTCCTCATGAGGTTTACAATCTAATGTATTACTAAATAAAATTATTTACCTAATATATGCATACATACATATATTATATATATAATTATATAACATAATTTCAAGCAGTAAAAAATGCCTGTAAAGAAAGAAAAGATCAAAATGAGACTGACTACGAAGAGATTGATGAGGAAGCACATAACTTCATATAGAATGATTAGAAAAAGACTCCTTGGAGGTGAGGAGTTGGCAATTAGCAGAGACATGAATGAAGTGAAAGATTATGTCAGTGAGCATTTGTGGAAGAGGTTTTCAGATTAAAAAAAAAAGAAGCAGCCACAGATGGGAAAAGCTTGAAGTAAGACAAATGAGACGTGGGACAGAGGGAAAAAGACTGAGGATGACTGGAATGAGTGAGGGGAAAATTGGTATGACTTGGTAAAAGAATGCATCTTTCTTGGATAATTGAATGAATGTAAGTATGGAAAAGTGGGGTTCATGTGAGCCTGAAGAACAAGATAAAATGAATGAATGATAGTGATAGAAAACTCAGGAAGTTATTCCAAGCAGCAGTTAAATTATGCTAATTGGTTTAGTTAAAAGCAGTGGCCACAAATATTCTGTGGTCAATTATATAATCCAGGAATATCTAATTCTGGTCGCAGTGCATTTAGGGTGATTTTAATTATCCCAAGAAGAATAATATAATATCCACAAAAGTGTGACTGAAACTTAGTTAATTTCTAAATAAAATTAACCTAATTATTCTGCTACCAATCTAAAATTATGATCACGGGAAGGGGTAGATTTTGCAAATAAACTTACCTGGTTATTAACTCTTAGATAGAAATGTTAGTGACCCTGAAGACCTTCTGGAATGTGTCTAGACAATATCACCGTATGCTTCTGTTTCATTTTAACATGTGACTTTAAATATTTTCTTAAATGTAGATATGTAATTTTGTTCCCCTATAGAGTCACTATAACCTAATAGGTATGGCATATATCATTTACTTTACTTATTTAGTTCCTATATATCGCATAATACCGGGAATGATATTGACATAAGCATTCCCTGTTTAAATGCCCAAAGAAAATTATAATAAAGGATGATATAAACTTGTAACAGCTGAAAGACACTTCTGCTTTTGTAGCTTTTCTGTTTTTGTAAGTAAATCTTTTTCTGTTTCTTCTTTTCCCTTACTCTATTACAGACTATTGCAACTTCCCAGCAAGGCAAGGTTTTTTTTTGTTTTGTTTTTGTTTTGTTTTTTTCCCAAACTTTGTCCTCCAGCTAGAGAAACTATTTAGAAAATCGGTTTGTTTTAGTTTGGTTCCATGCAGGCTAGGCCTGTTTACCTCATTACAGTGAGAGAGAGCCCCATTCCTGCTAAAACTTGGCTTCAAAAAGTTTTGCTAATGGATGAAATCCACAAACACCCCTTTAACAACAGATACAAATTCTCTCTTTAAATCTTTAATGTACTTGTAAATTAATTTGACGAACATATTTTTCAAATGGAATGAAGTGACTAAAAGCTAATATTCAGAATATATTCATACATTGTGCATTTTGTCATACAATCCAAAATAGATCATTGAATCATGGTTTACATCCCTGAATATTTTCTGCCATTTTATGTTAATATCAATATCAAAAATGTGATTTATAAAATTAAAATGCATCCAAATGATAATTGTGATAATTCAAGCATATATGATTAAATAACATCTTTCTTGCTTTCAGTGTTTTTTGAAAAGACATGGTTTAAATAGCAATCACTGGCAGACTATCTGCTTTCCTTCTTACAGGGTAGAGGGACGTGATAAGAAGACCAGTTCACTTAGGTGGTTTTTAAATGCTGATGTTAAATATAACATAGGTTTGCTTTACATATAAGAAAAACAGTTCTGTGCGATGACTAGATAGCACACCACGAATCCAAGCCAGGCTCATTAATTAGTCGGCATCAGCATAACTCACTGCCACACCTGGGAACCAATACCAACAGTATATTACACAGGAACACTATCTTATTACTGAAGGCAAGATCCCAATTATTTGAGTGTGATTCCTAAATTTTTGCCAAAGTGCTTACTTCATTTTCTCAACACATTAATGCTTCATTGGCTGGCTTAACTCCAGGTAGCTGCATTTGGAGTCAGTGTATTTCATGAAGTTGTCTTCCAGAAACAATTCTGCATTATTTAATTTTCTCTAACTAAAAAAGACTAGATTTCTGTTCATAATATTGACTAAGATTCATTGTAAGTGCACACTGGTCAGTTGATGACACAAATGAGTGGAAAAGTTATTCCTACACCACTCTCTCAGTATTCTTATAAGGTAGGAGTAAAGGGGATCTATATGGAAACAGAACTGCCAAAATACAATGATTACCTCTAAACAAAATATTTGTTTCCATAAGGATATAGAAATGATTAGATTAAATAAATGAGCAAGCTTATTATTTTTATTATTTGCTTACATGTTTTAATTTTTCCTGAAGAGCATAAGGAAAGAAAATCCCTTGGATGGAAGTCACACATTTGTTTATATTGCCAGTGAAATTCTCCCCTTGTTAAACACATGTTTGAAACATCTGTTTAATGTCTATGATTGTTTTTTCACTTACAGTAAGCTTGTCAATAAAAAGAATAATTCAGAGAAAATATTACAGAAATTCATGTTTGAATGTATTTGGGAAGAGCTCAATATATCAGGTCTAAAAAGCTTTCAAATAATGAAACATTTGCACTTAGAGTCCATAAAACAGGAGAAAATAAACCACTGGCCTGGGGGAGAAAACGTTTAGCAGGGAGGGTTTTGTTTTTATAATTGCACTGCATCTCTGATGCTTGTATGGTATTACTAACTGTCCCTCTAGAAGTTCCATGTCAGAAAAGCTACATTTTGACCAAATCTGGCTACAGAATCTCTCCCTTCTTCTAGGAATATTTCCTCTTCATCCATCCCAGCCTCTAGATGTCTATTGTTAATACTCCTTCACATCAGATTTTGTCCAGTCTTCCTCTTTTCAGTTTCTTATTGACTCATCTTTTGTATTGCAAATCTTCTTAAAATAGGAATAATGATAATAGTATAAGCAATATTTAAATGCCGATTGTGGGCAAATATCGTTATCCTGAGACCTTGAATTTACATTTAATCTTCACAGGAGTGCAGTTACTATTTTATTATATTAATTTTACAAATAAGAGATAAAGGCTCAGTGAAGACGTGACTTCTCAAAGTTGGAAGTAAGGGGTAGAGCCAGATTTGAAACTTAGACTTTCCAAGTCCATAGATTATTTTCTTTCTATTAAGGTACGTGGATTAACTCATCCTCTTTGTGCATCGATCTTGCCCTCATGAAAAAAGTACCAGCTGTAAGGCAGGATAAGTATACTTCTGGATTGCCCTCTCTCTCAATCTCCCTCTCTGTCTATCTCTTGGTGAGGTTTGTCAGTCAACAGTTCTCAATGATAGTTAGATCAAAAACAGTATTCAAAATCTGAGAGGAATGGAAAGAATGGTTAAATCTGTCTCTAGCAAATTTTGGATGCAAACTTTCCCATCTTAATGAAGCCAGATGAAATGTGTAAACTCTAACTACATCTTCAAACATTTTGACTTTATTGATAAAATAATTACCCAAAACTCTTATGGGAACCTCAGAAGCCAGGTTTTTTTTCAATATCACACTTTGGCTAGTGCAGATATAGAAAATCAATAAGTGACAGTTCTTCTAGTAGACATTTGTGGATTTACTCTTTGTGGTGATTTGTAGTTATACTCCACAGAAAAACACATTCTTAAATTTAAGCCGTTGCTGTGGGTGTGGGCACATTGTAAATAGGTCCTTTCGATGAGGTTACTTCAATGAAGGTGTGGTCCTACTCAATCAAGATGGTTTTAATCCTATTACTGGAGTTCTTTATAAGCAGAATGAAATTCAGACAGAGAGAAAACCAGAAGGAAGCAGCCAGAAGCTGAATGTCAACAGAACCTGGGAGAGAGGGAAGGGATCAGGAGAGGCCACTGTGTGCATTGTCATGTGACAGATGATCCAAAGACCAAGGACTGCCAACAGCCATCCCATAATGCCAGTCTTTGGACAGAAAGCTTCACCTTGATGATGATTGGAGTTCTCCTAGCCTCAAAATCATGAGCCAATAAATTCCCATTGCTTAAGCCAACCCATAGCAATAAGGAAATTTAAATACTCCCTAAAGCTCATTCTTCCCCTCCCAATAGTGTTTGATTTCTCTCATGTCATCCAAGAGCGTTTGATCTGCCCAGTCTTTGCTGAGACATGCCTATATTAGGATTCTCCAGAACCTATTTATGGGTGTGTGTATATGAGCATGTGGAGGAAGAGAGAGAGAAAGATTTATTATAAAGAACTAGCTTGCACAGCTGTAAGGGCTAGCAATTACAAATTCTGTAAGACAGGCTGTAAGCTGGAAATGCTGAGAAAGGTGATATTGAACTCCTTAACACCAATTTCCCAGGGTAGTCTGACTGGCTGGCAATTCCAACAATAACCAATGCTGAAGTTGAAGAGGCAATACTTCTGATGTCTGAAAACCTTAGTTATGACTTTCAAGACCCTCCATATTAACATGTGGTTCTCCTTTGGTGATCATAAATGCTGTCAACTGATTATAGATACAGATCTCAATTTTTCTGTGAATTTAAAACTGCTCTACAATATAAAGTATATTAAAATTATAAATAATTTAAAGACTTCAAGATTGATGAGAAAACAAAGAAATGAAACAATGGATAGTAGAGAATCTCTTGGGAAAGGACTCAGGTAACAATGACTTTAGTTGTTCTTCCTTTGAGTGGAATATGAATTTATTTCATATAAGGATGGTCATTTTTGATAATTTATGTTTGACAAGAAAGTTGCGTAGGAACATTGTTAATACTGTTGATGGACTCTTTGGGAGTTTTGTTATTACTTATCAGTATTTATTTTCTCTTGTGTAATTTATTTTCCCCATTTCTCTATTGGGGAATTTACATGATGCCAAGGAAAGATGACTTCAAGAACGGACCACATGATTTCCACCTCTTCCTCTGGGCACAATGATTGATTCAGGAATGAGCATACATCATAAACCATGTACTCAGATTAAAGGCATTTCCTGAGAAAGTTGGAGAAACAAAGTCTATAGGCCAAGACCTTGATCTTGGGACTTGCTCTTGTGAAGCTTATTTATGTAGTGGAAAAGCTAAGCCTACCTATAGTTATACCTAAGAATTAATTCCAGAGGACCTCTTTTCTTGCTCAGATATGACCTCTCTCTAAGCCTAACTCTGTAAGTGAAACCATTACCCTTCCATATATGTGGGACATGACATCCAGGGGTGAAAGTCTCCCTGGCAACATGGGATATAACTCCCAGGAATGAGCCTGGCCCTTGCACTGTGGGTTCAATAATGCCTTCCTGACTGAAAGGGGAAACATAATTGTAACAAATAAGATATCAGTAGCTGAGAGAGTTCAAATAATTGAGAGGCTACTCTGTTGGCTGCTCTTATGCAAGTGTCAACTAGATATTACTACTTATCATGGTTTGGCAACCCCCAAACAAAACCATTCCTGTTGACCCTAAAGAACATGTAGGGCTTTATCTGAGACTCTACAAAGGTTCCATGCACTGTGAGTACTTTCCAGAAACCTACAACCTACAGGTGGGTTCCTAGGCCAGATAAGTCCTGAAATGCAGAGTGGCCAGACTCTCCAGAACATCACCTAGTTCCGTCCCCCTATCCCATATTATCAACAGCCCTTTCCAAATGAAAAATTAGAATAGGCATAAGTCAAATACCCCTAAATTTGGGAGAAAGATCAAAGTTGAAGGTAGGGTTATAACAGAAAAGATAAGATTTAACAAATGAGTATTATTGCTGAATCATTATATTGATATTCCTTTTAGTCTCCAGTGTCTTGAAGCAGCTAGGAATAAAACCTAAAGTTGGGGAATTGTAACCCATACCAAACTCTGAAATCGATCAGGTAAACTCTGAAAACAGCTAACTGTTGCAGTATGAAATCTATTGCTTTTTTGTATATATATTATTTTTCACAATAAAAAAAATTGCATTTTTCCAAGTCATTGTTTTAGTTTTTCTTTTAATGTTTTGGTATATTTCACCTCACCCTTCCCATACCCCAAAGGTCATTTATATTAATGACTTAATTAACTACCCTTGATTTCCAATGTGCTGACCTAAAGATGCAAATACATAAAACAAGTAACACACACACATATACACATATACACACACAACTTTGTAGTCATTTTTGCTATTTTGTAAAAAAGAAAAAAAAATCATATTTTATATACATTTCTGATCCAAATATCTCCTGGAAATCCATGTCAGTTAATTGTACAGTTCTATTTCATTCCTTCAAAGCTAAATGACATTTTCTGCAAGGCTTGACATTTCCCTAATGATGGGTATTTATGTAGGAATTTTGTTTGTGTGCATGTGTTTTCTTTTTTTCTTTACTGGCCATGAGGAATATTTGGCTATTGACATCCTTGAATATATATATTTTTGCATGAGTGCTCTTATTTACATGGAATAAATTTCTAAGAATATGATTAATGGGTCAAAAAATAAATATATTGGTGTTATTACATATTTTCCATGGTGCTGGAACAATTCATATTTCCACCAATAAGAAATGAGATATGCTTCTGTCTACAACTCCACAAAGCAGAAGAAATACCACACTTTTTTGTTTGTTTGTTTTTGCCAGTCCACAAAATACAAATTGCTGTCTCTGTCATTTTAATTCACTAGCTGCTAAATTTTGGCATCCTCTTTTGTAGTGTTTGGCCATTCAGATTTGCTTTTGTCTGAGTGGACTAAGCACATGTTTAGGCCACTTTTCACTAGGTTACTTGCACATTTTATAGTTTATTTTTAGTATAATCATTATTATTATAAATATCTTTCCCCAATTCCCAAAGTTTCATAGGTTTTGTTCATGGTATATTTTCAAATTCAGTGATTCAAAATTTGTATATAGTAAATGTAACATTAATGTTATAGTTACTTGCTTGTTACAGAAAATTTCCCTTGCCTCTAGATTTGACATATAGCCTCCATGAATTTCTTGTATATTTTACTAATTAGGTGGATTTTACATAAAAGTCTAAAACCATTTGGCTTTTCTTTCTGAATGTGGTGAGTAATGAAGAGATCCAATTTAATTGTCTTCCAGATGAAGACACAATTGTGTCAGTAACATTATAACTAGTTCTTATATGTTTTATCTGATATCATTTATCATATATATATACATATGCTTATTCTAAGAATTTTTAAATTATTTTAATATAAAACTCTAATTTATTCTGACATTAAATAACTGTTAGACATATTTTTAGAATTTCCAAAGCAAATACAAAAGATTGTTCAATATAAAATCGGCTCTGATTAAATTTATATTTTAATTTGGGGAAACTGGATATTTTTTATCTTTTTTTTAAGTCTTTCCTGAAAAAATATGGTATATTCTATTTTAAAAATTTTAAACCTTGCTTTATGTTTCTTAAAAGTGTGATAGGACTTTGTATTCTGCCTATCCTGGTAAAGTTTTCCAAGGTTATCAAACTTCGGAAAACATTATGAATGCAATATTTCCTCCCATTTCTTTTTATGTACCTACTCCTAGAATGAAAAAAAAAAAACTATAGAATTTTATGTGTTTGTCTTGAAACTAGCCACACTGCCAAACTCTATTATTTCTAGAAATGTTTCTTTACCTAGAGATCGTATTTCTAGAATCACATACTCAACAAATGCTGTAGTAGTATATTTATTTCTCAATGTTTCTACCGGACTTGTTTCTCTTTTTTAATGTTTTTATTATATAGTTCTTATTTCACTTTTGAATCATGCCAATGCTAAATAATAATGATGAAAGTGATTGTCCATTCTATTTCCTAAGATGAAATGAAAGAGTTTTCGTGCTTAGAGTAATCTTTCCTAATGTATTTGGCAAATTGTCATAGTTATATTTAAGAAGTTTATGGCTTATACTATTTTTTAGAAAGCTAGTAAATTTTTTATCAATTCTCTCGCTCACTAACATGAGTTTCATTTGCTTTTATTTGCAATATAAAACATTTTAATTGAAAACATTTCATATATCTTCAATTCATACAATTATAAAATTTATAAGAATATTTAAATATAGTGGCATCAATTATTAAACCTTACACATTATATGTGATTTTAATGTTTCAACAGTCTAGTTTGAAACTAGTAACTTAAAATAGAATTAACTTGAAATCTATCCTAGCTTATTCAGCTTTATCAGCAAATGCAGCTGTTATGGTTTAACAAGAGATTATCTTTTTAAACTTGTAAATAACATAACAGTAATTTGTTATTTACATATTTTAACAAATAAGAGAAAATGACTATTATGATTAAAAAGTTGCAAGTGTCCTATAAATATCCTGAAACTAATTATTATTATTTTTTTATTAATTAACGGAAAAAAAAGAGAAATTAACCCAACATTTAGAAATCATACCATTCTACATATGCAATCAGTAATTCTTAACATCATCACATAGATGCATGATCATTATTTTGATTATTTGACTTCAGGGTCTTTGCTGATAGACAATTCAAGATTATAGGTTAAAATAATGGAATGCACAATGAAGAAATTATAAACTGTACTTTGCATAGATACAATTATTACATATATGTAAGAAGCAAAACTGAATATGTGATATATTTATTTCACACTCAGAACGTTAGGATTTTAGCATTCTTTTTCTTGGTTTCATATATTTCTTTGACATAGATTTAAATTTAAAATCTATAATGCTTGATATAAATAGCAGTACCAACTTGAATCCAGAAATTTCGTTCAAACATTTTTTTCATTCACAATATACACACATTCATCAACAATATATAATGTGATATAAAGAACTCATTATATGTGATAAGATGTAAAGAAAAAAATTTTATTTTGGGACCTAAAATATCATCCTCACAAATTAAATACTTACTATTATTAATCTGTCTGAACAAATTGCATAAATATTCAGTTTTGTTTTGTGTGTGCATGTGTGTGTGTATGCATGTGTATATATGTTCTCAGTTTTTGGGCATTAGTCTACACATTTAGGATCTTTGAGAAACCAGAAAAGTCAATGCACCTGCTAAGGCAACTGACAATTTCCAGGCAGTAACTTATGTTAAGCTAATATGACATATTATTTACCATGGATTTAAAAGTTCTGCACATGTAATTCTATATCAATTTCTTCAGACGCGATGAGGTAGGACCAGGCTCTTGAACCAGAAAGAAGCACTTAACCAGAAATAACAGAGTCAGATAATATTACTTGCAGATTAAGGCAATAAATGTTAGAAGTCTTTAGTGTTTGTTGTAGTTGACTTATTAAACATGCCCCCAGTTTAACACAAAAATGCAAGTGATGATATTTTATTGAACTTTTTCTTGGTGTTACTATATTTAATTATCTAAAAAAAAATTTTCTCTCTCTGAAAATTGAGACAAATGCTCCATTTCAAATGAGAGAAAATAGACAATTTCTTCCATCCATGTTAAAGATGCCAAAGCTTTCAAGGAGCTATTTCAAAGAATCTAACTCTAACCTATCTGCTAGGGAATCATATAGAATAGAATGGACATTGTCTTGCTTGTAATATCAGGTGTGTTTATTGTCAATATATCATACAAGATTTTAAAGAGGTGTTGCGAATCTAGGAACAAATTGTACCCATCATTAGAGTGGTAATTGCTACAGACAAGATGGCCAAATGAAGAAATGCTAAGTACTATATAATTAACCAACCATGAGATAATTTGGCTGGCATCATACAAGTCTACTTTACTGACAAATGATAATGGTGATATTCAACTTTGAAATAGGTAAAGCTTGATTAAATTTTCAATTCATATAAATTATATTTTCTAAGTCTCCGTAGAAAACAGTAATCCAGAGTAGAAGGCAGAAAATTCCAGAATTTCTGGAATGACTGGAGTTTCCATATTATAATAATCTATAATAATAAATATATGGCAACTATTTGGAGTACCAATGAAAGAATAATAATTATATATATATATGTATATTATATATAAACCTGCTGAGACAAGAGTAAAACATCAAGCAAATTACAAACTTTAGACAAAAAATGCGATAATTACAATAAAGATGCCAGATTTGACATTAATTTCTTTAA
Source organism: Tamandua tetradactyla (assembly GCF_023851605.1). Lineage (NCBI taxonomy): Eukaryota > Metazoa > Chordata > Mammalia > Pilosa > Myrmecophagidae > Tamandua > Tamandua tetradactyla. Next base: position 124,056,073 of record NC_135330.1, read on the forward strand.
GGAATTAAGATGGTATGTTATAGTTCCATGTTAAATGGAGATTTTGGTTACTACATCATTATATGACAACCACACACCACTATTTATCCTAGACTGACACAGTTTTATGTAATATTATTTTCAACACAGTTGATTTACTATATGCATTACTTAATAAGATATCAATTTTGAGCTCTAAGGCTTTTCTTTTAAATACTTCAGAAAATTTAGAATTTCTCTGGACTTCTGTTTCTAAAAAAAAGTCACTAATTATGGGGAAAGCACAATATGGCTTATTAATTAAGAGATGGCCTTAGAAAGCTCCCACTCAAATATGAAAACTCCTTCACACAACTGTTATTTTCTTTGAATAAATTAATTCAATTTAGATTTATCTCTATTTCAAACAAACAATGAAATTGTCAGCTTAAATGTAGTAAATTTCTCTTAGCGCTTTTTCTTCATGTTTTCCTTGATAGTTAAGATTTGCCATATTCATATTTATCCTGCCATTTTATTTTACTTATACTTACAATTATATAGAATTTTACTGTACATTTTGTAGTGGAACTTGAAAATTATATAGTTCAGCATTTTTGTTTTATTTTACTATCTGCACATATATGTTCTAAATTTGAGAATAAACTTTAAAAAGTGATCACCTCAACAAATAAATACAAATAATGAAACAAAGTTAGCAGAAATCTTTATTAACATTTTAAAAAGACCCTTCAAGACTTTTTTCTATGTATACAGCCACATGTACCACCTGCATAGACACACATGCATTCACAATTTTGTAAAGTCCAATATTATGCATTTTGTATTATTTGACATGTTTTTCAGTCATTGTATCATAAGCATATTATGCAAATAATTATATTTGTATATAGCTTGCAGTTTTAGTACACATGTAATATTCCATTGTACGATTGTGCCATATTTTAGCCACTTCCATTGTAATTAATAAAGGCATGATAATATAGTTGCACATACATCTATTACCACCTCTAGGTAAAATTGAAAAAGTGAAAGTGTTAGTTGAAAGAACTTACTTATATTTACAAATAAGAAAATTGAATCCTGAAGAGGCAAAACCTCCCACAGACTTACATTTCTACCTTTATGTTGGAACATATCTCACTTTATTGAAGATGAGGGCTATGCACTTGTCTAAATCAGCATTTAAGCCGAATCATTGGATCCCTGTCTTAGTCACATGTAGAAAATCTTTCCCTATCCTCATCACCCTTCTTACTGTAGCCTCTGCAACCTCCTATTTACATTAAATATAATGTGTTCCCTCCTCCCTAGATTGCAAAATCTTTGAGTGCAGAGACTATCTTATTTTTCTTGAATTATTAGCCCCTGGCACAATGTCAGGTTTAGGAGATGTCAGCAATGACTTATGAGGGGATGAATGATTTAGGTTTAGGAATAGGATTAGTAACCCTTCTTCAAAAATCTAGTTTGATGGAACGAATAAAAAGGCAGGAGAAACACAGTTGGGGCCCTTATTCTGAAAGTTGTCTAACTTAGGTCTTTTTGTTCAGAGATAGAAAATATTTGGGAAAGCTCAATGCCTTTAGTTTGAGGTAGATTTATATTTTTCAGAAAATTGACACAAGGAGCGGTGAGAATGCCATGGAAATTTTGATCAAGGTAGGAAGGTAAAAGGATATTTAGCTTTCTTACTCGGCTGTCACACTAAGTTGCCAAGAAAAGAGAAACAGAAGTGCAGAGACCTAGATTCTACATTCGGAGGGATTTTACTCAATGTAAATCTTAAGGATGTGCAGTATATCCAGAAGAAGGATTCCCGACATTTTGACCAGTCTTCCCCAGCGTAATTGTTGAGGGTAATTTTGATCAAAGAGCGGAGGTTTCTGATTAAAATGGCATAAAGACTGTACGAGCCCTGTAGGGCCAAGAGCTAAGGAAGCACAAGCACGAAGACAACCTTGGGCTGCCATACAGATTTGAAATAGTCCGGTCTTGATGTTTGTATCCATGTCATGGTTGAAGGTAGACTCTCAGATAGTAGTTTGGAAAACTGGGGAGAACAGGTTATATATGAATTAATCATGTTAAAGTGTCATCATGGGAGGCTCCCATACAGCTGGATTTCTATTCAGTTCTGAAACATCTGCAGGGATTTCTACCAGATTGATTGTTTGTCTTTTTTGCAGCTTTTATAGAAGCCTGTTTGGTAGCACAATATCAGCTGCCGAGCCTGCATCATCGTGGCATTTCACATGTGCCAGAGGGTTTATATTGCCAGAGGCCAGATTGATCCACTTTATCTGCTTTACCTTTATAGAGCATTTCACATCTTTGTTGATAACACTAGCTGAGTTGCTGCAGGACTGAAGGATTGTTCACAATATATTGCAATGAAGGTTGTCAAGTGTCTTTAGAATACAGTGAAATTGACAAAAAGTAGAGTTTATGATTCAGAATACATTGACAACAGCCCCTTAAAATGATTGTCTCAAATATACAGAGTATATTTAGTTTGAATCCAATCTGTAAATTTCTCAACTACTGTCTCAGTCACACTGTATGATGTGACATTTCTGAATGCATTACCTTTAATAAAAGCATGATGTTATACCTTTTCTGTTGCTATGGTTAATAAAATTTAAAATTTCCCCTTGGACAGGATTCTTTTGCTTTACTCGGTAGGTTGTATCTTTTCCCCTCAGGTTTCAAAATCTACACTTGTCAGCTTTGTTCAGCTGCTTTTATCAAGCAGATAATTCTGCTTTGCTTTGAACAACCCAGTTATTTTATTTACTTATCAATTGATTTATTTATATGCATTACAGTCTATACCACTGACCTTTCCCCAGGGTATACGTCACTTTTCAGTCATACTATTTTATCATTCAAATGCAACTATGGGTCTTTCCAAATTAAGGTACGATTACATTATTATAACAGTTTTATGCATGTAATGTAACTTGCTCCTGTCTGGAGAGAACCACTTTTACCCTTTTAGATATTTATTTTAGGGCGGCCAACTCTAGCTCTAATTAACATGCTTATAATAATTTTATTTTTTTTCATTTTAGATATAATCCTTTAACTTCATTGTCTTGAAAATATGTATTTTCCTTTTATTTGCCTTGCCTGCACCACCCCACTATATCCACACTCTTCTTGCTCCTCAAAATGTAGTTATTTGTCCATTTTGATTAGATTAAAAGTAAGAAATGATGATAATGAAAGCACCCTTTACATATTGTATACAAGAAGTAAACCTCTTCTTTCTTACACTATTGTTTTTTCCTGAAAAAGTTTCCTTCTTGCTTGCTTAGTGTTCTGTGTACTTAACACGAACATAGCCCCAAATTCTCTTCCCTGTAATTTCATCTCTTCCATTTTCTTTGTCCTTGCTTCCTAAAAACTCTCATTATTTAAATATTATCCTTGCTGGATTGGCCCTTTGTATTTTTAGTCTCATCATCCATTCCTTTGTCTTTGATTTCCTATTTTCCAGGATATTCTTCAACATTCTCTTTCGTCACTTTTATTGGCTTTTTTTCCAATTTCCAATCCCATTTCTGTTTTTAAGATTCTTTCATTATCCCAAGGTTCAATTTTTATACCTTTCATTCATATTGATGCAATATATTCTCATATTTCTTTTTGATGAACAGTGATATTTTTTGAACTTTTCACTGCATAACTTCAGGTTCCTCAAAATTGCCTTCTTCTACATGGTTGTTTTGTTCTCTTTCCCTTCGAAATAGATGCTTTGCACATATGACTTAGACTTGGGTGCCTAGTCGTATTTTAAAATGGTCAATAGAAAGCCCCTTGAAAGCTCTTCTTGGGTTGGTTGGTTTGCACATGTGGCTTTACTTTTAAGACAATCTGGTTAGAATTTTTCATTGGTAATCCCCTTAGATGTCAGTTATTTGCAAGCTTTTTCTCCTGCAGTTCAATAGACCATGGCAACCTCTTCCAGATTTCTTACTACAGGATATAAGTCTGAAAACTAGAAGTCTGAGGATGAGTGGAGAAAGAATGTTGGGGGCACAATCCAGTATGAGAGTGCTGTCTTAACCTCAGTGCCTGGCCGTTCCTCCCATTTCGCCCACCCGGTTTTTCTTTTTTCTTTTTTTAATCTCCTTTAGATTAGGAATGTTTTCCCTGTTGCCTGAGAAGAGAACCTGCTGCGTGAAGAAATTATTCCAGGATGTAGTTCTTAAAAAATCCTTTCACTCAATCCTCTAGATTTAACTCCCCCTCGGTGCCATTTCCAAAGCTATTGGTAATGCCCTTTACCAACCTTTCAGGGAATTTTATGGTATAATTTATGTCGTTCCTTGTATTTCCTTATAGTAGGTTAAGTATCTAACATTCGTCGGTCTGCTAAATCAGTCTGCTAAAGTCAAATTACATTTGGCAGTCAGTTTCCAAGTTGTGTAGTTCAAGTAACTACACAGAGCAGATAAATCAATGTTGTCATCTGTAGATATGAGTTAATCTGATTGGCTTAAGGAAGAAGCCAGTTTGCATATAATCAGGGGCTCAAAGGGAGTATTATGATGTTTTTCTATTGCTCTTGCAGACAATTACTCAGAAAACTAAATAGCCCTGTCATTTTGATTTTTGGTGTAATATTTTAAGATACCATGGGAAGTGCGTTCTTATATTGCAGGAGATTCAAATTTGCTTCCTAAGGAAAAATTGTATTTGCTTTCAGCTCTTTGTAAGAACTTCTTCTGAGTCTTTTACAAGTTGAACATACAAGTTAGACTTTCAATTTTCATTTTGACTGCCAAATTTCTTACCCTCTGGTCATCTTTTGTTGTAAGCAGGTGGTTCAATCCCCAGACAGCAATACAAAGTATCACTCAGAAACTCATTGAGAACATGTATTGCTGGAATGCAATATACCAGAACTGGAATGGCTTTTAAAGAGGGGGAATTTAAGAAGTTACAAGTTTACAGTTTTAAGCCTATGAAACTGTTCAAACTAAGGTATCCAGTGAAAAATACCTTAATTCAAGGAAGGCTGGTGGGTCCAGAATAGCTCTGTTAGTTGTGAAGTCACATGACTGTCATCTGCTGCTCCCTCAATCCTGGGCTCTGTTGATCTCAGCCTCTGTTTCTGTGGGAATTCCTCACTTTGCTTCTCTCGGGCTGGCTTTCATCTCTTGGCTTATTGGCTCTTTCCAGGTTCTGGCTTGCTTAATATCTCATGGTAACATCTGCTGGACTCCAAGCATCTACAAACATCCATATCTCTTGTTCTCCAAGTGTCAGCAACTGTGTCAGCTCTGCTCTGAAGTTTCTGTCAGTTCTGTCATTTGTGAGGTTTCTCCGAAAGCTTTCCCTCTAGTAAACTAATCAAGACTCACTTGGACTGAGTACAGTCACATCTCATCTAATCAAAAGATCACAACCACAATTGGGTGTATCACATCTCTGGTGAGATAATCTGGAAAAAAAAAGTTCCCAACCTGCTATATTGACTCAGGATTAAAAGAAATGGCTGCTCCCATAAGATTGGATCAGGATTAAAACATGGCTTTTCTAGGGTACATAATAGTCAAACTGGCACAGAGAGTAATTTCATATAGTCAGGAAACCAAATCTCTTTCAACAATCCTATTGATAGAAATAATATTTGTGAAGGATTTTCTGACATGTACAGTCACTCTGAATTTCTGTAATCTAAATAAACATTTGAATATATTTATTTGACCATTTTAATTCTCCATCAAATGTGATTTTGGGGGGATATGGTTAATATTCTATCTTGGGAACAAGAAAAGGCCACAAGAAATCAATTTTGAATTATAAGTGCAGGCTACATCATTCAATATATTATTTAATATTCCCTATACATAAACCACATGAGAGGATTTTCTAAATAGTTTAGTGCTATGAAGACCTGCCACGAATATCATGAAAAGCTGTAATGAATGACTTACTCATTGCCTCATCTCTAGAACTTCAAATAATATCTGCTATACATATATTTTAGAACAGATGAAAAGCATGATTTTTAATTGATTGCACAGATTTTTGCTTGACAATTGTTTCAGTCATAATGGCAAGAATATAGACATATATAGATTGAATTGCAGTACTATTAAGGAATTGCTCAAGGAAGAGATAGCTTCAAGAATTTTGTTTCTCCACTATTGCAATATGGTGGAGACAGATAATGACTGTTGCTTCCTGTTTGAACAGAGCTCGAAGGATATTAAGGAATGATGAGAAAGAAAGAAAGGAAGAAGGAGAGAAAGAAAGACACAGACGGGCTCAGGGAGTCTGAAGCTTGAGTTTACTTCAGACAGACTTCAGACAATTTTATTCTTAACCAGATCCTGGTTATATACCACAGAATGACAATAGGCATGCATGCATTTCCTGAGGGAGCAAAGTTCTTATCTTTCAGTGTTCTTCCTTCGTACTTAAAATAACCATTTGGGGTAAACAAACATTCTCTTCCTCCTAGACTGTCTTACATAAATCAGATAACATAAAGCAGCTTACTGCCGCCACCACCCTAATGCCATCTACTCCCAAGTAGTTCCGCAGGTCTTATGTTAATCCTATCTCCTACAAATGACCATCCTTTGCTCACTCTCTGAATGGTCTACAATTTAATCACTTTTGATAGCATTATTTAAGAATGTGACTATTAGATGACCACCTACGTAATTCACTGACAGTTTATAACTTGTTTTCATTGCAATTTTGTTTAGAGAAATCCTTGTACTTGAAATTCTCTACTACCTTTAGGCACGGTAAACTAGAGAAGTTTTTTAAAATGATTATTAAACCCAGAATCTCTTTACAAGCATCAATTAAAAGAATAAAGAACAAAGGGTAAAAGTAGTCACCAGAGAGCATTATACTTGTCTGCTCTCATTTGAAAAAGGCAGAAAAAATTGCTAAAGATATAAAGAATGACTGTGTTGCTACTTCTTCAGTCAGCCAGCTATCTTTTTAGTATTACAAAAAAAAAAAAAGTAGATAGTCCTCCCAAACATATAAGCCAAACAAAATGGAAAATATTTTAGTTTATAATGCCCATCTCATTGTTCATAATTTCTGTATCCTTCTCTGTATTTTTATTCAGAATGCATCATTGACTTGAATGGGCAATTCAGAATATGGATCGATGGTGGGATATGGTGAATAGTTCTAAACAGAACTCAAAGATAAAATAGCTTGTGGCTAAATGGCTTATCTAAAACATTAATCCATCTGTTCAAATTAAGCCAATATATGTCTCAAGAAAATAAACTACCAGTAAGTAAAACTGAATGATGAACCAGTGCCCATATTCTCTCTGCAACAAATGTGAGATATAAAGACATCATTGCTTTTTTTTTTTTTGCCTATTCTAACGACTGTTTCTATGGTTTCCCACATTTAAAACGATTATATTGTGATAAACAAATCAGTCCTGTGATAGTCGGTCTGAATTATTTTAATTTTACATTATTCTATAAAATAGGCAATAAAGATATACAAATATGTTCTGCAGCACATTCTATATGAATCTTATATTATCAGCAGTACACATTCCATCCTGTTCCCCTCCCACAGAAAGGTTGAGCAGTTGGCACACATAGATAAAACAGGCAGTAGAGAAAAGGAGTACCAAACAGGAGTGTGGGGCATTCAGGAACCTGCTATTCTTTGCTGTTACCCTAGGTTGTCAGTACCAAATAAGTAAACAAAGTCATTCTGTAGTTTTTGAAACCTCCTTTAAGTTAGTTAGCATTTAAAATTTAAAGGTCATTTATAGGGTATAATTTAGCAAATTTGAGAGAGTTTTAAGTATTCATGTAACATAAATAACACATGATCCAAGATAATACGTTTTTTTCCAAACATGTAAATTTAGGAGATGGAAAATTTGAAAGAGGCATGACTAGAGACTGAGGTTTGGAGTGTCTGACCAGCACCTCGAGAGTATTCTCACAGGGGAGCTAAGGACATAGAGGCAAGGTATAGTGAAACTTCTACAGAAATTCCCTCTTTTCTTGGAATCTAGACCCATCTCCCAGTACTCTTCCTGGCTAGATTACTAATAAAGACTCTGTATGTATCAACTTCTTTTCTTTTGCCAAATCCTAAAATTTAAGTTTCCCCATGCTTCTGTTCTTGCTGTTTTTCATTTCCTGTTTTCCTAAGGAAAAGGGGCTTTACTCAAGTCTAATTCCAGTCAATATTATCTATAATTTTAAGACCAAAACTTTATCTCTGGCCTTGGCCATTCTCCTATCTCCAGTTCATGCAATTAGGCAGAATGTAAATAAAGCAGAATAAGTTGTTATATGAATGTCCTGCAGATAATCACAAATTCAATATGGCCAATCATACTCATTTTCTCTCACTGGTTAAGAGTATTATCAGACTTTCATTTGCTCAATGAAAACATATAACAATGACTCAGTTTCAATATTTTCTATGACTAAAGACTCTCTTTCATTGGTCTTCTCTTTTTTCTCCCCACTCTCAATATTGTTTCCAGATCCTTTTTATTTCTCCTTAATAATCTTAACATCTTTTACAGTTCTCTCTGATTTCAAAACTCTTCTCTCTAGGTCATCTACCACATAGTTTCCATAATTCCCATTCAAAAACACCAGATTTAATTGTTACTTTTCTTCCCCCAATCTTCCAATTTTTCTAAATTAGTTTTAAATAAATTCAAGCATTCTCTACAATATGATTAAATTATCTTCAGTGCTTCCTCTCTATATCGTCTCATCAAGCCACACTGAATTAATAACAGTTTTCTCAAATGCACCATGAAATATGTATCTTTTCCATTATGAGTCCCTTGTTTTTTCCTGATTGTATTGGTTTGTTAATGCTGTTGGAATGCAATATACCACAAATGGAATGGCTTTTAAAAGGGGAATTTATTAAGTTGCAGGTTTACAGTTCTAAGGCCATAGAAATGTCCAAACTAAGGCATCCAGAGAAAGGTACCGTAACACCAAAGAAAGACTGATGTCTGTCATATGGGAAGGCACGTGGCTGGCATCTGCTGGCCCTTGTTTCCAGTTCCCTTACTTCCAGCTTCTGATACCAGTGGTTTCTTCTCTAAGCGTCTGTGGGTCCTCACTTAGCTCCTCTGGAACACAACTCTGGGTTCTGGCCTGCTTAGCATGTGATAGGGAGGCACATGGCGAAGCCTGTTGGACTCTGCTCACATCTAGCATCCACTCTCTCTGTTAGTACTCTGTTAGTACTCCAAGTATCTCCAAACACCCGTGTCTCTGTCATCTCTGAAGCAAATATCTCCAAGCTTCTGCATCGGAGGTTTCTCCAAACTGTTCCCTTTTTTAAAGGACACTCGCAAACTCACCAAGACCCACCTTCAATGGGTAGAGTCACATCTCCATCTAATCAAAAGGTCACACTCACAAGTGGGTGCGTCACATCTCCATGGAAGTAATCTAACCAAAATGTCACACCCACAACTGGGTGTGTCACATCTCCATGGAAACAGTCCAAAGTTTCCCACTTTAAACAATAGGCATGTGACCACAAGATTGTATTAGAATTAAAACATGGCTTTTCTGGAGTACATTCAAACCGGCACACTGATGCATCTTTTTAATTCTGGACAAATCTAATAAACATCGACTTTAAACTTCAGTTCAAGTACCATGGTCTATGCCATTGTAAATAGCCCTCCCACATCACCCTCCCTCCCCAATAAAATATGATAATCTTTTATTTTCACACCTGATTATAAGTATGTGCTCATGTGGAAGCCAAGCTGACTAGACAGTGAGCACTTAGAGTAAAGGAATCATTTTAAACTCATTTTGTAAGTCTTGTATTGAACTGGCCCATTAACGGTAGTAAATGCATTTTAGTCATTTGAATTATCAAATGTGATGAAACTCCTTATCTGATGTAGTGATCATATGATTAGGTGAATCACACTGGATTGATAGTTGCACAGTTCATTTTACGAGACACTGAAAAACTAAGCTCCTCTGGACACTTTTTGAACTCTCCAGTTGAAGAAAAAAATCAATCATCTTTCCAGAAAAGGATGAAGAATGCCCTCGGGGTCTTAGCCAACATCCTACCTATCAACAAAATGGGCTCTAATATCCCTAGGTGAGCTCCCACAGGGCACTCATCCAATAGCATCAGAATTACCCAGACTAATATTGACTTCCATTATACAGCACTTTAGGGGGTGCTTATGGCATGGAATATACACAATAAAACCAAATTCTCATCTCTTCACTGTGTGCAACTCAAGGATAACCGGACTGTTAAGAAGAAAACATTTTGCATGACTACTGACTAACACTTCGGAGTCGTTTTTGTGCTGTTTCAATGTTATTTAGCTCTAGGAAGGAGCAGAAGCAGCAATCAACAGGTTAGGATTAGAATTGATAAGGTCCATATTGATTAGACACAGTTCTTTACTCAGAGTTCTGGTCAGCCAAACGTAACATTTCTTCAGTTCTACCTTCAATTGTCTTCAGGTACCATTAGCAAAAAGACATGTGAATTGCAAAATGTTAGTCATCTCATTCACTTAAAACACACTAACAAAAATTGACCCTATATAATACTAATAATTGTAGCCTAAAAAAAATGGTACAATATTTTTCCATACTCTTTAGTTAACAGCAGGATTTACATATACCATTTTATAACACTATGTACATAAATGTGTGGTATCAATTGTACTATATGCTTTATTTCATGACTTCTTTTTTTTTATTGAATGCTTGTTTTTATGTTAAATAATAAAGTTGGGTGAGTAAACAAAGTAATATCCAGTTGCTTATATATTTTTCTTCCACAATATTTTCCCAAAATCTTTGAGTGAGAATTCACTACTGGTAATTAGATTTTGATAAATGATCTTAGAGCAAAATCAAGAAATTTTATTGAATGGAGAAGTAATAATTAGCAAAAATGCAAGACATGAAACTCTATAAATATATACAGAATAAATGGCTCAGCTCAGGATTGAAACTAAAATTTTCATTTAGGACTTATTTTACCTAACAATTGAGGTAATTCCATTTGGTGTGAATGTTAGAATCCTATCCCTACTCTCATCATCACACTGTGATGTTCCTCTGATTAAGTTGAATGGAAATATTTCAATTTCCATTTGATTTATTTTTAAATATGCAATTGAATAATGTAAAATATTTTAGCCCATATCATGTTTGTAAGTTTAAAATATTAAGCTTTTTAATTAAGATACTGTTCTAGTTTGCTAGCTGCCAGAAGGTGATATACCAGAAACAGAATGGCTTTTAAAAAGGTCAATTTAATAAGTTGCTAGTTTGTAGTTCTAAGGCCAAGAAAATGTCCCAATTAAAACAAACCCATAGAAATGTCCAATCTAAGGCATCCAGGGAAAGATACCTTGGTTCAAGAATTTCTCTCTCAAGTGGAAGGGCACATGGCAAACACAGAGTTTCTCTCTATCTGGAAAGGCACATGGCAAACATGGTGTCATCTGCTAGCTTCTTCTCCTGGCTTCCTGTTTCATGAAGCTCCCCGGGAGGCATTTTCCTTCTTCATCTCCAAAGGATGCTGGCTGGTGGACTCTGCTTCTTGTGGCTATGTTGTTCTGCTCGGCTCTCTCTGGATCTCTCTCATTCTCCAAAATGTTTCCTCTTTTATAGAACTTCAGAAACTAATCAAGACCCACCCAAAAGGGTGGAGACATGTTACCTAATCTAGTTTAACAATCGCTCTCGATTACATCACATCTCCAGGGAGATGATCTGATTACTGTTTCAAACATGCAGTATTCAACAGGGATTATTCTGCCTTTATGAAATGGGATTTAGATTAAAACATGGTTTTTCTAAGGGACACACATCCCCTCAAACCAGCCCAGGTACATATATGGCACTTCAACAGATGCATGCAAAAAAAAAAAGTAAAAGCTCTAAATCTGCTGTTTTACTGATATAACCTCAAGCAACTGACTTAACGGTTTCCCTTACTTGTATTCTAATGGTCCTTGCTGAATTCATCTCTCTAAAATTGATGATTTTACTACCTGGCTTGGTATTTTTCTAGGTACTCCTTACCCTTTATTCTCACTCTATCTTGCATATAAAATTATAGAACAGCAATTTTCATAATGCTTTGCAATTGTTTGCTTGCATGTCATCTAGTTACTTGATTCCAAGCAATTTGTCTTTCATTTTGCAGTGTTTTTGTAACTAGTGCCTGTAATTAGGACATGAATAAAATAATTTATAAGTGAATATTGATAGTTGTGAAAATTTTGAGAGTGCTACAAGGCAGCACTGTGGGAGAAGATCTAAAAAGACCTAGTGATGACATGACATTTTCTCCTCTAAACTCTCTCTCTACAATCATTTCCATACTGTCTTCCTTTTTTAATCTTTCTGGAAAACTATTACTGCTTCCTAGAGACAGCTATAAACAATAAATAGATATTTTATTTTATTTTGTTAATAGGAAATGTTGAGCACAAAATGCATATGCTACGTAAATAATTAATGGCATACCTATGAAGGGACATGACTCTTTCTAAGATGAAAAATATAATTTGAAAACACTGGGTAATTCTTTCCTCTCAGGATAGAGAAAAGCTCTTATATTGAACCACATTATACTTCAACTTGTTCCTTGACATACATGGGAATTATGAAGTCTTGTAGGGGCATGTCTTGAATTGTATCCTATAATTCAAGTTGATATAATTACTAATGTTACATTAATGTCCACATTATGCATAAAACAAAAAAATGATAGAGTACTTGCTCTATTGGCAAAAATGTATCCTAAAACTCTCTACACAGTCATTTCTCAAAGATTGTCTCTTATAATCTGAGACAATCACAACCATCTCTATTTCTGTTCACCTAGGTACAAGAAAATTTGTACTTGCTTTCATTTCTAAAAAAGTCAGCTTTTTTTTCTGTTTATGTCATATGCTCAACAAGTGCCACAGATGATCTATTAGATAATCCTATAATAAATAAATGATTATATATTGCAATTATTTCTCACTCTGCATATATCCACATTTTCAAATATTTGTCCATTCTTTGTGGTTTCGTTCTCAATAAAGCTCTTGCTCGTTGAACTAAATCCCTTAACAGCCTATTCCCACTGGATTTATCTTACCCTTATTTCCTTTTCCATTTAAAATTCTTCATTCTAAGGATAACTTCACTTCTCTTAACCTAGCAACACTGAAATAGGTAGTCCACAAGATGAGTGGGGATGAAATAAAGTTGGAGTGATAAATGGGAACCAGAACCTGATGGCCCTTGGAAGACACATTTAAAAGTTCAACTTCTCCTAAGGACAGGGGGATCCCAATGATAGTTTTATGACATATTAAATTTATAGTTTAAGTGGAATTATTTAAGCTGCCATATAGAGAATAAATAAGAAAAGAACAAAGCTGACAGATGGAATAAAAACTGGTATAACAATTTTAGCCAAGGTTGATTTTGGCATGACCAAATTTATTATTAATAAAGAATGGACATGGATTTATGAGAATCGTATGGGTTAGATGAAGAAAGAAAGAAATAATTGATGACTCCTGAGCTTCTATCTTGCCACCTGCACGGATAGTGCTAGGGTATACATGGTTTGGAAATCATGGAGGAAAAGCAGGTTTGGGAAACACCAACTACAGATTCCTTCAGAAGTAGATGCTGAGAAAGGAATTCAAGTAGTTTAGCTGGGTAGTGATCCCAGGAAATACTGATAGTGGAGGAGAAAGTGGAACAAGGAAGGAAAGCCATCGCTGAGGGATCTGTTACCAAGTAGGTTACCACTATGGAAAAAAGAGCTTGATACTGCTATGAAATTTTAGTCTTCCTCATGGTTAAAACATATGAGAGAAAGGGGAGCCAGGGTATTTAGAGACCACTGTTTGAAGGTCTCTCCCTGGAGATGTTAAATTCCCTCACACTTCTGGCCTGTGTGTAGGTGGAAAAGTGGGTTCCAGATATCAGAAAGTCCTATTTTGGTTATTCAAAATGGAGCTAGTGTTCACTGGAAGGAAGAGTGAGAAGATATGGGTGGGGCACCAACGTCATCTGCTACGGGTTGCATTGAAGAAGGAAAAAGTGGTGAGTTTAATTACAAGAGACTGCATTTACTCGGAAATCAAAAAGAGAATTCCAAGAAGGAGGACACCCTCATTTTGAATCTTCCATAATCAAGGTGGGGGGTGGGGATGGAACATACTAAAATAATTGTGTAGGGTGGTGCGACGGTGGCTCAGTGGCAGAGTTCTCACCTGCCATGCCAGAGACTCAGATTTGATTCCTGATGCCTGTCAATGGAAAAAATAATAATCATATTAAATAAATAAATAACAGTAATCCTATGCAGTTATAGATACATTTTTAAGTTTGATTTATCATGAAAATTTTCAGAGAAGTAATGGCAGTGGAGTTCATAAATTATGTATTATTTTCCCAATTTTGTCCTTTTAGATATTGGTGTATTCATTTTAAGTAATTATTTTATTTATGGATGTTGTGATGGTTACTACAGTTTAACAAGATCCAGATTACCTACTTTTGGACACATGAGAGGGTTTCACTCCCTAACACTTTAAATTTATGTGCAAATAAGTGACTTGCTTTGGCCAATTATGCAGTGCTTTTGATTTGCCCTCTTGAAGGTTTATGATCATGTAAATTTTTACTTAGGTAACTACACTGTAAACTCCCAACCAGAGAGTCATACCTTCTAATCACTTTGGGTCCTTCAGTGAATTCAAACAGGGTCTGGGCTTCCAAAAGATGTTCATTCATGCTTTTTCAAAATATTTTTATATATAGCTAATAAACAGGTGTGGTAGTTAGATTCAGCTGTCAACTTTGCCTAAGTTATTCCTAAGTACCTGACTCTTTTAGTTACTGTTTTGAATGGGATTTTTTTCCTTAACTGATTTCTCAGCTAGGTCATTGCTTGTATATAGAAATATTACTGATTTTTGTACATTAATTCTGTATCCCACCACCTTGCTGAATTTATTAGCTCAAGTCACTTTCCTGTAGATTTTTCAGGCTCTTCCAAGTACAGTATCATATCATCTGCAAATAATGAGAGTTTTATTTCCTCTTTTCTGTGGTAGTTAGATTCAGTTGTCAATTTGGCCAGGTGAAAGCACCGAGTTCTGTTGC
Organism: Tamandua tetradactyla; assembly: GCF_023851605.1. Classification (NCBI taxonomy): domain Eukaryota; kingdom Metazoa; phylum Chordata; class Mammalia; order Pilosa; family Myrmecophagidae; genus Tamandua; species Tamandua tetradactyla. Next base: position 124,071,222 of record NC_135330.1, read on the forward strand.
TGTGGACATGAGCCAACGGTACATGAACCTCATCTGTTGCTGATTACATCTGCAGTCAGCTAGGAGGTGTGCCTGCTTCAATAAATGACGTTTGACTTAATTGACTGGTGCTTAAATGAGAGAGCTCAATGTAGCACAGCCTAAACAGCTCAGCATACCTCATATCAGCACTTGCAGCTCAGCCCAGGCCTTTGGAGATGCAGAAAGGAATCACCCCGGGGAAAGTTGTTGGAACCCAGAGGCCTGGAAAGAAGGGCAGCAGAGATCATCCTTTGCCTTCCCATATAAGAAAGAACCTTAGTTGAAAGTTAGCTCCCTTTCCTCTGAAGAACTAACAAAATAAATCCCCTTTCATTAAAAGCCAATCCATCTCTGGTGTGCTGCTTTCTGGCAGCTAGCAAACTAGAACAACAAGTATCAAATTAAGGCAATCATTCACAATGGACACTTTCTCTTGTGTGATTTATTTGCAATAAGAATACAAGGACTTAAAATGTACCACATTGCTGTCTTCTAAAATATTCAGAGAATTGAGGAAAAGGAAATTTTTGGCTTAATGTTTTCAGATAATTGCACCTGTTCTCTATTTAACTTTATATAGATTCATAATTCATATTCAAGCATAATCTTTTAGAGTCTAAAATACTCTTTATTTTACATTATACACAACTGGAAGATGAACTCATTCTCTTAATACTATTTAAAAACAAATCATAATGTAAGAATATCATTTCTCATAGAAAGCTTTGCATTCTCATGGCAATTTTATATTGTGGGAAATTAATATAAAGAATGTAAGCAATAAAACAACTTTAATTTTGATTTTGCCAAATATAAAACATGAGAACATTTAAAGCTTTACTTGCTATGCCTTAAATTATTTCTTTCTCAAATTGCAGTACTGTTCATGTCATTGATCATAGTGTTTCTAAAATTAAGTTATCAAAAAGTGAGGGGTATCATAAATCTCTCGATTCAACATTTATCACATGACAATTTTTTCTTAAGTTAGGTTATTTCTTAATGTAATTTTGGAAAGAGTATTTACAAATATTATTCAATGCTTACAAAGTGTGAGGTGTCATTCTTTCATGTTCTTTATATTGCCTAGTACAGAGTAGGTATTAAATAAATTTTGTGGAATGTATGAATGAATATGCTAAGTTGCGGTGATACAAAGATTAAACATAAATGAAATAGTCAAGAAAATTACCTCATTTATTGATAGAAGATACTAAAAAATATTTATTGAGTAATTACCATTTATCTTCCTAGAAGAACTGAGAAATCATGGTGAACAAGATAAATCCCTGCCTTCACGAAGTTTATATGTTAGTATAGGGAGACAGAAAAATGACTAATATGATTTTAGACATGAAAATTCTTTTTACTATAATAACATTAATTAAATTTTGGGATACGGATAGAGAATGAATAGGTAGGAAGCTATTGAATAGGCATTTTCAGAGAAGGCATCACTATAGAGGTGAAATAGGAAGATTAGAAAATGCAAGGAAACAAAGAAAAAAGGAGTTAAATGGTAATTGAGTGTGATAAAGAGTAGTTTTGATTAACACAAGGCAGGCACACCTAGATATTCCAAGAAATAATATCAGGTATGGGGACTTTGAAGGAAAATTTGGGGGCTGAGAGAGGTCCCATAAAAGTAGATTAGGAATAAATTTGAAAAGCAATTACTTTATTGAAACCTGGCTTTTTTTAACCTCTAACCTTGTGTTGTCTGGAGAAACATGGGATTAATATGCACATTTTGATTTTTATAAAACAATTCATATGGCATTTAACAAACCACTGGTACATAGTCACATCAGCATTAAACATTTATTATTGGTATAATACTGTCCATATCGGCAACCTGTAGTAAAGGACACTTTCTGCTGAATTAGGGAGGTGGTATAAATGGGGACTATATCACGCTTGTTGTTAGTTTTCAATGGGACCTTCAGAACAGAAAGGAGATAAGAGAAGAAGAAAGCAGAGCCCAGAGAACAGAAAAAATGTTGAATTATTTGCCAGAAACAGATACTGAAGAGAACATCTGGGTACCAACAAGGAGAACGGGTAATATAGAGGAAGAGGATATTTAGGTGCTATAGGTCAGAGGTTGGGAAGAGAAGACGCATTCAGAACATTAAAATCAGGAGAGCAGCAAACGTAACCATTTGAGCCGGAGGCCCCTGATCAATTTCTAGCTTGAAGCACTGTTGATCACTGAGTCAATTTGAGAAGTAAATTGGCACAGGCAAATTTGCAAGCCCTCTTTGAAACTAAGTATTCACTCTCCTTAGCAGGGCGTCTGAAATTATATTTGAGAAACAGGTTTGTTTGAAACAAATGGCATTAATTATCTGCATGCATGTCAAACAATTTTCCCTGATTATAAGAAATGTTAAAGAAAACAATAAAAAAATCTCACCCCTTCTCCAGGGGAACAAAGTGGTACGAGTTTCTGTCTTAAGGGGAGTCAGAGTCCTTAGATCAGAGATGGAGCTGTTTGCCAAGCTATTTGGAGGGAGCTTGTACAACAAATCATCTATCTGCCCTTTGACTGATTTAAGGCTGTGTGAGCATTCTATTTACCTAATATATGAGAAAATGTGCAAAGGGAAACCTGTGTAAATTGAATTGGAGTTCAAACTGAGATGTAGTTGTCAGTTATAATAAGACTGGAAGCTATGTGACCTTAACTTGCAGCAATGAACAGTGATTCTAGAAGAGAGATGAAAAAATAAATCATTATCTTACAAAAATATCAGCACATAACATAGTACAGATCAAGATCTCTGACTAGCACAGAGAAAAGATGCATTTTAATATGTATTGCTCTACAGTGATCTCTGTAGGCATGAATGCTGACTGACAATTAAATAACAGACTGTATTATGTTTTGCTGTATTTCATCATATTTGGAAAAGATAGAAAATGTGTTTCTTAAACTTGTTCAAAAACAAGAGCAATAAAAGAGAAAAAAATGCATGATTTAGTAAGAAATGGCTTGTAATTATAATCTTTTTACTCTGAGTTTTCTTTTTTTAAATCCTCCCAAAGGAGACTTTGCTAACCTTTCCAGCTCCAGGATAATTTGTCATTAGTTGTAATCCAAACATCAAAGGAAGGACACCAAATTGTACCAGTCAGCAAGGCTACCCAGAAATTTACTGTAGTGTTGGCAGAGCTGAGAGTAAGTCGTCAAACTGAAGAAGAAGAAGAGAACTTTATTAGCTCCCATAGAAGAACTGTGATTTCAGTATTAAAAATCTCTGATTTGAATAAAAAATCTTCCCTTCTTTCAAATAGAAGATTGATTGAACAATCTTAAATAATAGTTTATCACCAAAAATTGTTCTTTTAATTGTAGATTTTTTAGTTTGTGAATTTTCTGATGGTGATTATGTTTTCAAAGAAAAAAAGCACAATAACAAGCCTCTTCTATTTAAAAAGCATTAATTTTAAGAAAATTGACTTTGTAGGATGACCTAATGGAAATTTAGAGATTGCACTTTTCAGAATGATTTGATATTTTACAGGTGATACAAGAAAAAAATAGGATGTGGCATCAACTTTTTAAAGTAGTTTTGTTATTTTGAAGGTTATTTATACCAAGTATTTCTCCAAAGGTGATGATATGTTTAGGTGAAATTAGTTATTGGGTGTAGCCCTGAGTATAGAAAGTAAAAGGAATGTAAAGTATCTTATCTTTCAATATGATGCTTTACAAATGATCAGCTTTTATTGAATTGATCCCACCACCAGTGCAGTAACTGAATTGTGTGCAAGTAAATAAATCTGTTTCACATAATTCTGTCTAAGAACTTGTTTTTCCTCTGTAGGATTAAGGAGCCTAATGATGAATAGAGTTGAAGCATCTGTAGGCAAATCCAGAAAAATGAAATCACACATGTTATTTACCACAGATATAATGCTATGGATTGAGTTTTAGTTATTGGAAACTTTTTAATATCCTAGAAATCCAACATTTATTTTGAAAGAAAAATTTTAAAGCTCTAAGTGTATGAATGAAAGTAAGTCTTTTAAAAGCCAAATTTACTTTTTGAGGAAACTTTTAGCATAGTCTGTACAGAAAGATTTTTTTTAATATCAAACCATAAACCAAAAAGTATTTGGGGGGGAGGAGGGGACTTCTCCGAGGGTGTTAAATTTATATTTAAAATTGAAGTTTTAACCCACAAACTCTTTCATGGAATCTTGGATGTGTTTGAACTTTTTAAAAGCCTGTGATTGATAAATGCTGGAGGTGGATGTGAGTTTTCCTGACAGGGGTTACAGCTTTGTTGCAGACAGTAGCATTTCCCTTCATTGTTGCAGCTAATGATTCTGGGAAATTCTTTGATGCTCTGTGGCTTTCTCCTAGATCTGATGATGTGCCTGCTAGTTGTCTTTCCATCCACGGGATCTGCCATCATTTTTCTTGCCACCACTGGTAGTGCTGCTTTATCGCCAACTCCCTTGATGAGGCCTGGGCAGCAAAGCTACCACAGGCTGTGTCAAGCAGGGACTGTAAGTACAAGACCGGGTTCATTGTTATGGAGATAATCCAAGTATCAGGGAGTATCAAGTCAATACGTTAGTAGAGTTCCTCTGCTACGGAAGTAATTTGATGAATTCAGAAAAAATATTTTCCAAGATCATTCCAAACAGTCATGTCTCTCAGTAACTGTTTTTGAATGGGACTTTGTTTATTCTTTTTTTCCACTTTACTTTGTCATGTGGGAAAACAATGTCACTTGTTTCTCTCAAAGAACTTTTGCATTATTTTTAAAAAGCGGTCACGGCCCCATCTTTGCACCCAGCCATTCGGTTTGATTAGTAGGGTTTGATTAGTTTGATTAGTAGGATGTTCTGCTTTAAAGAGCAAGAGAGTTAAAACCAAACTGAATGTACTGATTTTTCCTGACTCTCTGCTTTCTTATTACTCTAGCATTATTTACAGTTGCTGAGTGACTGCATCCAGAAACTTTTGAAATGGTAGATGGACATACATACTTAAAAATTGAATATGAGAGTGCTGTTTTTATTCGCTGTTCATAATAAAGTTTATCCATATTTTTCTAATGTTTTGCAATTTACAAAAAGCTTTTTCTCTGTATGATCTCACTTGATTCATGCCTCAGTCACCATTTTCCTCCTCACTCTAACTCTTGGTAACGTGCCACAGAAAAAGTTAAAGACATATAGTGATAACTCTGTTAGGAGTGATGCCACTTGTGAGAACTTGAGAATAAAAGTTACCCTTCTCTGTGTCTGTCTTCCTTTCTTTCTCAATAGATCTAGATTTGCATTTTAATTTTGCTTTATGATAATTGTCTGCTTTGGAAACTTACATAGAACAAAGGTGAGTATTAAGAAACAGGATTCCTAGTATTGCCTACAAAGATTGACCTGAAATTAAGGGAGAAGATGAGTGAGATAAGCAGTCATTGCGAATTTATATACTAGCTAGTAGGATAAATTACCAGCTGCTACAGAAATCAAGTCAGAACTCAGCCTACGCTTGATTGAAGTACTCTTGTGATAATGTCCCGTGAAACAGAGCTAAGTGGTTAGCAGCTGGGTGGACAGTTGAAGGCAAGGAAACTCTAACTTCTGTCAAAGACCAGGGGATAACAAACCAATGTCTGGGAAATCTGTTTTTCTTCAGAGATGGCAGTATAAACTCCCCAAATTGGGTAGTATGATTAAATTCGGTTTGGATTAGAAAAATAGTGTAACTAATATTTAGGGAATATCCGGGGACCAAATACAGGTTTCTGTCCAATACAATGAGTTCGAGAAAGAACAGTAAAGCACGTACATACAATATCAGTATTTTTACTTCCTTGTGGATATTTCAATGTCACGTAGAATTAGCTACAGGGACAGGAACATAGGGGTGATTTGAATAGACATGTTTTTTTTTTTTCAGTGCCTCCACACATATGGGCTAGAAATTATAATACGTATAATTTCTAAAACTATACAACATTATCTCATAGAAATCTATCAAATATCATTCTGCTAAGCCCTGTATAGCATGCATCCAAAAATGAGAATTTTGCAACATTATTTTTGAAGGTAAAATATTTATTATTGAAGATAAAGAAAAACATTCTCATCCACATTCCCGTATATCTTTCTCATAAACATTAAAAATGATAAATATTTTATGCACCTGCTCATTTCTCCTTATCTTCTGAATTGAATCCAAGGCTTATTTCATCTATGTAGTTTGAAATTCTGTTTATTTCGCTGCAGGTCCAGGAAACTTTCCAGTGAGCCAACCATGGAAATTTTCAGAGAAAGAATACTCCCATTACCTATTTAGATGACTTGAAAAGTCTTCTAAAGATTGCTCATATTACAACGCTTTGAAATTAAATTTCACATTTGTACATAAAGACATTTCACGCACCCAAAACATAGACAAATATAAATCACTTTATTAGTAAACAAGCAGCTCTGTTGTCCTGGGGTAAATCTAACCTTTGGAGAAGAAGCTAATGAAAATGTCACTTTCTGTTCCTTCAAAAGGCCAGTAAAAGGTACAAGATGTCTTGTTTATTCTATATAATCTTATATACATAGGGTCATTGGATTATATAGGATAAACTATCACCAATGTGTCAGTATATTTGCTACACACACACACACACACACACACACACACATCTCTTTAAGAAATGAACTGATACAAAATAGTCAAGTATTTTATTTTTCACTGAAACTTCCAGCCTACACTTGTTCTTTTCTTTAAATATTGGTGACTACCAGTGGCATTCTCACTCTTATTCTTGCTTCCCTTTAAAGTGTCTTTCTGTAACATTACAATTACTGTCACTTAGAGCTACTGAGCTCCTTTTCCAGACATAATGACTCAGAATCTCTGGGTAAGGCCTTCAATTCTGCATTTTTAATAAGCACCATATTCAATTCTGATTCAGGATCTCCTAGGACCATACTCAAAGAAAGTCTATCATAAATGCTGATGAACTCCATGCCCAAACTCCATACTCAACACATCTCACAAACTTTGCACCCATGCATAGGGGCACTTTATGGACATCTTTCCAAGATATATCATAGGTATTGAAACAAGTACAACTAAACCCTCAACAAGTACACATCATATTTTGGCCTTAACAGGGCCTGCCTTGTAGATTTTCTAAAGGAACTGTCAATAATACCATCTCTGTTCTCCCCAAACTAGAAACCTAACATGTATCCATGGTTCAGACCTCGACTTCTCCTCTCACCTTTATTATTTATAATGCATCTTAAATCTTAATGCTTCTTGAATTGGTCCCATCAGATGATCTGTAATATTACTGTCTCATTCAGGTCAATGATTACAGCAGTTTTCTAACTTGCATTTTCACCTACTATCAGCTTCATCTCTCTCAATTCACCTCATCAATAACTTCCAAAGTACTCTGTTTAACACCCACATTTTGGTATATCCCTGGATGTTAAAATTCTTTGTTTTCTCTCCATTATATATCTGTAGAATAAAATCCTTTATGATCCATCTCCACTCTCCTGTAGCCATTCTCTGCCTTTTACCCTTATTTCTACCACCTGACAAAGTTGTCATACTCTCTTAACAAAAACTATACAGGCAAAATTAAGCTGATCTGTTTCAAAGTTTTGCTCGTTTAACTTGAAATGTTTCCATTTATCTGAATTACTTCTCGTTTGAACTAATAATTTCTATGCAGCCTTTCAGATTCAGTTCTGATGGCACTGCCCCCAGGAAACCTTCCCTGAGTCTTCTCCTAGGATGGTAGGAACCTCTGTACTTTGTGCTCCCAATGTGATATGTTCTGTGTCCCTATATATGCATTGTTTACATATGCATCTGCTTGTATGACTATTTGCCTTGGTGTTCTGGCATACTGTGAATTCATTTAGCCTATCTTATATTCATCTCTGTTCATGGAAACTAGCAGAACACCTCCATATGAGATCCTTGATAAACAAATATGAATGAGTGAATGAATGAGTAAATGAATGAATGGTGGGCCTAAATGCTATACAAACATATCTTACTGCTTTTGGATAAATTTGTATTTAGAAGTTCATCAAAGAATTTTTCATTTATATGAGGTAGGAAGGAGAGTAATCAGAAGCAGAGGCATGTGTAGTTTATTTCTGACAGAAAGCTAATTATATGCATTCCTCCTGGAAATCATACAGTCTCTTTTTCTCTTTCGGTGCCTTTGGAGACTCTGATTTTCATTTGTGTTTTCTTTGCTATCTCTGTTTTAAGACTCTTGGATTCTCCTACCTTGATAAAAGTCACATCATTTAGCATTAAATATTGATTTTCTGGGACTTCTTTACAATCATTAAAAGTAAATGTATTCCCAATTCTGATAAAATGAGTTGTTTTGTTTTAAATTATTTATCTCATGTTGTTTAAACATACTCATTATCTGACAAAATGTCATTGAAACTGACTTGTGATGAAAAAAGAAACATTTCTCTGTTTTTCATTTAGTTGATCTTCCCCAGTGGAAAATGGTATGTCCTTGTTTTACAATTATTAAGGAATTCATCAATTATGACTTTCTTCTAATTTATGTTGTTCTCTAAAATATTATCACTATTATCAGTTATGCCAATCTCAAAGTGTTATGTGCTCAAGAAAAGCTATATTTTTTCTTAAAAATATTTTTATTGACATACCGTCACACATACAGTCCATCCAAAGTATCCAATCAATGGCTCACAATATCATCAGTTAGCTCTGTATTAATCACCATGAACATTTTTAGAACATTTGCATCACTCCAAAAAAGAAATTATAAAAAAAACAAAAAAACTCATACATCCCATACCCCTTACCGCTCCCTCTCATTGACCACTACTATTGCAATCTACCCATTTTTTTTTACCCCATATCACCCCCCCATTATTTTTTTCATCCTTAGTTTTTACTTATTTGTCCATACCCTGGATAAAGGATGTGTCAACCACAGGTTTTCACAATCACATGGTCACAGTGTAAAAAATATATAGCTATACACTCACCTTCAAGAATCAAAACCACTGGAACATCATTCAGCAGTTTCAGATACTTTCCTTTAGCCACTCCAATACACCATAAACTAAAAAGGGATATCTATATAATGCATAAGAATAACGTCCAGGATAACCTCTTGACTCTGAAATCTCTCAGCCGCTGAGAATTTGTCTCATTTCTCTCTTCTCCCTTTTGGTCAAGAAGGCATTCTCAATCCCACGATGCCAGGTCCTGGCTCATCCCAAGAATCCTTTTTGCAGGAATAAGTTTCATAGGGGCAAACCCCAGGGTCAAGGGCTCAGCCTATTGAATTGGTTGTCACCACTGCTTGTGAGAGTATCAGGAATTCCCAAGGTGGGAAAGTTTAATATTTCCTCCTTTCTCTTCAGTCCCCATAGGAGATTTTGCAAATAGTTTTTTAGTCTGCCCAAATTACTCTGGGATACATTGGGGCATCATACCAAGCCATGCCAACCAAAAAATTCATATAATTATAGTGTTTGAATGAACTCACCATATAAGTTAAACTACCCAAAATATAAATTTTGCTACAAATAAACCTTTGGTCTCATGCAGAAGTTGAAGTTTTAAAAATATGGACCATATCATCCTTCATCCTGTTTTCTGATTACCTTAGTCCTGTCCAAATCAGCTTCAATCATATCTCCAACTGAATTCTGATTACTCTTTCAATTTTTTTAAACAGTTGCCATGGGGTTGTATTAGTTAGAGTTCTCTGAGAAACAGACTCAACAGGAAACACTTGCAAATATAAAATTTATAAAAGTGTCTCATGTAACTGTGAGAACTCAGAGTCCAAAATCCACAGGGCAGGCTGTGAAGCCGATGATTCTGATGGAGGGTCTGGATGAACTCCACAGGAGAGGCTCACTGGCCAAAGCAGGAAGAGAGTCTGTCTCTTCTGAATCTTCCTTAAAAGGCTTCTAGTGATTACATTAAGCATCACTCATTGCAGAAGACACTCCCCTTGGCTGATAACAAATGGAATCAGCTGTGGATGCAGTGACGTGATCATGATTTAATTCTATGAAATGGCATCCTTGCAACTGGTAGGCCAGTGCTTGCCCAACCAGACAAACAGGTACAATCACTTGACCAAGTTGACACATGAACCTGACCATCACAGTCCACCCTTGTCAATTGACAGCTATACATATCACCTTAAACCATACCTAATTTCTAAATAAAAACTGTAAAACACACATTTTTTTCTTTCACCTAACAGTACTCAACTGTCCTGCATATAACTGGAAGCACATTAAATCTCTCCAGAATAGGGTGCAAGTCCTTGGGTAATATTCACTCTTAAACTTGATATCTTACAACTTAAATAGTATAACATGAACTAAACAGCATTACGTTCCTTGTTTCTGTAACTGATCATGTGGACACAGTTCATATTTATCACTACCTTCTTCCACGACCCACTCCATGTTCCCTTTACCCTCAGCAAGTACTTCAGCTGGCTATGGTTCTTTGCCTGGAGGGGTGACCCTAACCTTCATTCCTGAAGTTTCAAAGCCATTGGTAGTCCTGGCTGGGTTGCATTGTTGGACTTCTACATTGATTTTAATCACAGAGCATGGCAGTACTAAAAGGCACCCTAGGGGATCTCCTATAGAGCAAGAAAACTCTTCTTTACCTCCATTGTGTAATTGCAGTCCTATTTCCCCCTGATAGTCAGGGTCAATCACCCCAGCCAATAATGTAATCCCATTTTTGGCTTGCTGATCCAGGAGCATGAGTAGCCCAAAGTGACCAGGTGGCAGTCTTAGATTCCAGTTGAATGGAATCATTGCTGTTACTCCTGGTGGAAGCACTCAGCATTTTGGAATAAAACCTATAGACCAGTAAACTAAGGGTTGCAGGGATAGGAAGCAAAAATTTCCTAGTGGATCACTAGGGGTAATAGTAAGTGGTGCCACTCCCATTTCCACCCCTTGGTTCCTGGACCCATGCTGGCTATGGGAGAAACAGCAACAGAGAGCAGACACTGATTCAGAGCATATGCAACTTCCTGGAGAGCATTACCCCAGCCCTTCAAGGTATTGCCACTTGGTTGGCACCATAATTGAGTTTTCAAAAGGCCATTCTGCCATTCTATCAATCCACCTGCTTCTGGATGGTGGGGAATATGGTAAGACCAGAGAATTCCATGAGCATGTGCCCATTCCCGCACTTCATCTGCTGTGAAGTGTGTTCCTTGAACAGAAGCAATGCTGTGTGGAATACCATGACAATGGATAAGGCATTCTATAAGCCCAAGATGGTAGTTTTGACAGAAGCATTGTGTGTAGGGAAAGCAAACCCATATCCAGAGTATGTGTCTATTCCAGTTAGAACAAATTGCTGCCCCTTCCATGAAGGGAGTGGTCCAATATAATCAACCAGCTAACATGTAGATGGCTGGTCAGCTGGAGAAATGGTGCCATATTGGGGGCTAAGTGTGGATTTCTGTTACTGGCAGATTGAGCAGTCAATAGTGGCTGTTGCCAAGTTAGCATTGGTGAGTGGAAGTCCATGTTGTTGAGCCCGTGCATAACGTCCATCCCTAACACCACAACCACTTTGTTCATGAGCCCATCGGCAATGACAGGAGTTGCCGGGGAAAGAGGCTGACTGGTATCCACAGAACGGGTCATCTTATCTACTTGATTTTTAAAGCCTTCCTCTGCTGAAGTCACCCTCTTGTGCACATTCACATGGGACACAAATATGTTCATGTTTTTAGTCCACTCAGAAAGGTTTATCCACATACTTCTTCCCCAGATCTCTTTATCACCAATTTTCCTATTATGGTCTTTCCAAATCCCTGACTGTCCAGCCAAACCATTAGCAGCAGCCCATGAGTCAGTGTACAAATGTACCTCTGGCCAGTTCTCTTTCCAAGCAAAATGAACAACCAGGTACACTGCTTGAATTCTGCCCACTGGGAGGATTTCCCTTCACCACTGTCCTTCAAGGACATCCCAGAAAGGGGTTGTAGTGCTGCAGCTGTCCACTTTTGGGTGGTACCTGCATATCATGCTGAACCATCTGTAAACCAGGCCTAAGTTTTCTCTTCCTTAGTTAACTCACTATAAGGAACTCCCCAAGAGGCCATAGCTCTGGTGTTGGAAAGAGAAGGTAAAGTGTCAGGAGCGGAGAACATGAGCATTTGGGCCACTTTCTCATGTAACTTACCTGTGCCTTCAGGACCTGCTCTGGCCCTATCTCACATATACAATTTCCATTTTACAATAAAGTGCTGTTGCGTATGCCCAACTTTATGGCTTGGTGGTTCAGACAATACCCAGCTCATGATAGGCAACTCAGGTCTCATGGTACCTTGGTGGCCCATGGTTAAGTGTTCAGTCTCTACCAAGGCCCTGTAGCAGATGACAAGGCTTTCCTCCAAATTCCTATGGGTCTGCATTGTGATTCTCCTACAGGGCCCTGTCAAAGGCTCCAAACAGCATCTCTATTTGCCACTGACAGTTCCAGCACCATTGGATCCGCTGGATCATATGGCCCAAGTGGCAGACCAGCTTGTACAGCAGCCTGGACCTTTCGCAGAACCTCTTCTTGTTCGGGTCCCCACTCAAACTTAGGAGCTTTTCTGGTCACTTGATAAATGGGCGGGAGTAGCACACCCAAATGAGTAATATGTCATTGCCAAAATCCAAAAAAATCAACTAGGTGTTGTGCTTCTTTTTTGTCCCTAGGAGGAGCCAGATGCAGCAATTTATCCTTCACCTTAGAAGGGATATTTTGACATGCCTCATAGTACTGGATACCTAGAAATTTCACTGAGGTAGAAGGCCCCTGTATTTTTGTTGGATTTATCTCCCATCCTCTGACTTGCAAATGCCTTACCGGTAAGTCTAGAGTAGTTGCTACATCTTGCTCACTCAGTCCAATCAACATGATATAATCAATATAATTGGCCAGTGTGATGTCTTCTGGGAGGGAGTAATGATCAAGGTCCCTGAGGACAAGATTATGACATAGGGCTGGAGAGTTGATAGAACCCTGAGGTAAGAGAGTGAAAGTATATTGCTGACCTTGCCAGCTGAAAGCAAACTGTTTCTGATGGTCTTTATTAACCGCTGTTGAGAAAAAAGCATTTGCCAGAGCAATAGTTGCATATCAGATACCAGGGGATGTATTGATTTGCTCAAGCAATTATACCACATCTGGAACAGCAGCTGCAATTGGAATCATCACCTGGCTGAGCTTTTGTTAACCCACCATAATCCTCCAAGACCCATCTGTTTTTTGCACATGCCAGACAGGAGAGTTGAATGGGGATGTTGTGGGAATCACCACCCCTGAATCCTTCAAGTCCTTCAGAGTGGCAGTAATCTCTGCAATCCCTCCAGGAATCCAGTATTGCTTTTGATTTACCATTTTGCTAGGTAAGGACAGTTCTAGTGGCTTCCACTTGGCCTTTCCCACCATAATAGCCCTCACTGCATGAGTTAGAGAGCCAACATCTTTATCACTCTAATTTCCACAAAACTCTATAAACATGTCAAAAGCCTTATCCCCCAGAGCCTGGCTTCATAGAAGTGACACATTCGGAGAATCAAATGGTGATATTTTGACTATCTCTTTTGCCAACTCACTCCGTGGATTGAAAGTGTCATTCTGATTATGGGGATCAGAGTCTTTAGTGCCTTTGAGTCCAGTCAGAGTAGAAAACCATTCATAAAAACCCATTTTAAGATTCTGTTTCTTAAGCACCACTCTTGGTACCAAGTTGTTTAGTTAGGGTTCTCTAGAGAAACATAATCAACAGGAAACACTTGCAAATATAAAATTTATAACAACAAGAAACACTCTCAAATATAAAATTTATAAAAGTGTCTCACGTAACCATGGGAATGCAGAGTCCAAAATCTGCAGGGCAGGCTGTGAAGTCAACAGTTCCGATGAAGGGTCTACATGAACTCCAGAGAAAAGCAGCTGAATCAGGAAGAGAGCCTGTCTCTTCTGAATCCTCCTCAAAAGGTTTCCAGTGATTAGATTAAGCCTCTCTCATTGCAGTAGACAGTCCCCTTGGATGATTGCAAATGGAATCAACTGTGGATGCAGCTGATGTGATCATGATTTAATTCTATGAAATGTCCTTCCTGCAACAGATAGGCCAGCACTTGCCCAACCAGACAAACAGGTACCACCGCTTTGCCAAGTTGACACATGAACCTGACTATGATAGGGATAATACTGACTTTCATGGTTTCAGACCTCTAACTCTGAATCTCAGGTGTCACATAAATACCCAAAGTTTCTGGGAATAACCAGGTTATACACAAACAGCTCAATATCTCAGAACTAAGAAATAACAGTTGCACCTCCTGAATATATATTCACTGCTGTAAGAGCTTACAATCTATGATCCAAAACATGCCCCAACCTGATAAGCCATGCTCTTGACTTCACTTCAGAGTTTGTACATTATATTTAGTTGATATGAGTGAGGCATGATAATATTTGCCTTTTTGTTTCTGCCGTTTCATTCAACACATAGTCTTAAGTTTCATTCACCGAGTTGCATGCCTCTCAACTTCATTCCTTCTTTCAGCCATTCAGTAGACTGTCGTATGCATACACCTCAGTTTCCCCTTCTTTCCCTCAATCTTTGTACCCTTAGGTCACATCTCTCCATTGCCAGTTGTGAACAGTGCCACCAACACTAGTGGGCAAATGTTCATTCATGTCCCCACACTCAGTTCCTCCAAGTATATTGAATAATGGGGTTGCAGGAGAAAAGCCATGTCTTAATCCTGATCCAATCTTGTGGGAGCAGTCACTTCTTTTAATCCTGATTCAATAATAAGGGTTGGAATCTTTTGATTAGATTATCTCCATGGAGATGTAACACGCCCAATTATGGCTATTAACTTTTGAGTAGATGGAGATGTAACTCCACTCATTCTAGGTGGGTCTTGATTAGTTTACTGGAATCCTTTAAGAGAGGAAACGTTTTGGAGAGAATCAGAAATGACAGAAATGACAGAAGTCTAAGAGTAGATAGAGTAGATGTAGATGCTTAGAGAACAGTAGCTTCAGAGAACAGAGACACATGTTTGAAGATGCTTGGAGCCCAGTAGCTGTCACCATGAGATGTTAAGCAAGCCAGAACATGGGGAGAGCCAAGGGAAGTCAAGAGATGAAAGCCAGCACCTGAGAAGCAAAGTGAGGAATCACCACAGGGACAGAGGCTGAGAACAATAGAGCCCAGGAGAAAGGGACCAGCAGATGCCAGCCACATGAATACCCAGCTGACAGGGGTGTTCCTGACACATTGACCTTTCTTGAGTGAAGATAACCTCTTGTTGGTGCCTTAATTTGAATACTTTCACTTTTTTAGAACTTTAAACTTGTAACTTCTTATATTCCCCTTTCCAGTTCTGGTACATCACATTCCGGCTGCTTGGCAAACTAACATCAGTGTTAAGTTGGGACTTTTCTAAAACTAATGTCTAAATGTTTTGAAATTTTATGGATCCATTTTCAAAATCAGAGGAAGATAATTTCAGTATTTGTGACATATAAATGGACCAAGATTTTGACACCAGCCACCCAGATGTTAAGATTTCTTGTTTGTCTGTATGTGTTCTCACCCAAATGTGTAATATAATTAAATGAATACTAGATTTAGTGGCAGTTGGTTTGAATTTAAAACTTTGTTCTCACACTTAGCGATGAGGGCATCTTGTAGAATAACACTCTCCACATCATATTCATTAAACGAAGTTAGAAATCCCCACTCTCATTTGCTCATGGGTTTATTTTAAATATCAAATGATATAACGTATAGAAAACCACTAGGCGAAGTGCCTGATTTATTTTTTTTGTAAATGAGACTCTTGGTTAGTGCGTATATGTAAAAAATGTAGATTTTTAAAATTGAATCCAAGGAATTAAAATATCAACAAGGATCCTTAGAAAACAAAAGTGTTGTGCTCTCAACGTGATGAATTCGGTGATAAGTAAAATTGCAAGTTCACCTATAAAATTACTGACTATCTGCTTTTTCAATAATCCTCTTAATGGCCTCAAAGAAAATGATAATGTCAAGGTCTTAGGTGGCTCTAAGGCATTGATTGCCAAACCAAACCATTCTTCTAAAGAATAGTAAACTAAGGACAGCCGATTGCTGCAGGCTATTTTTCAGCCGAAAAGCTTAGATTTGTCTCTTAGATAGGACTGACATGTGATAAAGATTTCCAATGATTTGAGGTTTTCCCAGTTACAGGGTGACTTTCTAAGAAGAGTTGCTGCTTTCTGCGGGTGGAAATTGGCCCCTGCTGGGGAAATGAAATTCAATATTTTGGATATGAAGTCTACCTGGGTAAGAAATTCTCCTTTGAGCTAACCTGTGCTGATGGCCTCTCAGAGATTTAACCACATGCCTAATACATGGGAACATTTCCATTCTTCTGCACCAAACTGTTGCTTCAAGATTCTAGCAACAATTGATGACTTTTCGTTAGTGCTTGCTGTGTGCACTGAGGCCTAGTCTAAGTACATTACTTATATTTATTGAATTCTCTCAATAACCTTATGAAATTTCATCATTGAAATATGAATGAAGAGATTTAGACATGGAAAAATTAATTAATTCACTCAGAGTCTCACAGGTACAAGCAATGGAACAGGGCTTTAAGCCCAAGCATACTGTCTAATTTTGGAATGGAGCCAAGAACCGCTACCCAATACCGCCACAAGTCTTATAAAATTTAAATAAACAGAAAAGAAATAGCACAACTTAAAAATCTACTCCATTTTAATGCATTGTTTTTCCACCTCTTTTCCTTTTTTCTTATTTGAGGAACGAGAAGAATCACATTAAATGTTTCCTACCCACACATGGTTGAACCTTTTGAGGTTCTCATAATCTAGAAAAACTTGATGGAAAATGCTTATTTGAAGGGAACCATCCACAATTCTTCCATGTAAAGACCAGAGAAATGTATGTACAAGGTGACACTCCAATCTGTTCCTTTTATCATGGATACAGGACTTATTTCTTATCTCCTTACTCCATTCTTCAGGAGCTCTTCAAAGAAAATGAGGAGAAATATTTAAAATTAAGCAAAACTAAGACATATTTCTTCATTCAATTCAAACTTTGAAATTGAATTTCGACTTGTTTCTCTAAAGATATCAGCATTATTTATATAAATAGCACTAAGCACACCTGCTATTTAGCTTTACTTGAGAGTTTCCATATCACTGAGATTTAGGGAATACCACTTAGGGGAAAAAAACAATTTTAAGGTTATCATACAAGTGACAAAGACATTAATCTGACAAGATATGCTCAAGAGACCCAGGATGCAGCTGTAGAATTCCTTTTGGCTCTCTCACCCATAATTTCACAGAGCTCGGTATAATTAACACACTTGATGGGATTTAAGTAACATTTGTTTCTTCTCTATCAGAATGCAAATTGGAGAATGATATGGATCTGTAGAGGAGATGGGAACAACTGTTCTCAAGGTAATAGCTTGTGCACTACTTCCCAATGCAAAGAGGTGACAGCTACCACATCACTCAGGTTTTATTAGGGAGTTAACATATGTTTTATTGCAGCTACAAATGCTAAAACTGGGTATGTCATAAAATCAACTCAAATTAAATGGTTTATTGTCATTTTGGAATTCTTCGTCTCTGTTTTCCTAAAAGCTATATTAAATAAGAAGACCTGCTGTTGTCACATGAGGGGAAATGTTTGGATAAATGGAAATGCAATCATCTAAACAACAAACATTTTCACTTGGTCAGTAGCCATTGTTTAGACAGAAAGAAATTATCTCAATATGAGGAAATAATTACTATTAGAGGCACATGTGGGTGAGTGTGCATATGACCATTAAACAACACTACAGAACAGGTTTCTAAGTCTTGGACACAGTCTTTTTTATAATAACGTGGAATAATTGATAAAATAATTGATTAGATGAATGGTTTTATTTCCCTATCCTATATTTATGCAAAATGAGAGCAACCTAACTCAAACCCCTCATTAGATAGAGGGAAAATTGCCTGATTTATTTACTTGCTTTTGGCTAATTCTGAAGGTTGTTTGGAAAAAAAAGTCAAGTCTAATAGAATATGGCTAGAAATAATTATGCAAATAATACATTACATGGCATATTTTTTTGCAACAACTCCGTGATATAGGAAAATAACATAAGGTTATTGTGCTGGTTTGAAAGGATGGATGCCCCCTGGAAAAGCCATCTTTTAATCTAAATCCCATTTCATAAAAGAAGAATAATCCCTATTCAATACTGTATGTTTGAAACTGTAATCAGATCATCTCCCTGGAGATGTGATGTAATCGAATGTGGTTGTTACAATGGATTAGGTGATGACATGTCTCCACCCATTCTGGTGGGTCCTGATTAGTTTCTGAAGTCCTATAACAGAGGAAACATTTTGGAGAATGAGAGAGATTCAGAGAGAGCAAAGCGGAAGGACATAGCCATGAGAAACAGAAGTCCAAGAAAGAAAAATGCCTCCCGGGGAGCTTCATAAAACAAGAAGCCAGGAGAAGAAGCTAGCAAATGATGCCGTGTTCGCCATGTGCCCTTCCAGATGAGAAAGGAACCCTGACTGTGTTCACCATGTGCCTTCTCATTTGAGAGAGAAAACCTGAACTTCCTCAGCCTTCTTGAACCAAGGTATCTCTCCCTGGATACCTTTGATTGGACATTTCTATAGACTTGTTGTAATTGGGACATTTTCTTGGCCTTAGAACTATAGACTAGCAACTCATTAAATTCCCCTTTTTAAAAGCCATTCCATTTCTGGTATATTGCATTCTGGCAGCTAGCAAACTAGAACAGTTATGTATTGCTTTTACTTCACAAATTGAATGTAAGTGAATAAATGTACAAGTGCATTTTCTTCTATATATGTCTCTATATGTATTTATATATACAGAGATATATACATGGTGCATTTGTACAATCAAACACAAAAAATGCGAAGAAGAAAGGAAAGACTACGTATCTAAGGCTTTGAATTTTTTCTGATAGTGCTTTAGGCACATTATCTATAGCAGTTCTACTGATCAGTTTTTCTCACATCTGTTGCACTCTCCTCCAAGACAAGAATAAATAAATAGATAATCCAGAAACATGCTTTGAATCAGTGTTTCCTTAATGTGCTTGGTTTTGGCAGGCTCCTAATCCAAGAGAATGTTCCTACGCTTTTAGATGCATAAAACTGTATTGAAGACTCATTTATTCCATATGTCTCTTAGTTTTATTTAACCACAGACAAACTATTTTAAGCTTTCAGGATCATTTTAGGGTACTATGGCAGCCCTTCTTTATATCAATAGTGCATTTCAAAAATAAATTATGAGAAACGTAGTGGCTAAGTTAGTACGAATGTCATACTGAATAAAATCAAAGTCTCATTATCATACCACATGAAAAGAAGCTATGAACCCCTAAGTAGAAATAGTGCTTTTGAATTCTAAACTTTACTCTATAGACCATATATCAAAGCTTATTGAAAGGAGAAATCTACTAGAAAGAATAAGAAATGAAGTGCATGTAGAAGTTAAGCTTTCTTGCAAGTTGTCAAAGGGAAGTACATCACCACTGAAGTAAGTGGACTGGGAAAAAAGTGAAAGTGACACATAAAGTCCTACTCAAAGTGAAGGTGGACAAAGAGATTAGACACTTGAATCAGAATGCCAATGAGCTCACTGCTTCCTTCTTTGAGGATGTCCTGCTAAATAAAATGATTTAAATGTCAGGTAAATTAAACAGTGTATTTAGTGAATTAATCACTTTATGTTCTGGTACAAGCTCCTTAAAATCTCATAGACTGCAACAAATAGTCTGGGAGAGGAGCTAGTGCACAAACATACTTTGAGTAATACTGCAAAGATATTCCAAGTTTCAAATGATTAAAGTGTAACACTAAAATGAATGTCTTACATTTATATAATAGAAATAAGTAGCCAAATGGAATGTTAGAGTTATTGAGTATAAATATTTTTACACGTTTAGTCTGCAATTTTTTATTTTCTTGGAAGACTAATGGTCAACACATCTTTGCTGCTTTGTACCCCAGAAAAAAGTCATGTTCTTTTAGTCCATTCCTGTGGGGCAGACCTATTGTGGCTGGGAGTCCTTTATGAGAAGATGAAGGACAGACAAAGCCCACAGAATTCAAAGAGAAATACCCAGTGAGAGAGCACAGAGGGAGAAAAGCCCCAGAGATGCTAAGAGAAGACCCATAGATGCTCAGAGAAAAAGCCACTGGAAATTAGAAGTTGAAAGCCATGGAATCTGGGAGAGAAGGACTGGCAGATGCCAGCCATGTGCCTTCCCATGTGACAGAGGTGTCCCAGACACCAGCAGACTTTCTTCAGAGTCCAGGTATCATCCTGTGGATGACTGGGATGTTTTCACAGCCTAAGAACTGTAAAATGTAAGTTAATAAATCTCCATTGTAAAAGCCAACCCATTTCTGCTATATTGCATTCTGGCAGTTTTAGCAAACTGAAACAAAATCTCATCTTGAAATGAAATTGTTTCAAATGAATTCATTACATATACACCATAATAGCAAAAGCTGGACTCAGGTATAGTTTGTCTGATATAATACAAAGTGTAATGCTTCCATTGGCATTTAAACCAACAATTGTTTAATGTGCATGTTTTGTGTTTTGTGTAAGTCATCCCATGTGAAGATTATACAGTGCCACGCACTCAGTAATGGACTGCGAGAAAAATGTATTTAATTTTTTCATGTATATTAAATCACGTCTGAATTTTAAGTATGTTCAGTTTTTATAAGCTCCTGAAAAATCATTGCTGAAACACTTATGGGCTATTTTCTCATCCAAATAATTTTGTGGTTCTTAGCTATTTGACTCCATATCATTAATATTTTTCAGAAGTCTGTGGTTTGTTGTGTGACTCAAAGTCCAGTTTTACTCCAAAAAATTACTGAAGATTCAGAGCAAGAAAATTGTCTACTATTTGTCCAAACCACACTACCTCCAGAATAATTAGTGATGTACACACTAAATTATTTTCAATACAATATAGTTTTAACATTGGGTTGACATTTTCTCTATGTTTATCCATCATTTAAGTATCAAATAAGAGAGTCTTAATAATTTCTCTAATATAATTTTATTTTGTGAAATGTCACAAAGAAATAAGTGATTTTCCCTCTCCAGAAAAATACGTATTAGAAAGTGAATAAGAATGAAAATTCCAATTCCGTATGATATTTAAACATTAAGTATGGATATTCTGACAAGTCCAGAAAGGTGCATGCATGAGCACTGGCTCTTCCAGATTAAATTTTGTGTTCTGTGGTCATGCTATCCTTGCCTTGTCTGCATAATAGCTCCCCTAAAAAGAGTTCCAGTCCTTAGATAAAACTTTTGAGGAATATGCTGCTATATATATATTTTTTGGATAAGTCTAATGTTTGATCATTAAAATATCAAGTAGGTGGTCTTGGAAAAGAAAGAACCTTATTGTAACAGGGTGTCAGATTGTTTCTAATTTATACCTCTTCCAGGATTCAGGCATTATATCTCTTCAGGATTCCAGGATGCAACAAGCGTGGCAGGCCTTTCTGCCCCTCCCCCAACCTGATTTTTATATAAGGGAACAAAGGGACTCTTGGGAGTTAAATCACTTAGGGAAGATTACAGCTGCAGTAGCGTAGTTAAAAAACAGTGACAAAGTTTGGAAAGAAGCCTTCCAGTGACCAGCACTCACATTATCCTGTTTCAGCCTCCTGATTTATGAATTAATCTGGAACTGAGAAGCCTACACTTAAAGTAAGAAGAGAAATATGTTTATTCCAGTGCACATTCTGTGCAACTTTGAGAGGACAAAGCAGTGTCGGAAATTTTCAGAGTTGCTGCCATAGCAAGGGTTAGGGCTTTCAGCTTCAGCACTGCAAAAAGAAAGTACCCAGGAGAGCTATTTTCTCCTTTGACACTGTTGACAAAAACATCACTAGTCACTTCAGCACTGATGCTGATGTCAGTGGGCACCAACTATTGGCTTGGTGCATTTGACCTTGTCATTTATGGGTAGCAGGAAGTGTGAAGAATGGGAATTTTTAGGAAGTTTCCAAAATTCTATAGCATAGTGTCAGAGAAAGACATTTACTGACTTGTACTCTGACTTAGCCTACCATTCTCAACTTCCTACCCTCTGCCTTCCAGAGTCCAAGTCTGATGAATAAGTAGGACAGCATTCATCATTATAATAGTAATGCTGCAGCAGGTAGAATTGAAAATGTTATCCTCTGTTGCTTCATTTTGATTTAACATGCATTTTATTGAACTCGAAGTAAATGCAATTTTATAAATATTACTACTATAAAGTATTTGACTAATATATGTTATAACTTTCACTTGCTATTTTTCAATGAAAATAATTATAGTTATTGTGAATATTTATAGGCTGTATTTACATGAATTTTTAGGAGCAACTTTCCATAATGAGATATTATCTTCAAATATCCTTAAGTTATATATGATGTTAGAAGGTTGGAGATAAGGAATAAGATTTTTTTAAAAAATTTGCTTGTCTGCTGAGAAATATTCAATTATTTAATAAATATCAGTGAATATGATCTATAATCTAATTGTGCTGGTTTCAAATTATTATGAATCCCAGAAAAGCCATGTTTTTATCCTGACCCAGTCTTGTGGGGGCAGCATTTCTTTCCATCCTGATTCAATATTGTAGGGCAGAAACTTTTGATTAAATTATCTCCACTAAGATGTGGCACACCCAATCGTGCGTGTGACCTTTTGATTAGATGGAGATGTGCCTCCACCCATTCAGAGTGGGTCTTAATTTGTTTACTAGAGTCCTTTAAAAAAAAAAATTGGGGGGATCCAGATGCTTGGAGAACAGTTGTTTCAGAGCTGACAGAGCCAATGCAGACGTTTGGAGATCAACACAGAAATTGCCTGGGTGCTAAGCAAGAGCTCACAGAAATAGTCAGTGAAGTAAAGAAATCCCCAACCTTGGCAGATGTTAAGCTAAGAGATGAAACTGAGTTTTTTTTCCCAGAGCAGCTAAGTGAATGCTCACAGATGCTTAGAGAGAAAACCACTGGCATCAGAAGATGGACCCAACAGAACTGGGAGCAAGGACCAGCAAATGCCAGCCATATGCTTTCCCAGATCACCCTTCCTTGAGCCAGGGTATCTTTCTCTGGATGCCTTAGTTAGGACATATGTATGGCCTTAGAACTATAAGCTTGTAACTTATTGAATACCCTTTTTAAAAAGCATGGTTCCCTTTCTGGTATATTGCTTTTCAGCAACATTAGCAAACTAATACACCAATCTAAAGAAAAATGAAATGAAATTTAATTTTTTTCAATTTTAAGTATGTTGATTCACTAACAAGCTCATTTAATAGTTGGTAGATAGGAAGTATTCAGTAGCATTTCATTTAGTGATGTCTTATTAATGATAATTTATAGGCCTTCTAATCATTAGATAAGACTAAATCCACAAATAGGGTTTTCATTTTTTTTTTTTTAAATCAAGAGTTTCTGTGTCTTCCCTGTAAAGTTGGATGGCAAATCTTCTGACTTATACACATTGGCATTTCTCCATGTGAGGAGATGTGACAATTTCTGAAAGAAAATTTCTCAAGATTTCTTTTCTCTATGGTCCTCTCTCCCCACAAGTGTTTTATTTCTAACATTCCAAACCATCCTCTCATTATTTCAGAACACAGTAATCATTGACCAACTAGTTCTTAATTATAAGGAACATATCTTTGAATTCTACTAAGCACACAATCTACTCAGTAATTCTTAATAAGAATTTCAGGACTCAGGGCATTTAAATTAATTTGCTCTTCAAAAATGATAACAGATTGCCAATCAGGAAAGGGAAACTTACGGCTACATTTTTTACGAGAAACTCAAAGAATTCATCAACTTTGATAAAGCCTTAGGGCTAAGAGGAAAAAAGCAAAATCATTCTGATAAATTAAGTATAGATGACTCAAGTACAGCATATATTTTCTTCTCATTGCATTTTATTGTGTAAACTAAAAAAGTTTGTGTGTTGATTATTTGCAGAACGATTGATGAGTTATCTTTACTGATTAAAAGTCTTATAGTGATGAAAAACAAACACTCTTGTTTGCATTAATAGTTTCATCCTTTATTTAAGCATCTATACATTACCCACTTAAATAGACTTAATTTTTGAACCGCATAGTCAAAAATCAAATAATATTGCCCTTTAATATTTCTTTTTGTTTATGATTTTCTCCAGTATCTTAAAATGGTTGATAATGAAGTTTTCAACAATTACCAGATATCAACTCTCCAAAACATAATCATGATATATATTTACCTATCTACTTGATAGCTTCACAGTGATTTACATTCAACTTCAAATCCTGTTAACTAGTGGCATCTCTCATTCTGTCTATTCATATCTAATATGCTATTATTATAATAAGTTATTTTCACGTCTATTGCTATATATATCACATGTTCCCACTGAAAATCTTTTCCAACATATCTTTCCAGTGATTTTAGTTTCCCAAAATGAAGTTCCTTTCACACATCCCCTGGCATCTCTAACATGTTTGATATGGGAATTGCATATGTTATCTAGCACAGCCCTTTGATTATAATTGGTGCTCAAAAAATACATGGTTTGAGATATGCTAAGATAATTCTAATCAGTATGGTCCCATGATAAAAGTTTGCAATACTCCCAAGATGGTATAGCGAAACCATCTCTTTCTTAAATAGTGAGTAAAATAAGGGGTTACATACAGTATTAACTTTTTAAAGGATATCACCTAGACACAAAACATTTTTTAAAATTCCAAAAGAAGCCCATGAATGATATTAATGTTTGTCCAGAATTTCTTTAAGCAAGTGTGGCTTGGATTATGATTTATATTCCTTTACTATCTCCCACTGAAAAGGGGATGCTCCCCCGTTTACCCTGAAGAACATTTTTAAAACCTCTACAATCTTAAGGACAATAAGTTTTTTACTACGTCAATAATGATTTGTTTGAACTGCTTTTTAAAACAATTATTATTGCTTATCATAAAATTTGTTTGCATCAGTTTTCAATCAGATGGGTACATAACATACATTTCTAAGCATGAACTTGGGCTTATTTAATATTTTCACAGTGTGGCACTGTAACTCCAAGAGTCATAAACTACCATTTTATTATTCTTTACAATAGAAATTTAATGCAAATTTATGCCTGTAATTTTGCTAAATGTACTTTCATGCAGACATTTGTTTAATTATTAAGAATTTACACCCCCCACCACCTATCCACCCACAACTAGTTCTCCAGAATCCTATGAATATCTATAATCATTTTTAGGCTTTCTATCCTCATAACTCTTCAATCAGCACTTGAGGGTACTTGGGTCATTATTATAGGTTCTAGAATTATTTGTGTACTTAGTAAGGCAAATGAGATCAGTTCAAATGTGTTGAATGGGAGGGCTTTTGGTTCAATAAGTCATATAAATAGTATGCCAAGATGATCTTTCAGATAGTACTATACTAAATGGCATTCCCGTGATTGTTCTGTATCTTATGTCTCAATTGCTACTAAAAAGATTCATATGTTCCAACAGTCTGCATTGCCTCAATAGTCTGTCTTATTGCTCAGTACTTACAAGGCCATTCTTATACATGTTCATCTTCTTAGGCCTAAAGTTTCATCTTACTTTTCAGTTTATTACTTTTTGTCTCATTTTGCTAGATTATGCTAGATTTTCTGGGACATGCAGCCTATTTGTGATTAATTATGTCTGGACTCTTGTTATAAATTCTAGCTGGTCAGGCTGACATTTGTTAAGGTTGTAGCTACCTGCATAATCTGCCTGCTATTTCTGACCATACATTTTTAGATATTATGTGTTGTAAGCCTGATTGAAAATGTCTTGTCTTCCTCTTAGTTCTGCTCCCCAGTGGCTCTTCATTGAAGTAGTTGTATGGGTACAATTTGTATATGTGCATCTATGTCCTTCACTTTAATGGGCTGGATCCATCTGCACCGGCCAATTTATTCTATTCAAAATTTATTTAACCTAAAGTACTTTTCCAATAAATACTAAATACAAATAAATATTTATATTTTAATTACCTGAACAACAGATTTAAATATTAGCAAGTAAAGAGAATAGCTAAATTCCTTACCACCTTTGAAATCTGCATTTTTAAAACAACTTGTGCTTTTTATAAAACCTAAGGAAAAATAAATTTGAATAGGGTTTGCAGCATGAACTAAATTTTATGAAGGGAGATTTTCACCTTTTCTATGAAGATTCTTTGCAAAGTATGATACATTGAGCATTTCTTATCTTAGGCTGATCCTATAGCTTTTTTTCCTTTTAGTTTTTTAAAATGAATGAAAGTTATTCTCTCTCTCTCTTCCCTTCTTTTACTTTCCCCTCAAGTTCAAGATTATATGCAAATCTTATGTATATCCTAGGACAATAATGATTTACAAGACTGTCTCCTATTTGAGGATCTATGGCATTGATTTGTCTCCTAGATTATTAATATAATCACCTTATTTTCTATTCTGCTTTCATTGTGAGAAAATAGTCTCTTCAGAAGATCTTCAAAATGATTAAGTAAATAAATAAGTTATTGATAAAATGTGACCGTTCTGAAAGAAACTCATCATTGACAGTTGTTCTAGTTTGTTAGCTGCCGGAATGTAATATACCAGAAATGGAATGGTTTGTAAAAAGGAGAATTTAATAAGTTGCTAGTTTATAGTTCTAAGGTCAAGAAAATGTCCCAAATAGAGCAAGTCTCCAGAAATGTCCAATCTAAGGGATCCAGGGAAAGATATCTTGGTTCAAGAAGGCCGATGAAGTTCAGGGTTTCTCTCTCAAGTGGAAGGGCACATGGCAAGCACAGCATCATCTGCTAGCTTCTTCTCCTGGCTTCTTGTTTCGTGAAGCTCCCTGGGAGGCATTTTCCTCCTTCATCTCCAAAGGTCGCTGGCTGGTGGACTCTGCTTCTCATGGTTATGTCGTTCTGCTCTGCTCACTCTGAATCTCTTGTTCTCCAAAATGTTTCCTCTTTTATAGGACACCAGAAATTAATCAAGACCCACCCAAAAGGGTGAAGACAAACCTCCAGCTAATCCAGCTTAACAACCACTCTTGATTAAATCACATGTCCAGGAAGATGATCTAATTATAGTTTCAAACATACAATACTAAATAGGGATTAGAAGAAAAGGCTACCTTTACAAAATGGGATTAGGATTAAAACATGGCTTTTCTAGGGTACATGCATCATTTCAAACTAGCAAAAATGAATAGATGTTTCTTGGTTCTAAGCATGTAAGCATTGAAGATGTTTGTGGAAGTAAGAATAGAATTCTTGTTATATTATTTTTGTAATTAAATACAATTGTGATCTCAACAATGTCAAAATATATCTGCACATTTGGGTACCTAAAGAGATTTTTATCTACACATTGTATTTTGCCATTTTATTATACTAAAAAGTACATATATAAAGCAAATATGTGTTGAGCCCCGCCAGGTACAGGTATAGTATACCAGTTAATAATTTCCATTTTATATATGTATTTTCTAATTATTAAAAAAAAATGCTTATATTTCCTTCAGCAGCTGAAGTTTTCACATTGAATGTATTACATGATTTCTAGCAGTGAAATAATCTAAGATAAAGTCTTACGTAAGCAAACCTTTCTTTTTTTAGCATTTTTATTGTGAATGAAATACACAAAAGTGATAAATTTTAAGGTTCAGTTTAGCAAGTAGTTAAAGAGCAAATTTCAAAGTATAGTATGGGTTTTAGTTCCACAATTACAGGCATTTTCCTCAGATCATTCCAATACATCAGAAACCAGAAAGAAACATCTACACCATTCAGCACTGACAATCAGTTGTGAAATCCTAACTTCTCTGCCCCAACTCTTCCCTGTCATTTGATCATTCACCCAATCTTCAGGGATATTTGGGCAATGACCATTCTAACTTCTTCACGCAAACCTTTCTTTTTAACTGCTGTTAATATTTAACATATCCTGCACAATTAAAAAAAAAAAAAGTAGCAAGCCTTAAGCCATGATCATTAGTTAATTATTTCTCAAACATTTATAAAGTATTCTGTACCAAATTTTCAAATATCAAATTATTTTAATCCCACAACAAACCTGTGAGTTATGTACTATTATTATCTGCATTTCAGAGATAAGTAAATTGAAGAACAAAAAGGTTAAGTAACTGGATAAAAGCCATACACCCAATAAGGGGTAGAGACAGGATTTCATCTCCACTGGTCTGGTCCTGAAACCATACATTAAATACGCTGCTCTTCTGACTCTCTGCTAAAACTTTTTTGGTTTTGTTTGTTTGTTTTCCATTTATTACTGAAGAAAATGATATATCCACAAAGTTATTTATCTCATATACTATCTGCTGCCACTCAACACCATCTTTAGCTTGAACAGACTGGTTGCTTTAATAGGAAAGAATCAATTTCATCTAATTGGATGTCAAAGAAAAATCCTAATGAGACTTAATATTTTAAACTAATTTTTATTTCTGTTTGTATTAAACATTGGTCTATTATTTTTAGTAAGAACTCTGGATAGGCTTAGAGATTATTTTGAAATTAGTTACTACATACATTGGTTATTTGTTGTGTTGTTCAATTTTAATTAAATCACCTCTCCTATTTTTTTCTTATTAACCTTGGTCTCTGCAATCAATGATGGAAAGTTCTCTGAGGCATCACATGGTCAAACTCTTATGTAAAGATTAGGTTGATAAAGTATTCCCAAAGCCCAGCAATATTAAAACTGAGAAGCACTGACGTTTAGATTCGGTGCCCCCACTCATGCTTTCTGGAATCACCCCAATGATAGTTCCACTTCCCTCATCAAGCATCTGTTGTCTTAATTTTTTAAAAAAAAATTTTCCTCTTTTGAAAACCTACCCTCATGAAATAACTCCTGATTTTAAGATGTCAAGGTAATGATATAATTTCCACTTCTCACAGAAATTTTCTCCAATAACATTGCATGCAAAACATATGTCTCTAAAACTAGGTGATATCTGAAACCCGGCAGTCAGAGATTTACTATCAAGATCAAACTAGGGGTGTAGGATGAACTTAAAAAGAAGATGCCTGGGGGCACAGGTGGTTTAGTGGTAGAATGCTTGCCTTCCGGGCGGGACACCCAGGTTCAATTTCTGGACCATGCACCTAAAAAAAAGGAGATGCCTGATTTGCAGATCTCAGAAGGGGCCAGGAATCACAAATGTCAAAGCAGATGACTGAGTCTGGTAGACAAACATTCTAGCAGAAGGGGCTTCCTCAGACCCTTCTTGCCCCAAGGAAAAACAAGAGGAAAAAAAGACAATAATTCAAAAAACCTATAAATTCCCTCTTTGCAAAAAAACACTATGTGAGATAGAAGAAAAAGACTCTGATGTGCTACCTAGTCTTCTGTTGTTTGTCTCTGCAGGTGAGTTTTCTGTCATGAGGAGCTTCCCTATTGAACCAGGAAAATGCCTGCCTGCCTGGAATGCTGACATACTCTTCCTTTAAAACAATCCTCTCCAGAGAGTTGGTACAGGAAGAGCTCACCTCATTCACTGATGGCTAATAATCTACAAAGCAAATACCACAGGAGCTATAAAAGTACTACCAAGAAAACAGAGGTTAGATTATTCTTCAAGTTTAAAGGCATTAAACATTTTCAAACACCCAGAAACTCAAAGAATATAGATCATGAGCTTCGCTAAAGGAAACACATGGAGGGCAAATTCCAACCTGTTAAGAGATAAATAGAAACTGGCAACAAAATTGTTAGTGAGCCTGAAACTATTTAACATAGGGCTAATACCAGAATGACTGAGGGCTTTATAGTTACTGGGCAGAATTTTCATGTTATGAAACATTGTAATACAGAATTAACATAGCTATTATAATTTGATAAATGAAGGGAAGACAATGGGAGCTTTTATAGATTATCTGATTCCTTAATTTTCCCATGGTCCAGAGTAAAAAATATATTATCTTCAGCTGATATATTAAATAATAAAGGTAGAAATATATTTAAAGGTATAAAATTAAACATTTGATAAAATAAGACATATAATCAACTAAAATACTAAATTATGATGGTATCTTATAAAGGAGAGAAGAAATGAAGGAGGATAACTGAAAGAAAGTAGGACTTTAAATATTTCTCAAAACAAAAAAAATAATTCAATTCTGTGTAATAATAAAAATTAAAAATTATTATATATCTGGAGTGGTAATTGTTATTTCTGGATTTTGAAGGGCTGTTTTATATATGCATAACATGGCATTTAGAGATAACAATGAAGCTGATCAGGGCAGGATTAGGGTAATTGAGAATACAGGGGTAAGGAAGACATTGCCTGCATTTTTTGAACTTCACCTACTCTTTGAGACCAAAGGAAGAAAGTTTTACTACGTCCAGAACCTTGGTTTTCTGTAGCACATAATCTAACTCAACCTGTCTGTATAGATCATTTAAAGAATCCAAACACAGGGAGCTCAGAATAAGAATGAGAGCCTTTGGTCCTGTATAGTTTAATGTAATACCTGGATATATCCCAAAGTATATTAAGCAGATAATCAAAAACTATTGGCAAAGCTCTTTGAGGGATGGGAGAAAAATTATGGAGCTATTAAACTTTACCACCGGGAAACCCTGAATACTGTGCCAACTATTAGGGACATTCAAATCAATGTGCTAAGCCCTGGATCTTGAGGCTTTCTCTTGTGAAGCTTATGTATATAGCAGAAAGGTTTAGCCTAACTATAGGTATGCCCAAGAGTCACCTCTAGAGGACCTCTTTTGTTGCTCGAAAATGGCCTCACTCTCCTTAAGCCCAACTCTGCAAGTGAAACCATTGCCCTCTCCCCTATGTGGGACATGACATTCAGGGATGAAAGTCTCCCTAGAAGCGTGGGAGATGACCCCCAGGGATTAGCCTGGCCCTGGAACCGTGGTATCAACAATGCCATCCTGACCAAAAGGGGGAAAAAGAAGCGTAACAAATAAGGTATCAGTGGCTGAGAGAGTACAAATAGAGTTGAGAGGCTACACTGGAGGACACTCTTAAGCACGCTTCAGTTAGATCTTGCTACCTATCACAACTTGCCACACCCCAACCAAAACCATTCCTGCCAATCCTAAAGAATACCTAGCGCATTATATAAGATTTTACAAAGGTTCTATGCACTAAGGTAACTTTCCAAAACCTACAACCCCCCAGATGGGTACCTGGACCAGACAACTCCTGAAATGCAGAGGGACCAGCCCTTCTAAAACATCAGCTAGTTCCATCTCCCTACCCCATATTATCAACATGAAAAAGTTAGAATGGCCATAGCCCAAGTACTCCTAAAGAGTACAAGAAAGATCAAAGGTGGTGGAGCTATACAGAGAAGGTCAGGTTTAACAAATGAGTATGAGTGCTGAATCTTTATACTGATATTTTTTTAACCTCCAGTTCCTTAGAGCACTAGAAATAAAAACTTAAAATTTTGGAATTATAACCCATACCAAACTCTGAAATCTGTTCTGCAACTAATTGTTGCAGTATACTTTGAAATTTATTGCGTTTATGTATATATGTTATTCAAAGAGAATGAGAAATATAACAGAAAGATAGGATGTAACGAATGAGTATGACTGCTGAATCATCATATTGATATTTCTATAGGTCTCCAGTGTCTTGGAGCAGCTAGAAGAAAAACTAAAAAAATGTGGAACTGTAACCCATAACACACTTTAAAATCTATTCTATAACTACTTGTTAAAATGTACTGGGAAATTTATTGCTTTTTTGTATAAATGCTATATTTCACAATAAAATTTTTTTAAAAATTATTGAGTTATAGCTGTAAAGTTTTCTATTAGAATATCCTCAAGTCATACAAACTTCCAAACTATCTCAAAGAATTTAACCCCAAAATCATACTAGGTAGAAGATTTTTGTTTCTTTTGGTTAATCCAAATAGTCCTTAAATACAACAACAAAAGCATATATACAAACGAATGATATACTTAAAAAGACAAATTAAACATAATCAAAATTTAAGACTTATGCTCTGCAAAAGACACTGTTGAAAGAGTGAAAGATAAGCCACAGACTGGAGAAAATACTTGCAGTGCATATATCTGACAAAAGCACTTGTATCCAGAATATATAAATAGTTGCCAAAATTTAATAAAAAAGCAAACATTCCATTAAAACTGGGCAAAGATTTGAATAGACTCTTCATCAAAAGGATAGACTGAAAACAAGTAAGCACATGAAAATATGGTCAACTCCATTAGTCACTAGGGAAAATGAAAGCTAGAACAATGATGAGATTCCATTATGTACCTATTAAAAAGGCTAAAATAAAAGGTTGATTATACAGAATTCTTTTAAAGCTATAGATACCTTCATCTATTGCTGATGGGAATGCAAAATATTAAAGTCACTTTAGAAACATGTTGAAAGTTACTTAGAAAGTTAAACATATAGTTGCCAAATAACCCAGTAATCCCAAACTCAAGAGAAATGAAAAAAAATATTTTTATGCAAAACTGTAAGCTAATGTTCTACAGTCGTTTTATTCATAAGTTTCCCTAATAGGAACAAACGTAAATGTCCTTCATTGGGTGAATGGGTCAAACAATTTCTGACCTACACAATGAAATATTACCCAGCACTAAATGAAATAAATGGTTGATATTTGCAACCACATGGATGAATCTCAAATGTGTTCTGCTAAGTAAAAGAAGCCAAACTCAAAAGGTTGCATGCTGTGTGATTCCATATTTATGACATTCTGAACAAAGTGAATTTTATGAACAGAAAACAAATTAAAGCTTGCCAATAGATAGGACTGGGAGGGGAAGGGACAACAAAAGGTAACGGGGAAATTCTTAGAGTGATGGAACTCTTCTGAGCCATGATTATAGTGATGATAACACAATTGTATGTGTTTGGTTGTTCTAGTTTGCTAGCTGCCGGAATGCAACACACCAGAGACGGATTGGCTTTTAATAAAAGGGGATTTATTTTGT
Source organism: Tamandua tetradactyla (assembly GCF_023851605.1). Taxonomy (NCBI): domain Eukaryota; kingdom Metazoa; phylum Chordata; class Mammalia; order Pilosa; family Myrmecophagidae; genus Tamandua; species Tamandua tetradactyla. The sequence continues at coordinate 124,104,401 of NC_135330.1, forward strand.
TGGTTCTTCAGAGGAAAGGCAGCTAACTTTCCACTGAGGTTCTTTCTTATGTGGAAGGCACAAGATGGTCTCTGCTGGTCTTCTCTCCAGGCCCCTGGGTTCGAACAATTTTCCCCGGGGTGACTTCTTTCTGCATCTCCAAAGGCCTGGGCTGAGCTGCTAGTGCTGAGATGAGGAATGCAGAGCTGCTTAGCTGTGCAACATTGCACTCTCTCATTTAAGCACCAGCCAATTAAGTCAAACATCACTCATTGCAGCAGACACGCCTCCTAGCTGACTGCAGATGTAATTAGCAACAGATGAGGTCCACGTACCATTGGCTTATGTCCGCAGCAACAAGACTAGGTATGCTCACCTGGCCAAGTTGACAACTGAATCTAACTAACACATTGGTAAAACTTAAAGAACTAAATATAAGGAGATGTGATTTTTACTGTCCATAAAAAATGAAAAAATAATCATACCAGGTAGATTAACAGTGAGTACATTTAGAAATAAGACCTATATTCAGTAGAATTGTAAAAAATATATAAATTAAAGGTACATTTTAGGTTAGAACAGAGGATCATATTGAAATAATTTTAGAAATTTGTAGTAAGAGTCTCAGCCTGGCCCACCATGTGTCTGAGTTTTAGTAACCTTATTCATTAATCTATATAATAACTAACCATCAATTAACACATTCTTTCCATGGAGAAATGTGTAGCATAATCTATCTTCGTCTAATCTTTCTGTGGTGCCAGCAGTTTCCTACTAACTAAAAGTGTCATAGACTCAGTTAGCAACATGCATTAGAGTTCTCCACAGAAACAGAATTGGCTCTCACGATGTGAGGGTGGACAAGTTTAAAACATATAGGGCAGATCGGCAGGCTGGATATTCTGGCCAGTGTGATGTTGCAGTCTTGAGTTCCAAATCCAATCCTTAGGGAAGACCAGAAGGCTGGAAACTCAAATAAGATTGGAGGTATTAGTTTTGAGGCAGAATTTCTTTGTCTTTGGGAAACCTTAGTTTTATGCACTTTCGATTAGGTGAGACTCACCCACCTTGTCAAGGTTATTCTCCTTTAAGCCAATTCACTAGTAGATACTAACCATATCCACAAAATCCTTAACAGCAGCATCTGGGTTAGCATTTGGCCAAACAATTAGATACCATTGCTTAGCCAAGTCAACAAATAAAACTAGCCATCACATAAAGATATAAAATAACATAAATATGAAAACTGTTAACATTTTTCACCTTTATCCGCACAAGTAAGATTAATTTACAAGACAGTCATATTTCAAGTACCCAAAATCATGGAACGGAGGGTATAAGGCAGGGGATAGTAACTTACGAGGCTAGGATACGGAGATGCTATAGATGGTGAGGCTACATATGGTGGAATCTTGAAATTGGGATTCCCAAGAATCCATATATGCATGCCTGTGTGAGTGTTTGTGTGTGAAAGAGAAAGTGTGTTAAATCCAGCTATATAAGTATTACTGAAAAGCACCAGTCAGCAAAATGAACGTTATATCCCTGTGTAGACTATGGCCAGTTTAGCAGAAGGTTTAAGGAGAGAAAGGAGGTAGCCTTTCAGGTGTATTTTGCATTCAAAAAGAGAAACTATGTCGTCCTCTTTCAGAAATGTAAGGAGAAAAAAAATCACAAAATTCAGGGAATTCTGCAAAAGCTGGAAACTGCAATGTTGTGATCTTCCCTTGTTAAATTAAAATGGGAAAAATGAATATCAATGAGAAACGGTTACAGTGGATCATTGCCAAGAAAGGAGGCACCTGATTCCCAATTCCAAATTAATTTTAAATAGCATTTTTTTCATGGAGTAACTCTTCCGCAGCCCTTAGAGTTTTCTGTTGATAATGGGTCCTATTTCCTTGCCTGAGAACACTACATATTGGGACAAAGGGGTGATTATGTAAGAGAAATCTGTGGGATAATAGATTTCTAGATGTGCTTCATGAGTGGGAACCTCTCCTCATGGGAGGCGGTTGCTGCTGTTAACTTGGCAACACTAGGACTCAGTCCGTGAATGAAAACAGTGGTGTCAGCCAACCAGAGAAAGGACTGCAACTTGACCATAGGAGGTCAATTAACTAGACATATTTCTTTCCTCTCTACTTCCCAACCAGCCTATATCTGGATGAATTAGCATAGGAAGGGGAAGAGAATCCACCAGAGCCACAATCTAGTCTGTGATGAGGGGGGTGGGGGTGAACTTTCAGTAAAGCATGAGAAAGATTTTTGAAAATGAATAGGACTGATTTTTTTTTAATTTTTTATTAATTTAAAAAAATTACAAGAAAGAAACACAAGCATTCTTAATATATGCTCATTCCGTTCTACATATATAATCAGTAATTCACGATATCATTACATAGTTGCATATTCTTCATCATGATCATTTCTTAGAACATTTGCATCAATTCAGAAAAAGAAATAAAAAGACAACAGAAAAATAAAATGGAAACAGTAAAAAAATTTACATACCATACCCCCTACCCCTTCCTTTCACTGATCACTAGCATTTCAAACTAAATTTATTTTAACATTTGCTCCCCCTATTATTTACTTTTATTCCACATGTTCTACTCATCCGTCAACAAGGTAGACAAAAGGAGTATCAGACACAAGGTCTTCATAATCACACAGCTACACTGCGAAAGCCATACCATCACACAATCATCATCAAGAAATGTGATCACTGGAACACAGCTCCATACCCTCAGGCAGTTCCCTCCAGCCTCTCCACCACATCTTGGATAACAAGGTGATATCTACTTAATGCGTAGGAATAACCTCCAGGATAACCTCTCAACTCTGTTTGGAATCTCTCAGCCATTGACACTTTGTCTCATTTCACTCTTCCCCCTTTTGGCTGAGAAGTTTCTCTCAATCCCCTGATGCTGAGTCCCAGCTAATTCTAGAGTTTTTCTCAATCCCTTGATGCTGAATCCCAGCTCATCCCGGGATCTCTGTCCCACGCTTCCAGGAAGGTCCACATCCCCGGGAGCCATGTCCCACACAGACAGGGGGAGGGCAGTGAGCTTGCCTGCTGTGCCGGCTGGAGAGAGCAGCCACATCTGAGCAACAAAAGAGGCTCTCTTGGGGGTGACTCTTACGCCCAACCTCAAGTAGGCTTGACCTATCCTTTGCAGGGTTAAGCTTCACATGAACAAACCCCAAGACTGGGGGCCCAGCCGATAGCTTTGGCTGTCCACACTGCCCACGAGAACATCAAGAATTCAACTTGGGGAGGTTGAATTTTCCCCCATTCTCACCATTCCCTGAAGGGGACCCTGCAAGCCTGCAAGCACCCTTCCACTCACTGATCAAATCACTCTGGGATTCATCGGGGCATCACCCCAGACAAACCAACAAAATCTCATGTGCTACCCACGGTTCCATGCACTTATGGTGTTCAACCAACTCTCTACATAAGTTATATTAGGAGATGCACTAGTCAAAATACAAATTTTGTACCAAACAAACATCCCCTGCTTTAGTCTCACACATAAGTTGAAATTTTAAAATATTAATTACCATCTATGTTCAGCACCCTGCAGTAATAACAATCCTTTGTTCTTCCTCATGCAAAAACATTTTTTAATTTGTACATTTAGTCACTATAATTCCTATTAATCTAGGAATACACCCTAGGCATTCCTAGACTATACCATCGCAATCTTTATCATCTATTTTAGGACTGAGTTTTTAATAGTGGGAATTAGATTACTCTAAATACTAAGGGTCACTGAAAAGTTACCTACTTAGAATGAGTTGTTGTTAAGGGTAATTACTCACCAATGGCACAGCAAAATGCTATTATTGGAAGAAAATAAACTGCTTATATGTTTGTACTGTCAGAAGAAATAAGGCCCTAAATATAATCAAAACATAGGATTTATCGGAAAACAAACTGTTAAACTAGGGAGATCGTGAACTGAACTAAGAGTCCCAAAAGGCTAGCAAAATACATTGACTTATAAAGTCAAATGGGGAATTTCCAAAGGGGGAAGTTGCCATAATTGTTTGACATTGGCTTGCTTATTGCAAAGATTGGCTATTATAGCATATTTGTCTATTTCTGAAAGGTTATCTCTATTGGAATGAAACCAGCTTTTTCCCAATTGTTGTTTAAGCAGTAACTTTTGCAGGATACATTCCATTTTCTCAGCAAGTCCCTGCTTTTACTTTTAACTTTTGGAAAATCCCTGTCACTTGACTGAGAGGAGTTGCTTCTGGCAATGCCAATGCAGGCAGCATTTCATTTTACTTAATAGCACTCAATGAATTATGAAGCCTAAAAAAACTAATTACATACATAGTACCATTTTCAAGTTAATGCTCATAATTGAATGTATCCTATGATTCATCCTGGGTGTAATTTGTGCTTTTCTGGAAGAATGAAAGAAGCAACTTATTTGTATAGAGTATTCTGGGATTTGTGACAAAAAGGCAAAATACATATGGAGGGTCAATGACAAGATTTTATCTAATATCATAGAAAAAAATTTCCTTGAATCCTTTCTTTTAGATTGGGTGTCCATAAGCAAGAATAGTTCATATCCTCAAAGAGCCTAAGTTTTAAAAGAAGAAGCAAATCTGAGAAATAGGTAGATACAGAAGTAATTTTAAATGTACCTGATATCAAAGAAATATTTTCAACCTACACTATAATTGTAGAAGAACTTCCAATGCAGATAAGTCCAAATAATACTACAAAGATTAATAGCTCAGTTGATATTTCTTGTTAAATTTTAGCAAACTATTTATCCTATATCTTTCCTTCCAGAGTTATATATTACGTATTCAGAAAGATCCTACAAGAAAGCAACCTATTTTAGTTTTGTTTAATCCATTGTTTTACATGATTAATTGTCCATGGAACTTTAAATATATGTGTATATTTGGTAGTAAAATACTACTCAGATATGAATGAATGAAAATCAATTCCATTTTAAGGATATCAATATGTACTTTGCTGTTTATTTAAATATATTTCATGAATCATGATAAATAGAAATTCTATGATTTTTGTACTCTCTACTTTGGTCACTGAACTGTGCTCAGTTACTAATTTGATGACTTTTTAAAATGAAATATGAAACTTTATGTTTGACCAAGTGACCAGGTCATTTCAATTAAATGAAAATACATTTAACTACCACATGATGGGTGTTGTGTTAGGTTCTGGGAAGACAATGATAAGTAATATGGGTTAATTTGGGGGGCAGGGAAGCTGGTATATAATTCCAAACCTGGTGTACCACTACGTCAGAGGCAAGTAGCAGATGCTATAGTTTTGAGAGGAAGTGAAGCACATTGTAAGAGAAAAGAGTCAGTCAAATGAGAAATCCATAGAGAAATCTAAGAAATATTTCATAAATATTTAATTGTAATTCTAAACTATGCTTTTCTGGAAGAATCTTGATTCCAATAGATCCCACCAGCAAGTACTGATTTGCTGTCTGATAAGTTACAACACTGTCCTTCAGACAGACCTTGTCTTCTGCTCATAACATTTCTATTCTGGATATTTGCTATCATTATATCCAGGTACAATTGGTCTTAAATATCATTTTGTCTTATATTAAGAAGTTTGGGTCATTTGATCACCACCAATTCAATGCACAAAGTATAAGATGATCTGTACTACAAACTTCAGAGTTATATCAAAGTATTATAATTGTGTTTAGTATATTTCTGTCAAATATTAGATTCCACTGGGACAAGACTGTCACCAGGCTGAATATTTCAGCAGTGCTATGTTCTGTTTCTGGAGTATGGATGTACCCAAACATACTCTCTTATGGTCCAAGTTTTGTAAACTATATAACAAGTCCCTTATCTTTAAGACTAAGAACATAAGGGACTTCAGATTATCTTGAGGACAATAATTTCAACTGAAAGTGGTTTTGCTTTGTTGTCGGTTTCTCTCCATGTGATATTTATTCAAATAAGATTTAACTTGAAAAATTGGAAACCAGTCTCATTTTGTAGACTTAGCTTAATTTATTTGACCTATTTAGCTGCCTTGCTTTCAGTTTTAGTTTTCTAGGTAGACGTGAAAGACACTGAGGAGTGTCATTCAACTTTAAATCTGCCACCTGATTTCCTAAAATAATTACATCTACTATTTTAGTATCCTGGTAAAAATGGGGCAGGGTTTCCCATTTCTAGGCAGCCCTTTTTATGCATGAAACCATAGAACAGTAAAAACCCTCAGAGGTCATCTGTTTTCTTATTTTGCTAGAGAGGTTTTCTCTTTGTCAAACATTTTAGGACAAGAGAATAACACAGCTCAGTTTGTAATAAATTTTGGATTGCATACTCATAAAGTCAATTGACCTTGCTTCATCGTGATATTTCGAAGCTATAGTACAGTTTGCAGGTGCTAAGAAAAAGTGTCAATATACCTAAAAAAGCTTAAATACTTAGCAAGAATTTGATGCTATATAATCTATAAATAGCACAGTGTGAAAACTAATTGAGTACTCAATTGACTGTATAAAAATTTTTTGGAAAAGTGATATTGCTAGGTCAAATAAGTTGAATCTACCACAAGAAAGTACAAAACTTCCATTTCCTTGACACTCAACCAACTCATAGCCTGGCACTTTCTTTTTTTCAGTTTTTTATCACTTTTGTTGAGTATCCTGTGAGACTGCATCATGTTTGAATATCATTTTTCTTCCATAGTACTATTGTGCACATATATAAGCAAACGAGAAGCAATTATTAGCAATGTGGAATGGGTATAAAGACAAGTTGGAAAAGAAAATTATAACGTCCCTTTCTCCCAAGAAGTTCAAAACATTTCCTGCACATTATTTCATTAACCCTTGCAGTGTTCTTATAAACTGCTTTATAAACAGGAAGATGGAAAAACAGAAATTTAGTAATGGGATTTTAGATGTGAAAAGGATATTGAGGATAGTTTTATTCATACCCCCTCTATTTGCAGACAGTGAAATCATGATTAAAATAGTTAGAGATCTCAATTCACTTGGATAATTAATGAGCAATACTGTGACTCAGACATCCAGAGATAGCATTATACAGTTAAGTGAATACTGTACTGAATTTAGGACAAATAAATGTAACGATTCCAAGTCCATAGCAGATCTGCCCCTAAGCTTGTTAGTAAAAAAATCAAAATAGTGGAAGGTAATAATTAATAAAACAACCCTGGCTGATTAGAACCAAGTCTTGTCAAATGGAATAAATTCTGATTCCCATTCTTTCTGGGTGTCAGAAGGGGTTGTGGCTGCTCATCAAATGAACAGATTTGGAGACGGTAGATGGATAAACACTGAAGACCGGAAATTGATTATTTTGACTAGAGATCTTTGGGTGGATTCTTATGGATATAGGAGCAGCATAGCCAAACTTAGAAATAAACAAATTACATATACTTGTAAAACGTTAAGAAATTTGTTCAGTTTTAATTGTTTTATTTTCATAATTTAATAAAATTAATACCGATATATTTCTTGGGGTGTTTATATAGATGTCCTAGATTCTTAATTAGATCATCTATTTTTAGAAGTTAGAATCAAAGATTTCCTTGCTATTCTTTTTTAACCACTTTTGCAAGTGGTTCAGGACAGTGCTCTCAGGAATTCTGAGGGTTTAAAGACACTTTTATACGTATGTTACCTTAAAATATGGGTTTTAGTATTAAAAGATTATAGAAATACTTTTAATTGGCCATCTCAGTTAAATTTGATTTACTTTCTATTAGTCAGGGTTCTCTAAGGAGAACAGGAGATACCTGTAATGTAAGATTTTACAAATGTGTCTCACACAACTGTGAGAATGCATGCATCCAAATTCCATAGAGCAGGCCATGAGACGATAACTGAGGAAGGTCTTCAATGAATCCCCCAGGAATGGCTGGTTGGCTGAAACAGAGAGATAGAGGATTTCTCTCTTCTGATTTCACTTTTAAAGCCTTCAACTGATTAGATTAAACATCACTCCCCTTGGCTGAGTACAGATGGAATCAGCTATGGATGTAAACCATTTGCTGATAATTTAATGAACCAGCCTTCTGGTTTATTAAACAGCCATGAAATATCTTACAGTAATGGTAAGGCTCGTGCTTCCTTGAACTGGTACTATTCCCTGGCCAAATTGACACATGAATCTAACCATAACAGTCCACTCCCTGCCAACTTGTCAGCTATACACGTCACCTTAAACAATGCTAAATATCTAAATAGAACACAATAACAGACATATTTTTCACTTAATAATACTCAGTTGTCCTTCATAAAACCAAAAATGCACTAATTCTTTCCAGAATAGGATGCAAGCCCTTAGGTGACATACACTTTAAACTTGATAATCTATAACTTAAATACTACTACCTGAACAATACAACTTATGTCATATGATAAGAGGATAAGATAGAGAAGAAAACAAAGATATTTAAATGTTTTATGTACAAATATACACGTATTCATATCAAAGCAAGGAAGAAATATTCATACCATCATAATCCCCATGTCTGTCACTACCCTTCCTCTACCACCCATTCCATGTTCCTTTTACCATCAGCAAGTACTTCAGCTGGCTGTCGCTCTTGGCCTGGTGGGGTGACCCAAACCTTTATTCCTGAAGTTTCAGGGCCATTGATAGTCCTGCCTGGATTGGGTTGTTGCAGCTTTCCATTGTCTTTAAACACAGGGCACGATAGTACCAAGAGATGCCTTAGGAGATCTCCTGTATTCCAGGAAAACACTTCTGTACTTCCACTGTGTAGCTGCCTCTATTTCCCCTTGGTAATCAGGATCAGCCACCCCAGATGGAACATTTATCTCCTTTCATGTCTGTTGATTCCAGTGGCATGAGAAGACCAAAGTGGCCAGGTGGCAGTCTTAGCTTCCAGTTCAGTGGAATCATTGTGTGTCTCCTGGTAGGAACACTCCTCCTTTGGAAACTAATACCTGCAGACCTCAGACCTTAAGATTTCAGGGGCTGGAAGCAAATAATTTTCTAGTGGATCACTAGGGGTGATAGTAAGCAGTGCAAATCACATCTCCACTCCTTGATTCATGGACACATGAATCCTGGCTGTGGGAGAAACAGCACCATGTAGTGGACACTTATTCAGAGCGTACACAGTTTTTTGGAGAATATTGCCCCAGCCCTGCAAGGAATTGTCACGTAATTGATACCACAACTGAGTCTTCAAAAGACCATGCCACAGTTCTACCAATCCAGCTGCCTATGGATGATGAGGAACATGGTAAGACCAGAGATTTCATGATCATGTGCACATTCCCACATATCATTTTCTTTGAAGTGGGTTCCTTGACCAGAGGTAATGCTGTGTGAAGTACCATGACAGTGGATAAGGCATTCCAAAAGTCCACAGGTGGTAGTTTTGGTGGAAGCTTTGCATGCAGGGAACGCAAGCCCATTTCTGGAATATGTGTCTATTCCAGTTAGAACATATCACTGTCCCTTCCATGATGGAAGTGGTCCAATATTATCAATCTGACACTAGATAGCAGGCTGATCACCTTGGGGAATGGTGCCATATTAGGTACTGAGTGTGGGTCTCTGCTGCTGACAGATTGAGCACTCAGCAGTGGCTGTAGCGAAGTCATCCTTGGTGAGTGGAAGTCCATGTTGCTAAACCCATGGATAACCTACATCCCATAACCATGATCACTTTGTTCATGAGCCCATTGGACAATGACAGGAGTGGCTGGGGGAAGAGGATGACTCTTATCCACAGAATGGTCCACTTGATTATTAAAACCTTTCTCTGCCAAAGTTATGCTCTGGTGTGCATTAACATGGGACACAAATATCTGCATGTTTTTTGCTCACTCAGAAAGGTGTATTGTGCCAGTTTGAAAGGATGTATGTACACTACAACAGCCATGTTTTAATCCTAATCCCATTTTGTAAAAGCAGCTGTATTGGTTAGGGTTCTCCAGAGAAAGAGAATCAACAGGAAACACAAACATAAAATCTATAAAAGTGTCTCATGCAACCATGGGAAGGCAGAGTACAAAAGCTGCAGTGCAGGCTACAAAGTCGACGACTCCGATGGAGGGTCTCAATGAACTCCACAGAAGAGGCTTGCCAGCTGAAGCATCTCCTCTGAATCCTCCCCAAAAGGCCTCTAGTGACCAGACCAAGTTTCACCCACTGCAGAAGCAGAAGACACTCCCCTTGGCCGACCACAAACGGAATCAGCTGTGGATGCAGCTGACATGAACATGACCCAACTATATGAAATATCATCATCACAACAAACAGGCTAGCACTCGTTCAACCAAACAAACAGACATGACCACCTGGCCAAGTTGACACATGAACCTGACCATGAGAGTCCACCCCTTGTCAGTTTGGTAGCTATACATATCACCTTAAACCATACCTAATTTCTAAAGAAAAAAAAAACAATAAAATGCACATTTTTTCTTTCACCTAACAATACTCAACTGTCCTGCATATAACGGAAACACATTAAATCTCTCCAGAAAAGGTTGCAAATCCTTGGGTAATATTCATTCTTAAGCTTGATATCTTACAACTTAAATAGTATAACATGAACAAAACAGTCCTCATTTTTGTAGCTGATCACATAGTCGTAGTTCATATTTATCACTACCTTCTTCCGCTACCCACTCCATGTTCCTTTACCCTCGGCAAGCACTTCAGCTGGCCATGGTTCTTTGCCTGGTGGGGTGACCCTAAACTTCACTCCTAAGGTTTCAGACCCATTGGTAGTCCTGGCTGGATTGGGTTGTTGCAGTTTTCCATTGATTTTAATCACAGGGCAGGGTAGTACTAAAAGACGCCCTAGGGGATCTCCTATATTCCAAGAAAACTCTTCTTTACCTCCATTGTGTAGTTACAGTCCTATTTCCCCCAATAGGGTCAATCACCCAAGCCAATAATGTAATCCCCTTCTTGGCTTGTTGATCCAGGGGCATGAGTAGCCCAAAGTGACCAGGTGGCTGTCTTAGATTCCAGTTCAATGGAATTATTGTTGTTTCTCCTGGTGGAAGTGCTCCCCCTTTTGGAACTAAAACCTGTAGACCAGAAGAACACCCCAGAAAAGGGTTGTAGTAATGCAGTTGTGCACTTTTGGGTAGTACCTGCATATCATGCTGAACTATCTGTAAACCAGACCCAAATTTTCTCATCCTCAGTCAATTTACTGTAAGGAACTCCCCAAGAGGCCATAGCTCTGGTCTGGGAAAGAGAAGGTAATGTGTCAGGAGCGGAGAACATGGGCATTTGGGCCACTTCCTCATATAACTTACTTGTGCCTTCAGGACCTGCTCTGGCCCTATCTCGTATATACCATTTCCATTTTACAGTAAAGTGCTGCTGCACACACCCAACTTTATGGCTTGGTGGTTCAAACAACACCCAGCTCATGATAGGCAATTCAGGTCTCATGGTAACTTGGTGGCCCATGGTTAAGCATTCAGTCTTTACTAAGGCCCAGTAGCAGACCAAAAGCAGTTTCTCCAAATGTGAGTAGTCACCTGCAGCAGATGGTAAGGCTTTGCTCCAAAATCCTAAGGGTCTGCATTGTGATTCTCCTATAGGGGTCTGCCAATGTCTCCAAACAGCATCTCTATTTGCCACTGACAGTTCCAGCACCATTGTATCTGCTGGATCATAGGGCCAAAGTGGCAGAGCAGTTTGTACAGCAGCCTGGATCTGTTGCAGAGCCTCCTCTTGCTCAGGTCCCCACTCAAAATTTGCAGCTTTTCTGGTCACTCGATAAATGGGCCAGAGTAGCACACCCAAATGAAGAATATGTTGTTACCAAATCCAAAGATACCAACTAGGCATTGTACCTCTTTGTGGGCCCTAGGAAGGGCCAGATGCAGCCACTTATCTTTCACCTTAGAAGGGATATCTCAACATGCCCCACACTACTGGACACCTCGAAATTTCACTGAAGTGGAAGGCCCCTGTACTTTTGTTGGATTTTTCTCCCATCCTCTGACTTGCAAATGCCTTACCAGTAAGTTTAGAGTAGTTGCTACATCTTGCTCACTCAGTCCAATCAACATGATATAATCAATATAATTGGCCAGTGTGATGTCTTCTGGGAGGGAGTAATGATCAAGTTTCCTGAGGACAAGATTATGACATAGGGCTGGAGAGTTGATAGAACCCTGAGGTAGGAGAGTGAAAGTATATTGCTGACCTTGCCAGCTGAAAGCAAAATGTTTCTGATGGTCTTCATTAACAGCTGTTGAGAAAAAAGCATTTGCCAGAGCAATAGTTGCATATCAGGTACCAGGGGATGTATTGATTTGCTCAAGCAATTATACCACATCTGGAACAGCAGCTGCAATTGGAGTCATCACCTGGCTGAGCTTTTGTTAACCCACCATAATCCTCCAAGACCCATCTGTTTTTTGCACATGCCAGACAGGAGAGTTGAATGGGGATGTTGTGGGAATCACCACCCCTGAATCCTTCAAGTCCTTCAGAGTGGCAGTAATCTCTGTGATCCCTCCAGGAATCTGGTTTTGCTTCTGATTTACTATTTTGCTAGGTAGGGGCAGTTCTAGTCACTTCCACTTGGCCTTTCCCACCATAACAACCCTCACTGCATGAGTTAGAGAGCCAATGTGGGGATTCTGCCAGTTGCTCAGTATGTCTATTGCAATTATACATTCTGGAACTTGGGAAATAACCACAGAATGGGTCCAGGGGCCCACTGGACCCACTGTGAGACGGACCTGAGCTAAAACTCCATTGATCACTTGACCTCCATAAGCCCCCACTCTGATTGGTGGACCAGAGTGATGTTTTGGGTCCCTTGGAATTAATGTCACTTCTGAACCAGTGTCTAATAATCCCTGAAGTATCAGAAAACTTCCTTTTCCCAAGTGCACAATTGCCCTGGTAAAAAGACATTGGTCTCCTTGGGGAAGGCTTGGAGGAAGATTAACAGTATAAATTTGTGGCAGTGTAATAGGGTTCTCCCCCAAAGGGACATGGCTTCCCCTTCATTCAAGGGGCTTTGGGTCTGTAAACTGTCTCAAGTCTGGAAACTGATTAAGGGGTTGTGACTCTGTGTTTTTGTAATTCAGGTTAGACTTCTGTTCACTTGACTTAGAAGTCTTTTGTTTATACAGTGCGAACAAGAATTTAGTAGACTCCCCTTCTATCATATTTCTAGGTACCTCTTGATTTACTAGCCAATAACACCAATCTCTGCAAGTCATATAATTGTGACTCCTGCTTTGAGTTTGCTGTCTATTATAATAGCCACATCTACCCTGTTTTTTTGTTATTAAGTACTGCCACCTGATTTCTGCCAACTTGGGATCTGGTCATACCCACTGTGTTTAAGGATTCCAGCTCAGTAACAGCAGTTCCTACAGTAATATCTGACCTACAGAGAAGTGCAACTACAGAGCTCTTCAGAGATGATGGCGCTAGTCTCACAAATTTATTTCTCAGTATTCTGGTAAAAGGTGCATCCTCCAGACATTCCTGGCATGTAAGAACAGGCTTTGCATGATAAATCCACTCTAACATTCCAATCTCTCTAAGCCTCTTGATCCCCTCATCTATATTATACCAGGGAAGTTCTGGCATTTAAACCTCAGGTAATGTAAGCCACCTTTTGATCCATGTTTCAACCAACCATCCAAACAATCTGTTAATACCTTTTCTAACCTCTCGAGCTATAACATTGAATGCAGAATCTCTGCTTACTGGGCCCATATCAATAAATTCAGCCTGATCCAGCCTTATATTCCTCCCACACATATTCCCCTGATTTCTGTCTATATAAATTGGAAAACACATAGTTCTTTTGAAGTATAACATACCTCCTCATGTATGATACTTCTTACCTCACCTTTAGGAGCCTGTTGGGCTTTAGTCTAGTTATAGGTCTGAAAAAATGAGGGGTGATGGGAGTGGGACATGAAAAGTATTTGAAATATCTTCAAAGCCATTTGCTTCAGGGCATTCATTTGCAGTTTCATCTGGTGAAACAGTATTAATCACTCTAGGGCTAATCCCTTCAGGAAGAGTTTGAGTGGCCAACTCCTCAAGGCAGGCTGGAGGTGGGGCGGCTATATCTTCAGGGCAGACTATTACAGGATTATCTAGAGAAGACTCAGCATGACCTAGGGTTTCAACTTCACCCCCAACATCATTGTCAATCCCTATGTCACCATTCCATTTTTCAGGGTCCCACTCCTTTACAATCAATGTCCTTACTTTAACAGCAGATACCATGCAACACTGAGATTTCAGCTTACATTATAAAGTTGCTACTCTAACAATAAGATTCTGACTTTGATTTTCAGAGATCTCAAGTCTACAGCTACAGGAAATAGCATTCTCCTTCAGGATATTCATAAGAACTATTACGTCTGTCAGACCACACTTCAGCTTCTCGTTTGAAGCCTTAAACCCATCCTTTTCACTCTTAATGTATCCAGTGTATCTAACAACAACAAGCCAACATCTCTATATCTCTTATTTCCACAAAACTGTATAAACATGTCAAAAGCCTTATCCCCCAGAGCCTGGCTTCTTACAAGTGAAGCATTAGGAGAATTGAATGGTGATATTTTGACTATCTCTTTTGCCAACTCACTCCATGGATTGGGAGTGTCATTCTGATTATGGGAATCAGAGTCCTTAGTGCCTTTGAGTCCAGTTAGAGTAGAAAAGCATTCATAAAAACTCATTTTTAAGTTTCTGTTTCTTAAGAACCACTCTGGTACCAAGTTGTATTAGTTAGGGTTCTCTAGAGAAACAGAGTCAACAGGAAACACTCACAAATATAAATTTTATAAAAGTATCTCACATAACTGTGGGAATGCAGAGTCCTAAATCCTCAGGGTAGGCCATGAAGCTGATAACTCCGATGGAGGTCTCGTCAAACTCCACAGAAGAAGCTTGCCAGCTGAAGCAGGAAGAGAGCCCATTTCCTCTGAATCCTCCCCAAAAGGCTTCCAGTGACCAGACCAAGCACAAGCATCACTCACCACAGAAGACACTCCCCTTAGACAACCACAAATGGAATCAGCTGTGGATACAGCTGACGCCACCATGTCCCAACTCTATGAAATGTCCTCATCACAATAGAGAGGCCAGCACTTGCTCAACCAGACAAAAAAAGCACCACCACTGGCCAAGTTGACACATGAAACTGACCATGACAGCAGCCATTTCGTCTAATCTCTATTCAGTACTGTATGCTTAAAACTATAATAGATCATCTTCTTGGAGATGTGACTCAATCAAGAGTGGTTGTTAAACTGAATTAGGTGGAGACGTGTCTCCACCCATTTGGGTGGGTCTTGACTTGTTACTGGAATCCTGTGAAAGAGGAAACATTTTGGAGAATGAAAGAGACTCAGGGAGAGCAGAGAATGCTGCAGCACCACAAAGCAGAGAGAGAACCAGCCAGCGACCTTTGGAGATGAAGAAGGAAAATGCTCTCAGGGAGTTTCATGAAAAGCCAGGAGAGAAAGCTAGTAGATGACACCATTTTCACCATGTACCCTTCCAGCTGAGAGAGGAACCCTGACCGTGTTCACCATGTACCTTCTAACTTGAGAGAGAAACCCTGAACTTCATCAGCCTTCTTGAACCAAGGTATCTTCCCTGGATTCCTTAGATTGAACACTTCTGTAGATTTTCTTTAATTGGGATATTTTTCTTGGCCTTAGAACTGTAAACTAGCAACTTATTAAATTCCCCTTTTTAAAAGCCATTCTGTTTAGGTATATTGCATTCCAGCAGCTAACAAATCAGAACATGTATCCACATACCTCTTCCCCAGACCTCTTTGTGTCAATTTTCCAATTGTGTGCTCCTTCCAAGTTCCTGGTCATCCAGCCAAACCATGAGAAACAGCCTATGAGTCAGTATATAAATGTACCTCTTGCCAGTTTTCTTATAAGCAAAATGAACAATCAATGCAGTGCTTGAGTTTCCACCCACTGGGTGGATTTCCTCTTACCACTCTCCTTCCAGGACATCTCAGAAAGGAGCTGCAGCTGTTCACTTTTAGGTAGTTTCTGCATATTGTGCAGAACCATCTGCAAACCAGGCCTGAGTTTTCTTTTCCTCAGTCAACTAATTTTAAGGAACTCCCCAAGAGGTCATAGCTCTGGGCTATGAAAGAAAATGTAATGTGGCAGTAGTGGGGCCATAGACTTTTGGGGCCATTTCCTTTCACTTTCATCTGGTTAAATAGGATTAATCTCTCCAGACAGAAGAGTGAGGACTGTTTCCCATAGGAGGTATTTACAGGTTTATCAGGTACTGAAGATTTAATCTATTCAGGTGGAGTTTGGATGGGAGACTCCTCACAGCAGACTAGGTCAGGTAGCTATCTCCTGAAGGCAGGCTGGAGATTAGAAAGCTGTTTCCTCAGGGCAGACCATTAGTAGTTTATCTAGCAAAGGCTCAGCAGATCCAGGGTTCCAGCGTCCCCATTGTCATCAATGTCAACCCATGTACCCCCTTCTCAATTTTTAGGATCCCATTTTTTTCTCATCAATGCCTTTATTTTAACAGAAGACACCCTGCAAGTTTGAGATTTTAGCTTATGTTGTAAATCTGCTACTCACATAATGAGACTCTGGGCCTGGTTTTTAGAGATCTCAAATCTGTTACCACAGGAAATAATATTTTCTTTCAGGGCACAAATAACAACTTTTATATCTTTCATATAGCTTTTAAGTTACAAATCTGAAGGCTTCAATTCATCCCTTTATTTTATAACTGTATCCAGTGTATCTAAAAGCAACCAGCCAAAATATACCTCTTAACTCCTCAAAATTCTGCTAAGGTGTCAAAAACGCTGTCATCCAGAGCCTAGACTCATATAAGCATACAGTTAGGAGAATCAAATGGTGATTTTTGCGTATCTCTATTGCCAATTCATGCCATGGACTGCGTGCTGGTTTGAATCTAGTGGACCCCAGGAAAGTCATGTCCCTTAATCCTCATTCAATGTTGCTGGATGAGAGCATTTTGATTGATGTGACTCACCCAATTTGTAGGTAGTAACTTTTGATTAGATGATTTCCATGGAGGTGTGTCTTCAACTATTGAAGGCGGAGTTGCTTACTGGAATTCTTTAAAATAGGAAACATTTTGGAGAGAGTCCTTTTTTGTAGAACTACAAGAAAGCCAGCAGACACCACCATGTTACCATGTTCACTGTGTGCCCTTCCAGCTGAGAGAGAACTGTTGAACATCATTGGCCTTCTTGAACCAAGATATCTTTTTCTGGATGCCTTAAATTGGACATTTCTATAGACTTGTTTTAATAGGGACATTTTCTCAGCCTTAGAACTGTAAACCAGCAACTTATTAAATTCCCCTTTAAAAAGCTGTTTCATTTCTGGTATATTGCATTCTGGCAGCTAGCAAACTAGAACAGATTGTCAGTGCCATCTTGATTATTGGAAATAGAGTCATTGGTGCCTTTGAGTCTAATCCAAATAGAAAACCAATCGCAAAAACCCATTTTTAAGATTCTGTTTCTCAAGAACCACTCCCAGTGCCAAGCTGTATTAGTCAGTGTTTTTCTAGGGAAACAGAACTGACAAGAAGTATTTATAAATATGAGATTTTATAAAAGTGTCTCATACAACTCTGGGGATGCATGAGTCCAAATTCCATGGGGCAGACCATGAACTGACAGCTCTGATGAAGATCCTTAATGAATCCCCCAGGAAAGGCTGGCTGGCTGAGGTGGGAGGGAGATTCTTTCCTCTGACTTCTCTGCTAAACCCTTCAACTGATTAGATTAAATGTCACTAATTGCAGAAGACCCTTCCCTTGGCCAAGTGCAGATGTAATCAGCCATGGATATAATCAGCATGCTGATGATTATTACACCAGACATCTAGTTTATTAACCAGCCATGAAATGCCTGTGCAATCACCAGACAACTGGGCACAATCACCTGGCCAAGTTGACACAACCCAACCATAACATATTTAAACAAATAATTTTGCTTATGTTCAAAATACTTAACTGAAGCCTTTCATTGGTTAAGTGACTACCTAAACAACATGAAATGGAACTAAGATAGGCACAAAGTTTTATACCTTCTATTTCCTTAATTCATTTAAATATCTCCACTATTTCATTTGTTTTCTTCTTTGTTTTTATTCTGGGATTTTGATGAGGCTTAAAGAATTTTTTTCTTTGAAAAGTTTTCCCCCAGATAGAGATGACCATGGTTTATAGGATGCATTAAATCACAAACTATATTTAAGACATTTTCAACTGGTAGAAATTTATTCAAAACCAGTTATAGATATACAGAATATGAATAACAATACATAGTGATGTATCAGCTATCATTTTTGTTGGAAAGAAAAGCTAGAAAAGTCATCACCCCTTCAGAGACTTGGAAAGCCATATCTATCAAGGTAAGAAAATAGACAATGATTAATGTTTCATAAGTAGACTGATTGCTCGAGTGAACCTTCTTAGATTCACAAACATGAAAATTTTAGAGAAGAAAATGGAATATTCAATAAATATTTGTTGAACACTTACTATGTATGAGCTACCCTGCTACATGCTGCAAACCATAGAGGTAAAAATAGGACACAATCCCATCCTGAAAGTCACATTGCAATCTAGGAGGGCAGTGGGAGACTTGTATAAATAAGTTATTGTTTCTGAAAAGGCAAAACCTGATAAGCCCCAGATGAAATATATATGTAAAGTGTTATAGGGTTCAGGCTCTATCGTAGAACTACTTTAGTGATTTATTTGATAAAACTAATACTTTTGTTCCTGCTGTGTAGTAGTAGTTGAAATTTGAGCACCTGTTGTCCAGTATAGAGAGAATGACAAGATGTATGGGGTATCAGAGAGGTGGAAGCCAGAGTTACAATGAGAAGTATGAGGGAAGCAGTTGAGGGAGCTAAACAGTAAGAAAGTGTAGAGGTAGAAATGAGTAGGATTAGAAAGATAAAAATTGGAGCCTAAAGAATTTGAGACACAAAGAAGGAAGGATTGTGCTAGCCACAGGTTGGGGAAGTCAGAGGTACATGGAGCAGGGTCATAAAATTATAGGAATTAACAGCTTTGCACAAGTCACTTCACCTGCCTCCCTTTGGGTTTCATCAAAGATAAAAGCCATAATCCAAAAAACATTTATTGAAAGACTGCTATGTGCCAGAAATTTTCCCAATCCATGAAGACCCATGTTTAATAAGGTATAGTTTCTGTCTTTAGGAGGCCAAATTGACTGGATAATATAAAAATGAAATTTACCTTTCTAAAATTAAAAATATAAAATTAATAACTTTGTTTTATAGAAACAATCAAAATTAGCTGAATGTCCATCATACCCCAGGTTTTCATGCTAAGAAGAAGCAAAGTACATGATCTTTCAAATTCAAACAGACTGTGATTCAAACCCTGGCTCAGTCACTATTTCATATCACCTCTGCTGGTCTATTTCCTTCTCTGGAAAATGTGAATAATCAAGGTTCCTAAACCAACTACATGAGCTATATATTGTCTGTTGTTTGATCATTTATTTATTTATAATTTAATAACATGGTGTGAAAAATAGTTCCTTGTCTAGTAGGCATTCAACAAATATTCAATGAATAGGGTTTGGAGCAAAATTATATGATACAATGCATGTAAAGTGTCTTGGCATAATATACAACACAGACATGCCAACAAATGTTAGCTATTATATTACAGATAAAAATGCAGCTCAAAGACAAAGAATTGTGCTGACTTTCAGTTTTAATAGCTGTGGTTTGTAAAGAGGTAAAAGGAGATTTGGAGAAAGCTTAGATTTGGACACTACACAGTGAGAAGACTTAAAATTCATTTTATTCTTTAAACATTGATTTCCTCATTGAAAAAAATAACTTGGCCCATTGATTGAGAGTTTTCCTTCCTACTAATTTCACAGAACTATTAATATATAATTTCTCAGTGAGTAATAACAAAATTCATTTTAAAAGAATACTTAATGAACTCCTAACAAAGGAAACACCTGATTTTTCCATTATGCTTTTTCCCCAATTATCGAGTGACTGGAGCTGTGTTTATTCTACATGGGACATACATTTTTTGGATACTGAGGACTAGTTTACTGGTAGTCTTTCAGTTCCAGGAAACTAGTCTAAAGACTCTAAAGATTGTAAAACACAGATGAAGCTCATGAACTTTGCACGTTTCTCTGTCAAGTTTCAAGGAAAAACACCAAGTGCAAAATAATAGTTATTTACAAAGTTATGGCAGCCTCAGGAGTCCCAAAAGTAAGTGTACCTCTTATTAAACATGTGGACAAGGACGAATTACAAAATAATATCAGGCATTTGTAATTCCATTTCAAATACAATCTTATCACATTCCATGGGTGATTCAATTGAATCCCAGAGATTTTAACTACTGGGTATATTCATAGAGCTAATTGGTGACAGTAGTCATATTAAAACAAGTCTCTACAATTCCACTGCCTGTACTGCCCTTTACCCATAACAGAACCATTACATTTACCTTTGAGTAGAAAATATTTTTTTTGTCCTAACTTCCTGGAAGCTTTCTACCATGCCATGTTATGCCCTCAAAAGAAGATATTCCAGTCCTTCCTGAAATACCCAGTGAATTTCGAAGATAAAATACATATAGAAAATAGTGTGTATTGATGTAAAGCATTTTTCCTTTGTTATCTGGAGCAAAGAACTAGCATATGCATTATCTTTTCTTATACAATAAATTATTGATTTATTAATTAATTGGCATTAATTATTAATACATAGTCTCATTAAAAGGATCACCATAATTTTAATTACTAATTCGATACACATATACACACAAACACTCACACACAGAGTGTTTCCAAAGTGTGCTCCTCAAAGAAAGAATATTAAAATAATTTTCTTTAAACTCCCAAATTTCTTTGTTGGTACTTAGTTCATTTATTTTGATAAGTGCACTTTAATTTTAACAACCAGCTTAATCAGCCTTAATGCTGTCTCACTCCAGGAAACACTGACAAAAAAACGAGAAACATCAACTAAAGGGCAGAAAAGGTCTTCCTTCTTATGTGATAGAAGACAAAATGTTTACTGCTTCTATTTCTTTGATAATGGACTTTTTTAGATTAACAATCAAAACATTTACTGAACACCTTCTATGACTGCAGAGCTGTAAAAATTGATACTAGAAATATCTTTTTGTTATTCTTTTTCCCTGACCTGAATAAAATTTTAGATACCTATGAAAATTTATTGGTTTTCTCTTTCCTTCCAAGTTTTGACAATTCCCTAGTCCATTCCTGAAATTTACCTTACTATTTTGGCTTGGAAGAAGGTTCCAAATCCTTGCTGATTCTAGGATATTTAAAAGCTGTCTTTCTTGGATGATAAAATAGATGTGAAGAGATATTAATAAGATCACCAATCAAAATAATGGAAAAACAAGTCTGCCTGCATTATTTCAAACTACAAATTGTCAACAGATATGAAAGATTGATTTTATAGTAACTACTATTATAAAGTGCCTGATTGTAACACCCTTAGTTATTGAGTAGGAATATACAGGGTGTTCCTCTTCATATAAGCCTGTCGTGTTATTTTTTTCCTACATAATTGTTATAATGAAGTTCTATTTATTAATCAAATGAACACATTTTTGGTGAATTCTTGTGAGCAATAATTGGGGCTCACAATTGTAAGCAATACGAGGAGAAATAAAGCCTGGTTTCAACTAAAAAAAAAAGGAAGTTATTTTGATTTAGTAAAGTTGATAAAAGCAACATATAATTACATTCTAAAGAAAGATTTTAGGAGTTTAAGAATGAGGAAAAAAAAGTTTTAAGAAAGTGCTCCAGGAAAACTTTTAGGAAAGTTGAGAAAACGTTTCTGGTTTGTGTGACTGTTATGGAGCTTGTAACTTGATGTAGAAAAGATGGCCACTTAGTAGGAACTGCTTAAAATCTATATCTATCTACCTAGCTACCTCTCTATTGAGATAAGAATGTGAAATATGGCGACTAGTCCAAATTACCAAAAAATGATGAAATGAGTAAGGATATGGCATAGAA